>NW_011495081.1:7865340-7866825 GCF_000754665.1 Bison bison bison | reverse complement strand
CCGACCGTCACTGCCTCTAACTCTGAAAGCCGGGCTAAAGCCAGTGTGCCTGCCTCTGACTGGTCTGCATGCAAGGAAATTCCTGCAACAGCATCCCTGAGTGCCTCCTTAAGGGCAGGCCCTGCATCCTAAAATAGCCTAAATCAACCCTGCATCAGGAGGTGCAGTCCCCACCCCACAAGCAGGATGGAGACCTGGCGTGGAGAAGAGGCATTTGTGATGGAGCACGACAGGCGCTCCCTGAAGGGAAGCCTAGGATGTAGTTGGGGGCCCCTGGAGAAGCATCCGGCCCTGACTGGGGCAAGGGCGTAGGGATCAGGGAAGGTTTCCGGGAGGAACTGATGCTTCCATGAAGTCTTGGAGGATGATGGGCGTGAGCTGGGCCAAGGCCAGAGGGACTGCCCTGGCCACTCTCAACAGAGGGAAGACCAAGTGCAAAGGCACAGGGGAGAGAAGTGAATACTTCAGTCTACAAGTCCAGGCCTGGTCCTGAGGGCAGTGGGAGAGGAAGGGGTTTAAGCAAAGGCATGCACTTTAGAAGCTTCCCTTGACTGCAGACTGGAGAATAGATTGGAGGGGTGGGGGGAGTCTGAAGGCAGACAGAGAAATCTGGCTGCTGTTGAAGAATGTAGGTGAGTGATGTGAACCAGGAAAGGGGCTGTGGGGGTGGAGGGAAGAGGTATTCAGGAGGCAGAACAGGAAGGAACCAACTGGGTGTGGCTGGGGTGAGGGGGGTTGTGAAGAAGAGGGAGTGGAGAATGTTCCAGACATCCACATCAAGGAGGCTGGGGTTGCCTGCCACTCAGACGGGGAGGCAGAGATCTGGAGGGAGGGGGCAGAGGGAGGGGAAAACCAGATGGTATAATTTCTTGAGAAATTGAAAAAGATACTGTGCTCTCTGCTATGCCTAGCTTCACAATTTCCCATTTTAGAATAGGATGTGTCTCAAGAAATAATTTCATTTAATTCCTTGTGGGGTGAAGAGGAGGGCGGGACGTGAGCATTCAACACTGGCATGCTCTTTCAAATAATGTTTCTAATGCTTTTTATAGTAGACACTACCATACTATTAAAAGCATCCGTGTGCCTTCTTGGCCCATTTGCTGCAACTCAGAGGTGGGGGCTAAAAAACCAGCATCTACCACCCCGACTTTTTCAAGAAGGTCTCCTTTTTAACATCAGAAGAAAATTCAGGCGCCAACACAGAGAACCATGGCTGTACTTTTAGTATCCGATGGTTGAGAAGACACATGCCAGAGTCCTTCTGAGTTCTGTTGCCCTGCCTATGATTGTGCATTTTACTAATCACAGCATTCACACGTGTGAGACATCACTGTAGACATCACATCATCAAGGTTCGCCTGCAGATATGCTCTACAGGCAAATTTTGGTGTACCTTTGCTTTTTCAGACTCCCTAGTGGAACTGGTTTCAGGAGGCCTCTGATACCAGGATGGATCCCAGGGCTAGATTCTGTGTCATATTC
>NW_011495081.1:7861742-7865240 GCF_000754665.1 Bison bison bison | reverse complement strand
TGTGTCATATTCTCCACATGATAGAAGAGATTCTTCTCTATCACTTAATAAAGATCAGGACTTCTCAGCCTCAGCACTTTGGATGTTTTGGGCTGGATTATTCTGTTGCCTGACCATCCTGTGCACTGTAGGAATGTTCAGCAGCATCCCTGGTCTCTGAACACACTAGATGCCTGAAACACCCTCCCTCCCCTCCAAGATGTAGACACTCAAAAACATCTCCAGACGTGGTGGCAGGGACTGGTTGAGAACCACTGACCTCAAAGAAATCTAAGAATTCTGCTACATCTCTGAGGCCAGGATGCTTTTGCAGCTTTCACATCAAATCAGGGCAGTGAACTCTTACCTGTCTTCACCAGGAGCTTACTGGACATGTGACACTCCAGGTTGGATGCTGTCTTGCCAGTTGTGACCACAGCAGTGGACACAGCGGGAAGAGCAACATCTGTGTTTTCTGCTGATGAAGGCGGCATCCGGGTGGCCCTCACTGGTGCGGTGATGGACGTCAAGGCTGCTGTGATGGTCAGCGGGCGAGTGGTGGACACCCTGGGCAGGTCTGGGTTGGTGGGGTTCGGGAAGCCCGTGTGCATGGCTTGTGGTTTCCTGGGGAGGTGTGTTGTGGATAACAGGCCAGAGGTAGCGCCCATGTTCCCTTGCATGGCTGTGTGAGTGCTCATGGTGTGTGCTGTTCTTGCAAACATGTAGGTCGGTGTGAACGAGAAGGCTGGATGAGCTGCCCCTGGTGTTGCTTTGGGGCCAGATGCTGCACTGCTCGTGATGTTTTTAGCTAGAGCAGTGGTCCAGCTGCTCTTGGCTAATCCCGAGGCCATGGCCGAAGGGCTGCTGCCGGTGCCCTTAGCAACCAGGGCTGCAGACAGCACCAGTGGACTTGATTTCCGAAGAAACGACGTGGTTGCTGCTGCTGCTGCTGTCGGCTCTGCCTTGGGCAATGCTGAGGAGTCCACTGCAAAGAGAAGAGGCAAAGTTTGTCATTGGCACAGAATGCACACACCACTTGTGGGGATGAATGGATGTCACTTACGGGTTTGTTGGGGTGAGAGGTCCCTGAGCTCTGGAATTTAGGCAAAATGGCTTTAGGTTCATTAAGTCAATTAACCGTAATGAGAATGCCACTTAGAGCAAAGCTATGGGTGGAAATAAAGACACTTAAATTCTGAATACGTTCCAAAAAATCAAGTCGGCCGAAGATCAAGGTCATGACTCTCTGGACCAATAACTCATTCATCATCCTAAAATCAGGCGTATCTGCTCCTTTGGAGCAAAGCTAGGTATTTGTGTTGAGCCTGAAGATGCTTTGGCCCCAGAAGCAGTCACATTTCTATTTTGGGAGGGACCAGGAAACAAACTACCTGCATTAGCGGTTGCACCTGTCCATTTCTCAGGGCGCTGAGAAGCCCATGGTGCTTTGGACGGGGTCCCGAATAAGGCACTGGTTGATAGAGAAGGCGATTCAGCAGTAGAGTGAAACCTCAGGATATCCTGGAATGGTGGGGAAGCATTTATCACCGGAGATGGATAGATGTCATCGGCGATTTGAAAACTTGTATCCATTTCATCTGAAAGCATTTCTGGCAAGCGAGCTGTGGAAGTCAGACTTGGAGAGCTCAGCACAAGTGGATGTGTTGGGTGGGCAGGTGACTGTAGATGGGGACGAGACACAGCTTGTTGGCTTATACGTGGGTAATATCCAATCTCAGCTGTTTGGAAGTCTCTGGTGTAGTTGTTAGTGTTTATGGACAAGAAGTCTGTATGGTTTCCAACAGTGGTAACATCTGACTGTTGGATGGGCTGGTTGGTGCTCATACCAGACCCTGGATCCTGGATGCTAAAACCTTCCACAGTCACTGAATGCCCAACATTATCTTTGAAATCCTGAGATTTTATTGTATTGGCAGTGGAATTTAAACCACCAGGAGAAGTGGCTGAAGCTGGGTGAGTTTCCCAACTTGTAGAGTTAATTGTGTGCCCATTTACATCATAATTTGTTTGCTGCAGCCAGCCAGACATCATGGGTTCTGTGGAAAGGGACTCAGCTTCTGCTGCAACAGAATTCCAGAAAACATCTGTGGTTGCTGGCTTCCTCATACCTCCCATTGTTGAGAAATCATAGACCTCACTGGAGGAGGGAAAAGCTGTCACCTGTTTGGAAGCCAAAACTGGCAACTCAGAATGGTCTGTCACAGCTGTGTGAGTCACTGGCTTGGTCCTGGAAAAACTGTGAGATGGGGACACAGGCTGGGTAGCTCGTGTGAAGGGCATGGAAGATGGAGGTAATTCAGAAGGAAGGAGGCTGGTTCCTGGTGGTGTCGTGTCTGTAGAGACATGATCAGTGCTGAAATCAGAGGTGAATCCACCTACAGTGTGAAGACTTAGACTCTCTTTACTCGGAAGGGTCTGGAGAGCAACTGTCAAATTTGCCTTTTCGTTTTTCTTTAAAACAGTTGCCATGCTATCTTCCTTCTGCAGGGGAAATGTCCAGGTCATGGAAGGACGATGAGGAAATGTGCTTGAGAGGAGGAGGTCTGTAGCTGCTGTGGGAGGGGACCCATCACTACCTGCTTCTTGAGGAGTTGGCACTTGGGGCATGGTGGATGGAGAGGCATGACTCCATGCCAGCTGGAGTGGGGCAGGCGTGGAGGGGAAGTCTGCTGTTGTGCCATTTGATGGGGATGTGGGAACTGCCCCAGAAGGGCCTTCTTGTCCTTGGTCAGCTGTGGTGAGAGGCAGAGGAGAAGGCGCCAAAGGGGAAGATTTGTGTTCTGCTGAAAGGGTGGGCCCTTTGGAATTCTCTAGGGTTGCTGACACATGCAGGGGGTAAGCGGAGTTCTTTGCTGGAGCATGGGCTGCCTCCAGGCTGGTCATTCCCACTGCCACTGACTCTGCAGTCTGGACCAGTGAGGATGCCTCATGGGTTGCTGCACTCTTCAAGGTTGGCAGAGACACCCCATTATGTGCTCTTTCAGCCACCTCAGCTTCAGTTGGCTGGGTGGATGCAAGACTTGGAGCCACTTCCAACATCAACAATGAGGGCCTTCCACCAGGAAGCTGAAGACTTCCAGAGGCTGGGGGAGCGGGAGACAAAGGGGCCAGGTCTGCCACGGAGCTCAAAAATTCAGGTGAGGGGGAGCCCGCTGAGTGAGGACCCCCTGCTGGGCTGGAGGATCCGGAAAAACCTAGACGAGGGATGCCTATTAAATCCTGGGCATTTCTGGATGGAGTGTGGTCCATTTCCTCAGCAAATGGGTTTAGGGGATTCACTATGCTCTGACTTGAGGAGGAGTCAGTTGGAGCTGTGTGGGGGAATAAAGGCACTTTGGTGGGTTGCTCTGCTGCCTTAGAAAAGATGATGGAATGAGGTGAGTCGGGAGCCAATGAAGAAGATGAAGATGAGAGGAGAGCATCTGCCCTCGGGGAATGTAGTTCTGAAATGGAAGGAGTCCCTACCCGCGGTGGCCGCAACGGGAGGCGAGCAGTTGA
>NW_011495081.1:7843716-7861642 GCF_000754665.1 Bison bison bison | reverse complement strand
ACGTCACTGGCGGGAGGGTGGGCAGTGGGGGCGGCATGCTGGTGTGAGGCAAACCTGACACAGCGGCCGCTTCTTTCCCCCCTGGAGGTCTTGGCTGGACCAGGGTCTCGGCAGAATCCTTGGAAGGCTCGAGGGAGGCGCTGCGTGTGCTGCCTTGGGAAGGAGAGAAGTCCCCGTGGGCCCGAGCTCGGCGGTGTGTCTTGGGTAGGGCCGTCCAGGCAGACTGCGGCCAGCTCGTGTTGTCAGGAGACGCTCCAGGCCCAGGCTTAATTCTGTCCACTGCTGAGGAAGACTGGACTTCGGAGAAAGGCCATGTTGGTGAAATCGGTAACAGCCTCCCATGAGGAGATGACTCTGGGGTCAGGGTGACGGCAATCTGCTGGTTGTCCGTTCCTGTGAAATGAAATATCGTGCCATCAGGCCTCGGCTAATCATAGGTCCTGGAGAGAAGGGTAGGAAGAGAAGTACCCCTTGGACCTCACAGAGCTTCCACGCCATTAAACATTCATTAAGACTCATTAAACACATTCAAACGATAACTTAGGTCATTACAGATAGATGCTGCAGCTACCTACACGGCAGCGTTAGTGAGAGATAGCCACTGATGAGGTGATGCTTAAGCAAAGATGTGGAAGATACTTGTGTGTTTTAAATCTCTTATCTGTTCCACCGACAAGGGTTGGACTGTGAAACTCACAGCCTAGAAAACCAAAGCTGAACATGGCTCCCTGCCATGGCTAAGGACACCAAAATAAACCTCATCCGAGAATCCTCAGTGCAAAAGGGAAGGATTGTGTGTCTGAATGCAGATCTTTTATTCTTAGGGCATCTTAAGAGCAACAACTGAAGTTGCCTGTGTTTGGAGAGATGGCACCCAGGAGACTGATTTATTAATATCTTGTTGGATTTAAAAGGATTCCTGATGCTATGGTTCACACCATGTCAAACAGCAAAGGGGATTTCCTTCAAATTAGGCTATTTCCAAGAGAAAAACTGTTCATATCCCACCCAGGACCACAGACAGCTCTCACAAGGCCTGGTGTCACTACCAGCACCTGCAGAGAGACCAGAACTGTCAGCGCAAATGTGCAAAACTGCAGGCGGAGAGGCGAGGAGTCAGGGCATGAAATGTGACTCCGCGGGAAAGGAGGCAAAGAAATAACCCATCAGAAAGCTGGGAATTCCACGCTTGGGAGGACCTCCTGCCTGAGGATCCTCTCTGATCCCCTTTCCACAGCAGTGCCGATGGTGCTGATGACCCCAGAGGGAGTTCAGTGCCCTTAAGTAATGTTTTAAATAAAAAATAACAAAGAGGAGGTACTCCTAGAGCTTTCTACACTATTGGCTAAAAAAAGTTAGACTCAGGGATTTCCCTGGTGGTCCAGTGGTTAAGAATTCGCCTGCCAATGCAGGGGACAGGGGTTTGATCCCTGGTCCGGGAAGACCCACTTGTCGTGGGGCAACTAAGCCCGTGTGCCACAACTACTGAAGCTCTTGTGCCTAGAGCCTGTTCTCCGCAAGGAGAAGCTGCCGCAATGAGAAGCCCACGCACCACAAGGAAAGAGTAGGCCCCGCTTGCCCTAGCTAGAGAAAGCCCATGTGCAGCAATGAACACCCAACACAGCCAATAAATTTTTTTTTAAAGTTACACCCATCTGGTAGAAGCAGACAAGCCAAGAGCTGAAGTCAGAAGACCTGGGCTTGTGTGCACCCTCCAGCCACCCGCAGCTGTTGTGTGTATCTGTGAACTGTTGTTGCAAGAGTGAAGGCAACAAGCACACTCCAACTGCCCCATGGGGTGACTGGAAGGAACACAGGGCATCACGGAGGTGGAAGGAAGGGCTCCCCAAGAAGAAAAGCACTAAACAAACACTAAAAAAAAAAATCACTAAACAAGTGAGCAGTCGTTAGAATGGTCATTATAGGATCTAAGTCCCTGTGTTTTTGTTTGCTTATTTGCTTAACAAAAGAGGACGCTATGGCCCAGAGAGGGGACACCATTGGCAGAAACCACATAACCCATCAGGGACAGAAGCAGGTCCAGACACGAGGCTTCCTCACTCCCACTACAGTGTCTTCTTCCTAACTGCTTTTCCAAACCACCAGTTCTAGTCTTCACTCCAGCTCCATGCTATCCTGCCCCCAGAAAACCTACCAACCAAAGCCTAAACCTTCAAATACTTGAGCTTTTAGAAAATGAAATATACTGAGTCACAAAAGCTAAACAGTGATGATCTTCTGAAATATTCAGTTTCATTTTTTAAGTTGGAAGCAGTTTAAGGACAAAGGGCAAACTTAGCCTCTGTGACTCCTTATTATGAGATCAGAATCTCTAAAACTTCCTTTGTGTGGGACCCAAAGCTTCCTCCCTTTATACAGAAATAATCAGCAAATGCATATACAGCTACAGGACCAAAATGCTACACAGCATTTCATTAAGATAACTGCACTCCTTGGGAACTGTCTCACGGTTTGCTATAGAAATTGTGTTTCTGTTACCGCACTCAGCCTAAGGAAATAAAATTGGTTGCAATTTTACACGGAAGGCTGATGCTACTGCCATGTCTCGGTCCTTTTGTTCATGATGCTTACCTCCTAGATAGACTCAGGTTCACACTTGTCACGCAGTCTTGTCTGGCTACTTACCTGAGTGAATAGAACATCCTTCCAGTGTCGTTTGTGCATTTTGGTATTTTCCAGTAACACGTTAGAATCCATTTTTACTACTTGTATGTCAGGTGAAATCTATGTAGGATTTCTTCTTCTGTACTCTCATTGAAATAAATTCAACCAGGGGCTCAACTCACGGATTCAAGAGTCATACCAAATTAAACTGGTTACAAGCAAGTACCCTTCTAAGTCAAAAAGGATGCAACAGGCAGAGTAGTTTTTGCTTTCAGAAAGATTTGTTGCAAACTCTTTCATAAAAATCTTACAAACAGGAAGGGGAAGTGGGTGTTAGAGGATGACTACAAGGGGATTTATAATTAACTGAATTGCCACAACCAGAGGAGGCTAAAATAAAGAAACAGTCTCTAGTGGGACTTGCCTCTGCTAAATCTTGCTGTTTCTAGACTAGAATCCAGTGTTTCCCAAGCTATCCCTTACAAAACAGAATGTCCCAAGATGCCTCATAAAGAAAAGTTTCAACAAGCTAACAGTTTTGAGAAGCGTATGCTATACTCACACCTACCAGTCATTAATGCTATTCACCATATGCTTCTGGCTCTCTACCTTCAGAGCACATAAAAGGACTGCACTTCCCGAATACCTCTGGGGTTGGGTGGGGCCATATGATTAGTTCTGGCCAATGAGTTGTGAGCAGAAGTGACAAGTGTCACTTCTGAACTAGAACGTTTAAACACTGGAGCAGGACTGTCCAGAACTTGCTTTCTTTGGAGGAAAAACAAAACAAAACAACTAGCAATATTATATCTGAATTAGTTAAGAAGGAGGAGGAGGAAGAGGAGGAACGTACTAATATTCAAAATGTTTGCAGGTCCGCCAGCCTGGGTCCCTTAGGGACCATGATAAGCAAAGGCCCTCTGCCTTTGTAAAAGTGTGTACAGGTAGCATGAGCCAAAAATAAGCTTTTGCTCTTTTAAATCACTGAAATTTGGGAGTTGTTTGTTATGGTAGCATAACCTAACTTACCCTAACCTATTCAGAAACTGGTATCAGAGTGGATTTGGAACTTAAATGGACATATTCCCATATACATCAACATTTAAATAAACGCTGAGTCCCATCATCCAGAAAACAAAAGAGCACCTCAGTTCAGTTCAGTCCAGTTGCTCAGTCTTGACCAACTCTTTGCGACCCCATGAATCGCAGCACGCCAGGCCTCCCTGTCCATCACCAACTCCAGGAGTTCACTCAGACTCACGTCCATCAAGTCAGTGATGCCATCCAGCCATCTCATCCTCTGTCGTCCCCTTCTCCTCCTGCCCCCAATCCCTCCCAGCATCAGACTCTTTTCCAATGAGTCAACTCTTCGCATGAGGTGGCCAAAGTACTGGAGTTTCAGCTTTAGCATCATTCCTTCCAAAAGAACACCCAGGGCTGATCTCCTTTAGAATGGACTGGTTGGATCTCCTTGCAGTCCAAGGGACTCTCAGGAGTCTTCTCCAACACCACACTTCAAAAGCATCAATTCTTCAGCGCTCAGCTTTCTTCACAGTCCAACTCTCACATCCATACATGACCACTGGAAAAAACATAGCCTTGACTAGACAGACCTTTGTTAGGAAAGTAACATCTCTGCTTTTGAATATGCTATCTAGGTTGGTCACAACTTTCCTTCCAATGAGTAAGTGTCTTTTAATTTCATGGCTGCAGTCACCATTTGCAGTGATTTTGGAGCCCAGAAAAATAAAGTCTGACACTGTTTCCACTGTTTCTCCATCTATTTCCCATGAAGTGATGGGACCAGATGCCAGGATCTGAGTTTTCTGAATGTTGAGCTTTAAGCCAGCTTTTTCACTCTCCTCTTTCACTCTCACCAAGAGGCTTTTTAGTTCCTCTTCACTTTCTGCCATAAGGGTGGTGTCATCTGCATATCTGAGGTGATTGATATTTCTCCTGGCAATCTTGATTCCAGCTTGTGCTTCTTCCAGCCCAGCGTTTCTCATGATGTACTCCGCATAGAAGTTAAATAAGCAGGGTGACAATATACAGCCTTGACATACTGCTTTTCCTATTTGGAACCAGTCTGTTGTTCCATGCCCAGTTCTAATTGTTTATTCCTGACCTGCATATAGGTTTCTCAAGAGGCAGGTCAGGTAGGATGTAGCAAAAATTCAACAAATTGATGTTGGACGGTTTAAACTTTGGCCAAAATTGATCAAGCATATTTAACGAAATATGTTTAGTTTATTTCTCAAACATATTTGACCTCAGAAGTTGGCTACTCAAAAAAAAAAAAAAAAACACCCAGTGATATATATAAAGCTAAAGAAGAAAACATGCTCATTGAATTAGCAAATGATAGCAAATTCAAAAGAATAAGTGATATTAAGAACTCCAGAGAAATACTTCAAAGACATGTTAACTAACTGAAATTATTATTGAAGGAAGATTATAAATTAAGGTTAAATATAAAGTCTTGCTTTTAATACACATATTACCTGGATAAGAACAGAACGTGGGAGCTTTCCTTTAAGGATAGTTTATGTTACCTGTAGGTAGGGTTGACTGGAGTTCATTATGAACTACAATAGGAATGTAGGCTAGCAAGAAAATGATAAATTCTTCGACTGCATTAAATTTTTTCACTCCTAAAATAAAAAAATATTTCATACTTAAGAAAAATATTTATAATGTCTGTATGTAAGGCATACGGAGAAGGCAATGGCACCCCACTCCAGTACACTTGCCTGGAAAATCCTATGGACAGAGGAGCCTGGTAGGCTGCAGTCTATGGGGTCGCTAAGAGTCGGATACGACTGAGCAACTTCACTTTCACTTTTCACTTTCACGCATTGGAGAAGGAAATGGCAACCCACTCCAGTGTTCTTGCCTGGAGAATCCCAGGGACAGGGGAGCTTAGTGGGCTGCCATCTATGGGGTCGCACAGAGTCGGACACAACTGAAGTGACTTAGCAGCAGCACGTAAGGCATAAAGACAGATGATGAAAAACATACATGATCTCTGGCTCTATGGACATCGTAGTCTTAAGGGAGATAAGGAGTTAAATCAAATATTCTCACAAGTATAAAAATGATACATGTTACAGATGAAAGATACATAGTCCTTAAGAGCAGGCAATAAGAGGATGTGACCTGATGGGGGAGGTCAGAAAGCACATCACTGAGAAAGTAACTATCAAGCCAAGATCCAAAGAATAAGTAGAAGTTAATCAAGCCATGAGGGTAGGGAAAAACATTCCATGTAGAGACGAGCATTGGCAGAAACCTTGTCGCAGGAAGATGCATAAATAGTATGCTGCGGCTGCTGCTAAGTCACGTCAGTCGTGTCCGACTCTAGTAACCGTAGTGAGATCAAGGAGCACATGAGTGGACATGGCACAAGCTAGGCTGAAAAGGTAGTTGATGATCAAACCATCAGAGTGCCACAGACATTAGTTCAAAGATGAGTGCGAAGGAACGGAGGTGAAGGTGGGGGGTGTACAGGAGCAAATGTGTTTCAGAACAATCATTCTGGTTACAGGGTGAAGAACAGACTGCACCGCACGAGGCAAGAGTGGCCGACAGGAGACCAATAAGGAAATGCCTGCTGTGGTCCAGGTATGCAATGACAGAAAAGTTGTAAAGAGGAGCTAAGCCACAGTGGGAGATTGAAATGGATAATCCTTCTGGATCCCTTTCAATTCTCAGAGTTCAGGACAATAGATTTTTTTTAATGTGTGTGTTTGTGGTAATCTTTTTTCTAATGGCTGCAAATTCTCCTATATGCCTCTCATTGAGAGGTAGAGTCTACATCCCCTTGGACTTAAGACTGTTCAACCAATTAGAGGGTGACAGAAGTAACGCCATGCGACTTCTGCAGCTAACATCATAAAAAGCAGCTTGGTCTTTGGAATGTTCCCCTTCATATCCTCCTTTACTATTCCTCCGGGAACCCAAACACTACTCTATGAGCAGCCCAAGCCCTGTGGAGAGATCCAACCCTGTAAGTACTCCAGGCAACAGTCCCAGCTAAGCCAAGCTTCCCAGTCATCTCAGCCCATGGACAGACAAGTGAATGAAAAAGCCTCCAGATAATTCTAGCCCCCAACCATCAGAATAACCACGGTTGTTTGAATCTTCCCTACAGAGGCCCCAGGCATCAAAAAGCAGAGACAAGTCATCCCCACTGTGCTCTGAATTCCTCAAACCATGAGCACAACAAAATAGTTGTTGTTTTCGAGCACTTTGTTTGGGGAGGTATGTTGTGCAGAAATAATAACTGAAGCAGGACAGTGCTGTGTTCCTCACTTCTGGGAGTGAGTTACTATACGCTTGATTAGATTCTTAAAAGGATTCACAAGCCAAAAACTAGTTAAGAAGCCTTCTGCTTTATACACAAGACTTTAGAACTTTGTCTATGCTAATAAAAATATTTCTATATTAATTAAAGAGGCATCATTGAAGGAGAAGAAGGGAAGAAAATTTTTGAGGGGGAAATGAGAGGTAGGTGGTATATATTTAGAAGAAGGAAAAGTAAATTAGAAGTAAGGCAAAACCAAATTACAGAGAGATTGAAACACACTCAAAAGAAGGAAGTGAAGCAGAAGACTGGTAGAGGTAGTGAGTTGGACAGGCTCTAAGGCAACCCCATGCTCCCTCTCTCTCGGTGCTCATGCTTTTGTGTGACCCTTCTCCTGGCACATGAGCAGAACCTGTGACATGCTTCTAACCAAGAGACTATGGCAAAGGAAACGGGCTGTCACCCTTGTGATTTCCTTCTTGCTGTTGTTGTTTAGTCCCTAAGTCATGTCCAACTCTGCAACCCCATGGACTGTAGCCCACCAGGCTTCTCTGTCCATGGAATCTCCCAGGCAAGAATACTAGAGTGGGTTGCCATGCCCTCCTCCAGGGGATCTTCCTGACCCAGGGATCAAATCCACATCTCCTGCATTAGCTGGCAGATTCTTTACCACTAAGCCACAAGCTTATAAGCCATACAATTATATCTTGCTAGCAGACTCCCTCTCCTTGATGGACCGATGAGTTAAGGGGCCATACTGAGAAAGCCAGGCTTCCCGGGTGATGCTAGTGGTAAAGAACCCAACTGCCAATGCAGGAGATGCATGTTCAATCTCTGGGTCAGGAAGATCCCCTGGAGGAGGGCATGGCAACCCTCTCCATTATTCTTGCCTGGAGAATCCCATGGACAGAGGAGCCTGGCAGGGCACAGTCCATAGGGTCGCAAAGAACTGAACACAACTGAAGCAACTTCGTGTGGATGCACGCACTGAGAAAGCCAGTGTAGCAAAGAGCTAAGGGTGGAATGCGGGCAGTCTCTAGGAACTACAGGTGGCATTTCAGGACTGAGAGTGGCCTTCCGCGGACAGCCAGCAAAAATCCAGGGCCTTCAATCTGGCGGCCACAAGGAAATGAACTCTGCCAACCTGGGTGAACTTGGAAGTGGATTCTTCCCCAGCCAAGCCTCTGGATGAGAATACAGCCTGGCTGACACCATGACGGTAGCCTTAAGAGACCTTGTACAAAGGACCCAGATAAGCTGTCCTCAACCCTTGACCCATGGAAACTGTGAGATCATAAATGTGTGTTGTTTTAAGCTGTAAAGTTTGTGGTAGTTAGTCAACAATCGAAAACTGATACAGGTAGGAAGGAAGGCACCATGGAAGGGCATATGGGGCCGTAGGAAGAGGACATAGAGTGTGAGGGCCCATGGCTTAAGCATAGCGTAAAGGATGGTGAGAAGGGGTGCTCAAGACAGCAGAAAGGAAGCATGAATTAATATGCTTGGACTATCACAGAGAACAAGCTGTGAAATAAAAGATTCTAACACAGTATCTGAGACGCAGAGGAAGTTATTTGAAAAGAACACAAGGCTTTGCAAGAGCAGAAACAAAGCCACAGCGGCAAATAGCGCCAGACATGCTGGAAGGTTGCTACGAAACAGGGTGTACTCATCTGTTTAAATTCTATTTTCAAGGGGGGAAAAAAGGCACACTAGTCTAATCAAATTACTCAATTCTTACTTTTCTCAGTGAACTCTCACTGATTCTCCAATCTCCCCTTTCCTTATAACATGAGTTATTCTTTGCTGAAAATACGGTAATGGTCTTCAAAAAATGCACAGAAAGCAATGTCCCACACATTACAGAGGGAGATAAAGGCAATTTCGTCTTCCTGCACAAGCCCCAGACTGGCTATCCTTTCTAAACACAAACACCACCCTTTCTAGGAACAAGGAAACATTTACTTTCTGCTTGGACAGCGTTTCCCACAAAGGGACTGGTAATCTCAAGAACTGTAAAGGGAAGTAGTTCAGATGCTTGAGATTTAAGGAGCTTCTGGATGAAGAAAGACAAAGAGCAGAAATCAACTTACGTTGGGAATGAGTGAAAGCAAACAAAGGAAACCCTCAAAATACTGAGGAGTTAACTTGAATCAGTTCTTTCCTTCTCAAGGCACCAAGAATGAGTGATTATACAAATGCTACTCAGCTGACAACTGACACAAACCCATTTTAAACCAAGTTTATCTGAGCCAGGTTTAAATAAAACCATGGCTCTCATAGAGCCTCAGGAAAGTGATGTCACTCCTCTCCAAGTATCAGACGATAGTAACAGGCATGAGCTTGCATGCACAGGTTAAGTCAAGGGCTTCTGTTGCTCAGCAAGTCTGCATGAAGTCAGTCCCAGAACAGCTAAACTTAGCCTTGAACTAAGAGTCCAGCCAATGCAAATGTGTGTGATCAGTCGTGTCTGATTCTTTGCGACCCTACAGACTATAGCTCGCCAGACTCCTCTGTCCGTGGGACTTTTCAGGCAAGAATACTGGAATGGGTTGCCATTTCCTCCTCCAGGGGATCTTCCTGACCCAGGGATTAAACCCGCATCTCCTGCGTCTTCTGCATTGTAGGCAGATTCTTTATCCACTGAGCCATCAAGGAAGCCCTGAAGCAGACCACTAACATGGTAAAACATCAAAAGGTAAGAAAATACTTAGCCACATTTGAACATAAAGTATATCACTGACTAATGTCAAAATGGTGAAAACTACCTCCCTCATCTGGAGAAGGCAATGGCAACCCACTCCAGTACTCTTGCTTGGAAAATCCCATGGACGGAAGAGCCTGGTGGGCTGCAGTCCATGGGGTCGCTAAGAGTCAGACACGACTGAGTGACTTCACTTTCACTTTTCACTTTCCTGCGTTGGAGAAGGAAATGGTAACCCACTCCAGTGTTGTCTGGAGAATCCCAGGGATGGGGGAACCTGGTGGGCTAACGTCTATGGGGTCGCACAGAGTCGGACACGACTGAAGCGACTTAGCAGCAGCAGCAGCAGCAGCAGCAGCAGCACCTCCCTCATCTCCCCAGACCTCAGAGGCCCACGTGGGAACACCAAGATGCACAATGATGAATTGCTCAGGCCTCTGTCTTCCTGAGGCCCTTGGCACCGCCCGTTTATCATCCTTGGTGCTTATACATAAGATGCAGACCCAGGCTGTGATGCTGCTGCTGCCTGTGCAGGGCACACTCTAACCTCACAGACGCCCCCAGGGTAGAGCAGCGTCTCTGCTGCTGCCACTCCTCACCTGAGCCTCTCTCTTCAGTCCCCAGGGCTGTGTCAGCCTCCTGGTCAGGGCTGTTTCCAGAGCCCTCAGAGTCTGCTACTTACGGAGTGTCCTCAATTCAGGTTCACAGTATTGCTTCCTGGTTTCCTCAAAACCACTCTTGTAACCCAGCCATAACCCTTTTCCAATCAGCACTGTTCCTCTCTCTGCCTGCTGGCAACACAGAGGAGAAGACAGCCCTCCTTAGTTGACCTAACACATGCTGCAGTATGGTTGCATTTATAACCAAGGTCAAGAAATCATCTACTCTGTCCAGCTCCCCACTTCCCAGCAAGTCTGACTCACTGAGCACTTACAGGAAAGCAAGCCTGATCCTCAACAGCTCTTAAATGTAGGGAACTAAGGCAATCAACGAATAAATACCCCAAACTCATCTTCCTTGTATGTCAGAGAAAAACAGCTGCAGCTTCCTACCAGGCCCCACAGTCAGACTGCTGCTCCTGCTACCTCGCTTCAGTCGTGTCCGATCTGTGAGACCCCATAGACAGCAGCCCACCAGGCTTCCCCGTCCCTGGGATTCTCCAGGCAAGAACACTGGAGTGGGTTGCCATTTCCTTCTCCAATGCATGAAAGTAAAAAGTGAAAGTGAAGTCACTCAGTCGTGTCTGACTCTTAGCAACCCCATGGACTGCAGCCTACCAGGATCCTCTGTCCATGGGATTGTCCAGGCAAGAGTACTGGAGTGGGCTGCCATTTCCTTCTCCAGTGCATGAAAGTAAAAAGTAAAAGTGAAGTCGCTCGTTCGTGTCCAACTCTTAGCAACCCCATGGACTGCAGCCCACCAGGCTCCTCTGTCAGACTGCCTGGATTCAAATCCTACTCACTCCTCCATTCACTGTGTGACCTTGGGTGAGGTACTTAACCTCTCTGTGCCTCAGTTTCCTCAACAGACAATCACAGTACCTATTTTAAGACACCCACAGTACCATGAAATTGTTTTAAGGATTACAATGAGGTAGCACATGTCAAGTTCTTAGAACAGTGCCAGGCACACACTGCTAGCTATTATTATTATTATCTGTTGAGTTCTGGGTAGGCATGGATGTACTCAGAAGCCACCTCAGGGGACCTGAACACTAGTCATAACTTAAAATGCCTTCAAATCATGTACTGTTACGACTCCACATAACTGTGGAACTGCTTATAGTTTGTATAATACTGTCACACCCTCATCCCACCTTGTTCCTCACAGTCCCTGTTATTACCCTCATTTTATAGGTGGAGAAACCAAGGTTCAGGGAGGTCAAGTGCTGCCTTGGTCAAGGTCATGTTGAGAGTTACCTTATAGCCACACACGACTCCACCCCCTTGACCTCAGATCCAGGGCTCTCTATTCCACATGGGAAAAGGTAAGTCTCCCTCCTTCTCCAGGTCTAGGGTGGACTCCATCCTCCCAGGAGGACCTGCAACAGACTGCAACCCACACAGTAGCTGCCCCTTCCTGTCTGATGATGAGTCTGTCTCCTGGGTGCCTCTTCAACAAACATTACTGAGCACCACTCTAAATCATTGCGACTTGTCAAGCTTCGATACCCAGAAGGTCAAAAGAGATGGATTAAGCATCATTGCTATGCTGAAGCATCCACCCCTCACCCTGAAGTCCTGTTTGGTGCCTGGGATATTCTTGCCTAAGATGATTTCTCTTGGGGCTTTTTAAAACGAAATGCGCCAGTTAATAGAATCAAATTGCCATTCCTTGAAGTGATGCCAGCAAAGAGAAAGTTCTGTTTACTGCTTCAACAGAAGCATTTTAACTTTCAAAGATCTTTCACAGCTGTTTTCTTCTTCTTTTCTTTAAGTTTATTGCTTTCAAATCTTTGTAAAACAGGTTTAAAAATAAAGTTGATCTTCCCCCTTTATAGCAGTAATAAATTTCACTGTTTTTTCAAAATCCTTGATCTATGTGATCATTATAGAATATTCAGAAAATGGAAGATGGAAAAGTAGAAGGCAAGCTAAAATAACCCCATGCTACCCTCAGCCTTCTCCAAGTACATGTCCAGTTAATCAAGAAAACCAGGATTCATACTGTGGTGAGTTGTACTTATGGACTTTTTTCTTGGAAAAGCTTGGGTTTGCTCGGTTTTCAGACCTATGATTACACTGCACATCCAAATTTGCACCTGCTTCTTGTCTATTATAGCATTGTATTAAGGCATGTTTCCATATTGGATAAGGCTCTAATTATTTCCACTAAGATGTGATATCATAATTTGTTTAACCATCCCCTAACTGTTAGGATACAGGTTGTTCATAAATTTTCAGTATTATAAATAAAGGCCTCATCGCCTTCCAATTCTGTCATCACTGCCCGTGTGTAGCAGATGGGACAGACACGATGACCTCCTCTTATGGACTAGGACACCACACATATAGAAGAACATCTGCATCAAGAGAAATAAATCAATGAGACTTGGAATTTCTCTCCTCCCCCTACACCTTAGCATCCTTCTGATCTCTCAGATAGGGTCATTTATAAGTTTAAAAACCTCATGATGGCCTAACTCAATGACAGAAAACACAATGAACCACCAGTAACTGACCTTCACCAGTATAACTGACCTTCTCCAATAACTGACCAGTAATTAGGACAACGTTAACTGGCAAACCTTTCCAAATTTTCGTATTTTTTAGCATTTCACTCTAATGACCTCAAGGGAGGTTGAGACCATTTAAATCCATTAGGCAAGAAATACTGGAGATCTAGGGCTGCCCAGGTGGCTCAGTGGGTAAAGTATCCACCTGCGATGCAGGAGACGTGGGTTTGATCCCTGGGTCGGGAAGATCCCCTGGAGGGGAAAATGGCTACCCACTCCAGTACTCTTCCCTGGAGAATCCCATGGACAGAGGAGCCTGAAGGGATACAGTCCATGGGGTCACAAAGAGAAGGACACGACTGAAGTGACTCAGCACACAATACCCATGCATGCACTGGAGATCTAGGGAATTCTGTACCTAAAGAAACGCAGAAACAGGAACTTAGTTCAGTTCAGTTCAGTAACTCAGTCTTGTCTGACTCTTTATGACCTCATGGACTGCAGCTCGCCAGACATCCCTGTCCTTCGCCAACTCCCAGAGTTTACTCAAACTCATGTCCATTGAGTTAGTGATGCCATCCAACCATATTATCCCCTGTCATCCCCTTCTCTTCCTGCTTTCAATCTTTTCCAGCATCAGGGTCTTTTCAAGTGAATCAGTTCTTCATCTGGTGGCCAAAGTATTGGAGTTTCAGCTTCAGCATCTGTCCTTCCAATAAATATTCAGGACTAATTTCCTTTAGGATGGACTGGTTGGATCTCCTTGCAGTCCAAGGGACTCTCAAGAGTCTTCTCCAACACCACCGTTCAAAAGCATCAATTTTTCAGTGCTCAACTTTCTTTATAGTCCAACTCACATCCATACATGGCTACTGGAAAAACCATAGCTTTGACTAAATGGACCTTTGCTGGCAAAGTAATGTCTCTGCTTTTTAATATACTGTCTAGGTTGGTCATAACTTTTCTTCCAAGGAGCAAGTGTCTTAATTTCATGGCTGCAGTCACCACCTGCAGTAATTTTTGGAGCCCCCAAAATAACGTCTGTCACTGTTTCCACTGTTTTCCCATTTATTTACCATGAAACAATGGGACCAGATGCCATGATCTTAGTTTTCTGAATGTTGAGCTTTAAGCCAACTTTTCCACTCTCCTCTTTCACTTTCATCAAGAGGCTCTTTAGTTCTTTTTCGCTTTCTGCCATAAGTCTGGTGTCATCTGAATATCTGAGGTTATTGATATTTCCCCTGGCAATCTTGACTCCAGCTTGTGCTTCATCCAGTCCAGCATTTCTCATGATGTACTCTGCATATAAGTTAAATAAGCAGGGTAACAATATACAGCCTTGACGGTCACATGGACCACAGCCTTATCTAATTCAATGAAACTATGAGGCATGCCGTGTAGGGCCACCCAAGATGGACAGGTCATGGTGGAGAGTTCTGACAAAACGTGGTCCACTGGAGAAAGAAATGGCAAACCACTTCAGTATTCTTGC
Source organism: Bison bison bison (assembly GCF_000754665.1). NCBI lineage: Eukaryota > Metazoa > Chordata > Mammalia > Artiodactyla > Bovidae > Bison > Bison bison. The sequence continues at coordinate 7,847,340 of NW_011495081.1, read as the reverse complement.
CTGAGAACCTCATGAACAGTATGAAAAGGCAAAAAGATAGGACATGGAAAGATGAACTCCCCACCTTGGTAGGTGCCCAATATGCTACTGGAGATCAGTGGAGAAATAACTCCAGAAAGAATGAAGGGATGGAGCCAAAGCAAAAACAAAACCCAGTTGTGGAAGTGACTGGTGATGGAAGTAAAGTCCAATGCTGTAAAGACCAATATTACATAGGAACCTGGAATGTCAGGTCCATGAATCAAGGCAAATTGGAAGTGGTCAAACAGGAGATGGCAAGAGTAAATGTTGACATTTACTGGAGTCAAGATTGCCAGGGGAAATATCAATAACCTCAGATATTCAGATGACACCAGACTTATGGCAGAAAGCGAAAAAGAACTAAAGAGCCTCTTGATGAAAGTGAAAGAGGAGAGTGGAAAAGTTGGCTTAAAGCTCAACATTCAGAAAACTAAGATCATGGCATCTGGTCCCATTGTTTCATGGTAAATAAATGGGAAAACAGTGGAAACAGTGACAGACGTAAATGGAATTAGCGAACTAAAATGGACTGGAATGGGCGAATTTAACTCAGATGACCATTATATCTACTACTGTGGGCAAGAATCCCTTAGAAGAAATGGAGTAGCCATCATAGTCAACAAAAGAGTCCAAAATGCAGTACTTAAATGCAATCTCAAAAACAACAGAATGATCTGTTAGTCTCCAAGGCAAACCATTCAATATCACAGTAATCCAAGTCTATGCCCCAATCAATAATGCTGAAGAAGCTGAAGCTGAACAGTTCTATGAAGACCTACAAGACCTTCTAGAACTAACACCCAAAAAAGATGTCCTTTTCATTATAGGGGACTGGAATGCAAAAGTAAGAAGTCAAGAAACACCTGGAATAACAAGCAAATTTGGCCTAGGAGTACAGAATGAAGCAGGGCAAAGACTAACAGAGTTTTGCCAAGAGAAGCACTGGTCATAGCAAACAGCCTCTTCCAACAACACAAGAGAAGATTCTACACATGGACTCACCAGATGGTCAATACCAAAATCAGATTGATGTATTCTTTGCAGCCAAAGATGGAGAAGCTCTATACAGTCAGCAAAGACAAGACCAGGAGCTGACTGTGGCTCAGATCATGAACTCTTTACTGCCAAATTCAGACTTAATTTGAAGAAAGTAGGGAAAACCACTAGACCATTCAAGTATGACCTAAATCAAATCCATTATGATTATAAAGTGGAAGTGACAAATAGAGTCAAGGGGTTAGATCTAATAGAGTGCCTGAAGAACTATGGATGGAGGTTCATGACATTTTATAAGAGGCAGTGATCGAGACCACCCCCAAGAAAAAGAAATGCGAAAAGGCAAAATGATTGTCTGAGGAGGTCTTACAAATAGCTATGAAAAGAAAAGCGAAAGGCAAAGGAGAAAATGAAAGATATACCCATTTGAATGAAGAGTTACAAAGAATAGCAAAGAGAGATAAGAAAGCGTTCCTCAGTGATCAGTGCAAAGAAATAGACAAAAACAACAGAATGGGAAAGGAGATCTCTTCAAGAAAATTAGAGATACCAAGGGAACTTCTCATGCAAAGAAGGGCACAATAAAGGACAGAAATGGTATGGGCCTAACAGAAACAGAAGATATTAAGAAGAGGTGGCAAGAATACACAGAACTATACAAAAAAGATATTCATGATCCAGATAGTTACGATAGTGTGATCACTCACCTACAGCTAGACATCCTGGAATTCGAAGTCAAGTGGGCCTTAGAAAGCATCACTACAAACAAAGCTAGTGGAGGTCATGGAATTCCAGTTGAGCTATTTCAAATCCTAAAAGATGATGCTGTGAAAGTGCTGCACTCAATATGCCAGCAAATTTGGAAAACTCAGCAGTGGCCACAGGACTGGAAAAGGGCAGTTTTCACTCCAATCCCAAAGAAAGGTAATGCCAGAGAATGGTCAAACTACTGCACAATTGCACTCATCTCAGATGCTAGCAAAGTAATGCTCAAAATTCTCCAAGCTAGGCTTCAACAGTATGTGAACTGTGAACTTCCAGATGTTCAAGCTGGATTTAGAAAAGGCAGAGAAACCAGAGATCAAATTGACAACATCTGTTGGATCATTGAAAAAGCAAGAGAGTTCCAGAAAAACATCTACTTCTGTTTTATTGATTATGCCAAAGCCTTTGACTGTGTGGATCACAACAAATTGTGGAAAATTCTGAAAGAGATAGGAATACCAAACCACCTGACCTGCCTCCTGAGAAATCTGTATGCAGGCCAAGAAGCAACAGTTAGAACTGGACATGGAACAACAGACTGGTTCCAACAGGAGCTTAGAGAGTTGAGCAAAAAGACAACATATTACTAGTCTTCCCCATGTTGAAAGGTTTCAATGTAAACCATTCCTAAGAGACAGTCCCATAATTAAGATGTACTATTCCCACAACTCTTTATTTTTAGCTCTATAGGAGTACTTTTCCCTTTCTGCTTAGTATTACAGCCAGTTATCTCAATTATTAGCTCATTACTTTACCATTTATCTCACAAGCACGCATTGAATGCTTTATCTGATTGTCTTACAAAGATGAACAAACTGTAATCTCACTGGTAAGGTGGCTTAGGAGGAGGGGCCTGCAGACATAGCAGCTGATGGCCTTGTTCTAGCTGTGTAAACTTAGGCAAGTGATGTACATCTCTGTGCCTGTTTCCTCCTTTCTAGGATGAAGATGGTAATAATTGCTGTCTCGCAGGCTGTTTTGAGGCTTAAAGGCATTGATCCATGTAGAGTATTTGAAATGTATCCTGGGGGCATTGGAGAAGGAAATGGCAACCCACTCCAGTGTTCTTGCCTGGAGAATCCCAGGGACGGGGGAGCCTGGTGGGCTGCCATCTATGGGGTCGCACAGAGTTGGACACGACTGAAGTGACTTAGCAGCAGCAGTAACTTCTCCCCTGGAGAAGGAAATGGCAACCCACTCCAGTATCCTTACCTGGAGAATCCCATGGACGGAGGAGCCTGATAGGCTATAGACCACGGGGTCGCAAAGAGTCAGACACGACTGAGTGACTTTTTACTTTACTTTTACTTTATGTGATTAGCAGTCAAAATGTTACTTGTTTTGATTATCATCAAGGGGCACAAACTCCAGCTGAGAGGTTTCAGGGATATACGTTTTTTCTGAACTATGATAAAAATAAATTCTTATACTCTCACTTTTCTGGGTAAACGTATTCTGTCTTCTCAGGAATAGTTCTCGTTTCTTACAATGAATCTCTTTTATCCGGCCATAATTCTCCAACGAGTACCTGAGCAATCCATCTGGCTTTCTTAGCTTTAGTAAGATTCACAAAGCTTCTGCATTAGATGTCTCCCCTGAAGTCAACATATTTCCACAGTCAAGAATGTGGTTTTGAAGATGATTAATTCAGCATGGTTTCAAAATGAACACTTTCCCAATAAGATTCCTTACAAATCCAACTACAGCTATAGCTGAGATGCTAAGAAGAAGGCAGAGACAGAGCAAGAGCAACTCATATATTTATATCAAATTTTAAAATTAATTTGATTTTAAATTAATTAAATTTAATTAATTTATTATAAATTAAATTATAATTTATAA
>NW_011495081.1:7823489-7843616 GCF_000754665.1 Bison bison bison | reverse complement strand
TAAATTATAAATAAATTAATAAATTAAAATTAATTTAATTTTAAAATTAAAATTTTAAAAAATAATTTTAAAATACATAAAATTTATGTATTTATTAATACTTAATCCACTCCAGTATTCTTACCTGGGAAACCCTATGGACAGAGGACACTGGTGGGCTCAAAATCCATGGGGTTACTAGAGTCAGACATGACTTAGCAACTAAACAACAATTCACTTAATATATGAGAAAAAAACTGATAACCAATATTAAACCAAAAATGAAAAATTCAGACAAATTAATACACAAAAAGTGAGCCACTATGAAAAAAGGCACCCGAACTAGATATATTCAGGTGAGAGATATCGAACTTTAAAAAACTTAAAAAAAACAAACAGGTAATTCTAACATTATTAAACTAACTCAGGCCTTTGAAATATATGAAAATGTCCCCACTTGTTTTATGAAATCAGTAATGCCTTAACACCAAAATCCAATAAAGATATATTAAACAAATAAATACCGATCAAAATATGTAAATGAATACAGGGAAGCCAAGCAAAAATGTGTATATGTGGGGGACAGGAAGAACATAACAGTGAAAAATAGAAATCTATGTGCACACCAAGATAGATGTATATTAAAATTATGTATATATATAAATAAAGTATATAATACATAAGAATTAATAAATACTAAAATTGTATAAGGTTTTGTGATAGTCAACATAAACACACTCACAAGTATATGCACAAAACACCCATACACACAAAAGGAGAATGTTAAACTCTTCCCTGAATTTAAAGACCAGATATTATGACTGTAGGCAAACTCTGGACTCAGTGTTTTCCACCTCAACTCTGTACCATCTGCCTTGTAGTTCATGATAGGCAGAGTCCTTCTCATTCATGTTGTATCTCATAGGATATTTTGTTAAATTTATATGAAAATAATACTACAGATATCTAGACAACTCAACATTCTCTAAAACTGAGAAAAAAGCAAAGATAAGGCTTCCTGGGTAACTCAGCAGTTAAGAATCCGCCTGCCAATGCAGGAGACTCAGGAGACGCAGGTTTGATCCGTGGATTGGGGAAAACTCCTGGAGAAGGAAATGGCAACCCATTCCAGTATTCTTGCCTGGAAAATCCCATGGACACGCGAGCCTGGCGGGTTACAGTCCATGTGGTCGCAAAGATTCAGACATGTCTTAGCAACCAAATAACAACCATGTTCCAACATCTGTTCCAATAAATACTGGTCCCATGCAAGGATTTGAGGGAAAAAAAGATTCTTTATTCAAAAATGTTCAGGACATTTCTCTAAAAAGGACATACAGATGGCCAATAGGCACATGAGAAGATGTTCAACATCACTAGTTATTAGAGAAATGCAAATCAAAACTACAATGAGATATCACCTCACACCAGTCAGAATGGTTATCATCAAAAAATTCATTCACAAACAATAAATGCTGGAAAGGATGTGGAGAGAAGGGAACCCTCCTGCACTGTTGGTGGGAATGTAAACTGGTACAGGTAGTATGGAGAACAGTATGGAGGTTCCTTAAGTAACTAAAAATAAAGCTACCATATGACCCTGCAATCCCCACTCCTGCGCACATATCCAGAGAAAAACAAAAAGATACATGCATCCCAATGTTCATTGCAACACTGTTTACAATGGCCAAGACATGGAAATAACCTAAATGTCCATTGACAGAGGAATGGATAGAGAAGATGGGGTGCACATACATACACATATAAGTGAAGTGAAGTGAAAGTCGCTCAGTCATGCCCAACTCTTTGTAACCCCATGGACTATACAGTCCATAGAATTCTCCAGGCCAAAATACTGGAGTGCGTAGCCTTTCCCCTCTCCAGGGGATCTTCCCAACCCAGGGATCGAATCCAGGTCTCCCACATTCCAGGCGGATTCTTTACCAGCTGAGCCACAAGAGAAGCCCAATACATATATATGTTAAAAAGAATGAAATAAGGCCATTTTCAGCAATGTGGATGGACCTAGAGAGTGTCATGCTGAGTGGAGTAAGTCAGAGAAGGAGAAATATCATATGACATCCCTTATATATAGAATATAAAAAGAAATGATACAAATGCACTTACAAAACAGAAGCAGACTCACAGACTTAGACAACTAACTCATGGCTGCCAGGGGGAAGAGATAGCTAAGACTCTGGGAAGGTCATGTACACACTGCTACATTTAAAATGGATAACCAACAAAACCCTATTGTATAGCACTTGGAACTCTGCTCAATGTTATGTGCCAGCCAGGATGGGAGAGTTTGAGGGGAGAACGGATGCATGTGTATGTATGGCTGAGTCCCTTCACTGTTTACCTGAAACTATCATAACATTGTTAATTGGCGTTACCCTGATACAAAATATTTTTGGTGTTAAAAAAATTTTTTTTAGAGAGAGAGAGAAAAAAGAAGTATCAGTGGCAAAAAAAAGAAGTTCAGAAAATTTCTTGTGGGAGATTCCCAGATTTATAGACAAGTACACTGAAGATTTTGAAAAGTGTGTAATAAGCAAAAGTTCTGTTTCATCTGAAGTGAAGTATTAATCGCTGTCGTGTCAACTCTTTGCGACCCCATGGACTGTAGCCCTCCAGGTTCCTCTGTCCATAGAATTCTCCAGGCAAGAATAATGGAGTGGGTAGCCATTCCCTTCGCCAGGGGATCTTCCTGACCCAGGGATCAAATCTGGGTTTCCTGCATTGAAGTCAGATTCTTTACCGTAAAATACTAAAGCTAGTTGACTGTGGAATTTTTCTTCTTCTTTTTTTTTTTTACCTGATACCAGTTAATAAACCCAACTGAAGAACACTTTGATGGAATCCCAGCTTAGATCATTGCAGAATTTAAAGTTGTTGCCCTTGAGCAATTTCAGACAGAGAGAAAAACCGAAGAGAAACTGACGGGTGGACTGAATTCATTAAGGAATCAGAAAACAAACTCTTGGTCATTATATAGCTGACAGATTCTGTTTGCTTGTTTCACAGTGTATGTTATCAGACTTATTCGCAAACTCCTTTATTGATGCACATCACTGAGATAACACAAACGTGAGCACTAGGAAATCAGTAAAGTGCTGTCACTAATGGAAAGGACCCTCATTATTATACTGATTGGCTCTAATGCCTTCCTGGGGCATTAAGTTAGGTAAAATAATAATATCAATAATTTGATTGTTTTCCCCTCTGACACGAGACATATTTTAAAAAATGAATGCTCTACTGGAAAAGGCTGTGTGATGCTTCATGGATACTGATGTTTTTCTTACAATGAGACACTAAAAACCTACAAGTATCTATGTGGAGACCACAGAAGCAGAATAAGTTGCCAATATTAATACAAATATTATTACTGACTCAATTCATAGTCATTGATGACTGATTTAGGCATATGTTTACTGCAGATGTCTAACTTCATTAATGTGAATATCTCTATTTTAGGATTTATTCAGATTCTTAAAGAAATTATAGATCAATTCTATCAGGACTGAAAAACGATCAAAGCAGTTGCCTCTAAGACAGAAAAGAAAATCTTTATTCTAGGTAAAGAATTTTCATGTGCTTTGTAGAAGCACCAAAATTCAAAAACATAGCCAATATTGTCATAGAACATCATTTCCATTCATAGTTGATTTGTCTTTAGTGTTTATACAAGTGACCCTATCAAGATAGCATTTTTTTTTAAATTCTGTGATTTAGACATTTCTAACTGAGACCACATTTTCTCTCATTTGGGATAAAATCATAAGATCTATCTAAATTTAAAGACTAAATTTAAATTTATTTCACCAACAGATTTTCCAGTGCTATCTCTTAATACCTTGGCTTACCAAATAATAAACAAAATCATTAGACACGATTTTTCAGTATTGGCAATGGGACTTTCCTTTATCCTTCCAGTCTCCTACAGGCCAATCTGTGGCTAGCAACCAAGTTTAGAGGTGTGTGGCCCAAAGAAGAGGTGCCCACAACAGGCAACCAGAATGCTGGTACTCTCTACACCTGGCCTACCCAATAAATTAGATCTCACTCTTCTCCAGGAGAAGCTAGGACTGACTGAGTACACACCAGTTGGTGGGAGGCAGGGAGGAGATGCTGTGTTTCTGCCTGATTGCCACCTACCTGAAAGACAAGAGTCAACAAAGTGTCCTACCACAGGGGCTTCCCTGGTGGTCCAGTGGCTAAGACTCCAAGCTCCCAATGAAGGGGGCCCAGGTTCAACCCCCGGTCAGGGAACCCACATGCCACAACTAAGAGTTTGAATGCTACAACTAAAGACCCAACGTGCCACAATTAAGACCCAGCACAGTCAAAGAAAATTAATAAATATTATAATATCCTATAAAACCACAGACATGAAACTTACCATTTCTATTACATTCATTCAATACATCTGCTGAGTATCTGAGGTATGCCAGACCCTAGCACTTACTGGACATTTTCTACAGTCCAACAAAATATCTGAACTGAACAAGGCAGGATTTCATCCCTTCCTGCCTGTTTGAGGCAGGACATGGGTCTCCTGTCCTTGGATTAGGAGATACACCATCTGCTCCCCTGGTTCTCAGGTCTTTGAATTCTGCCTCAAATTATTCCATGGGTTTCCCTGTGGGTCTCTAGATTTCCAGGTAGTAGAACTTCTCAACCTTCATAAACACATGAGCCAAATCCTCATATTAATCTCCTTTTGTATGTATTTGTGTGTGTGATCACCAATTGCCTCTCTGGGTCTAAAGGACAATCCTCCATTTTGGGTGTCAAGATTTTCTTTTCTATATGATAGCAGGTGTAGCTATAGTTTTGTTCATACCCTTACTTGACAAAATTAAAAGTTCACCAATCTAAACTAGACTTCCAAACATCTTCATTTTACTAGTCCACGAGTTCTCCAAGTCTGAAAATCAATGATCTACCTTTTTGGAAAAAGATCTGAGGTTTCCTTCCATAGTTAAGTATCACTGAGAAATGGATTTCACACCTGTTACTGCTGGTGTGTGTGTGTGTGTGTGTGTGTGTGTGTTTGTGTGTTTAGAGGTGGGCAGGGAGGAAATTCGAGGAGAGTCTGACAATGAAGCAGCAGCCTCTACAGAACTTTCTGATGCTAAGGGTTGGAATGGGCTAGTCTGAATGACCAAGGGAAAACCACAAAAATGAAGACTTTTTAAGGAATGGAAAACTATCTCTCCTTGTCTGGTGGCCCATAAAGAAAGAACAGCTCTCCTGAAGTCACAAGTTTATCTAGCTTGTGATTTTCCATGCTTCTTGCTCCAGGATCAATATACAGCTTCTTGAACTTAAAAACACACACTATTATCTGCAGAATAAATAACATACAATTCCCTCTTCTACCCTGAATTGTTAACACTATTATTTTCACAGTAAACAACTGTTAGAACCATTACCAGTGAAATAGTAGCATGTTTTGTTGACTCTTTACAAATACCAAGAGAAATTAAATGTTTCTTGTGGCACACTGGTTGGGCTGTAAATGACCTGTAATTGAGCCTGAAATCCTGGCTTTTTTCAAAAATAGAAATAATCAATGATAAATACATGTCATATAGAAATCAACATCTCTATTACAGAGACTTCATTAAAATCTATTTCCTCTCAAACTATGTTGAATATTGAGTGATTTTTAATAATTTTATTTATTTATTATTTTGGCTATGCTGGGTCTTTGTTGCTGTGAAGGCTTTGCTCCGGTTGTGGCAAGCAGGGGCTACTCTCTAGGTGCGGTGCACACACAGGCTTCTCATTGCAGTGGCTTCTGCTGTTGCAGAGCACAGGCTCTAGGGCACACTGGGTTCAGGAGGTGCGGCTCAAGGGCTCAGCAGGTGCAGTCTGCGGGCTCCAGAGCACAGGTTCAATAGCTATGGCACACGGGCTTCGTTTCTTTGCGGCATGTGGGATCTTCCCAGAACAGGGATTGAGCCTGTAATCTCCTGCACTGGCAGGCAGGTTCTTCACCACTGAGCCACTGGGGAAGCTCTGAATAATGAATAATTTAATTCTAAACCTATTTCAGAAGGATGAATTTGTTGGCTAAATTGCTTGAATGGTAAGAGACACACCTTTATTCAGAGTTCTGAAACTTTAACTGGTTATTTTTCATACCAACCTACATCAAGTAGTTCCCATCTTCAAAACATTCAGTCTCTATAAGAATGAATTCCCCAAGAAAAAGTGCTACAGGTAAAAATACATAATTTAAATCAGTGCCAGAGGAACTACTGGGGAAAAAAAGAAAATTAATAACAAAGGTGAAGATTATTTAATAGCTTTAATTACAACTTTAGAGAATTTTAATAGTGCTGAACAATGAAAGTAACTTTATAATATCAAAACAAATAGAAAGCAAAAGAATAACTTTATTCTGTGAATACAAAAGCCAGAGAATGTTGCAGCTCCTGGGCTTACTTAAAGCCACTATATGGACAAATAGATAACTTTGCTTGAAAGCCATTAACAGAACAGAGTAACACAAAGTATTCTCTGATATGTACTCGACTCTGGTGTGATCTTATCTATTTCAATGAACTCAAAGATAATATTAATGTACAACAAAGGTCATATTTGGGGGAAGTAGCAAAACATCACACATGGGCCAGGGCATCTGGATTCTAGCCATGGTTCTCCCACCTTCTTCCTTTTAGATGTGAAGTAAATCACTTTTTCTGCCTGGGTCCCAGGTTCCTCCTCTGTAACATGAGAGCACAAAATTGATCCATCTAGTGCATGCAGTTGCTTCAGTCGTGTCTGACTCTTTGCGACCCTATGGACCACCAGGCTCCTCTGTCCAAGGGATTCTCCAGGCAAGAATACTGGAGTGGGTTGCCATGCCCTTCTCCAGGGGATTTTCCCAACCCAGGGATCGAACCCATGTCTCATGTCTCCTGCAAGCAGGTTCTTTATCACTAGCGCCACCTGGGAAGCCCTGATCATCTAGGTGGTGGTGGCAGTTAAGTAGCTAAATCATGTCTGACTCTTGCAACCCCATGGACTGTAGCCTGCCAGGCTCCTCTGTCCGTGGGATTCTGGAGGCAAGAATACCACAGTGGGTTGCCATTTCCTTCTCCAGATCATCTAGAAGAGCCCATTAATTAATGGCATGATTCAAGCTAGGAAATTATTTTTTAAATAATTTTATCACCCTAGACATGTATTTGGAGAAGGAAATGGCAACCCACTCCAGTACCCTTGCCTGGAAAATCCCATGGACGGAGGAGTGTGGTAGACTACAGTCCATGGGGTCACAAAGAGTCGGACACGACTGAGCGACTTCACTTTCACTTTCAGACATGCATTAATCTTATTCAACAGTAACAAAAAAATTTTGTTATTCCTTTTGGGTCTCTTTTAATCTCTAGATTCTGCCCTCCATTCCTTTTGTGACCTTACAGTGTGTCACCTGGGCCTTGAACCTGCAGAGTTCCCATGTTCTGGATGGGTCAGTACCTACTCATGGTGCAGTTCAGCATGCTCCTCTGTCCTCTGCAGAAGCAAATGACAGTTGGCTTCAGAAATAAAAGTATTTAAATCTTCACTTTTATTACCTTATGTTATTTTTTAAATGGGAAGTAAATATTAATAACAACAACAAAAGCATTTAAAGGCAGTCTTTATGGACTTTAACCCGACCTCCCTCATTCACCTAGAACATCCCTCTTTTCCGAGGAGAAATAAAGTGTATGGGCAGATTCTCAACCAATACCAAGGATTCTTTTCTCCTAGGAAGCCAGCTCTAGACTCCTATGGATTAGAGATAGACATTTTCTCCCCAGTCTGGTCTTAGGAAACGTTTCTTTTCATCCCTCTACTTCCATCTGTCTCTTTGCTAGACCTACAGCTCTCCTACCTCAAGGCTGTTACAGAAGGTGGCCTTACCACACGGAGCCTGCCAAGAATACCTATTCCAGGAGGCAGGCTTTCAGCAGAAACATTGAAATATGCTACCTCAGAAGTATAAACTCATCTCTCCGGGGGAAGTGAACTCCAGAAGGCAACTTAAAAAACATCACCCAGCAGGAAAGGCAGAAAGGGAGAGAAATATGTTTCCCAGCATTGTCGTCGAGGAAACAATTCTGCCACCAGCCATTCCAGCTGCATCATCTGCAAAACTGAGTGTTCCGTAGGCAGAGCAGATGTTCCAAAGCTGTGTCGTTTGTAAATATAGACAAGAAATGTGAATTGAAGATGTGACCTCACTCAATATCATATTTGAGGGTAACAGCAATTAGGAACATTGACTATAATTTGAGCTGAGAATGCAGAGATCTTTTTTCAGACCAAATATAACTTCAGAAAACATATTTTCAAAAAGTAAAATGACGCTCACTGTTGCCTGCCACCACACAGTCACAAAGCAAGCCGGTCTAATTCTGAAGCTCTCAGACAAATGTGGCCGATTCCACATCTTTGCTAAAAGAACTGTCAATTCTTCGGCTACAGGAGAAATTAAAGGCTGGGTTGGATGGAGGTCAGGAAGTAAACAGTTTCGGTAAAAGAATGAATGGGAAGAAAAGGGCAGAAGGAGGCTTTTTTTTTTTCAAAGTTTCAGGGAATTAGGAATAACAGCTTCACACATCCCATTCCTCTAAGGAAAGTAAAAGGAAGAAAAATTGGTAGACATTTGAGCCTTGATTTCTTGCTTGGAGATGGCTAATTGGTCACATCTCAAAGGTGGGCTGCCTCCAGCTGATTTGTAGTAGTGGCTGCCTGGACTGTGAAGGACTCTAAGCACAGTCCTGGATCAGCAGGGAGGCATGCTAGGATCAATTAGTAATGTCTGCTACAGATGCCATACTTGCAGCATGGCAGCATGAGCAGACAGATACTTAGCATACTACAAGGTGATCTCTAAGGTTTCTTCCAGCTCCCTGTGTACCTCCATTCATTTTCAGAAGATGAAACCAGGACCAAAGGTGGTTAAGTGACTTGGCCAAGGTCTAGCCCTGGGCAAGGCTAACTAGAGGCTGGTCTTGATTCCCAATGACCGTGTTCTTTCTACCACTAAATGCATCATGTTACTTTCCTGAAGCACCAGCTGCGACAAACGAGAGAAAATGAGGAGAAGCAAAGAGAGAGGTAAACAGTGACTGAGGGACCAAATGAAAAAGAAGAAAAGATCAGCAGGATTAATAGGGCTCCATCAGAGGACAGAAACAGCTTCCAGGCTACAGATAATATGCAAATTAGCTATTCCCACACCTAGTGAGTCAAGGATGCTGACACCTTGTCCTCCGCACCATTCACCTGAGAACCCACTCGTGTCACCTCCCCTGCTTCATCCCTGAGCCAATCCAATGCCAATGGCAACCGTGCTCAGTCATGTCCGACTCTCTGCGATCCCATCGACTGTACCCCACCTGGCTCCTCTGTCCATGGAATTTTCCATGGCAAGAATACTGGAGTGGGTTGCCATTTCCTACTCCAGGGGATCTTCTCAACCCAGGGTTGAACCTGTGTCTTCTGTGGCTCCTGCATCGGCAGGCGAATTCTTTACCACTGGCGCCACCTGGGAAGCCATCCTTGAGCATCAGTTCTTATAACCCCATCTGAGCAGATCTCCAGTCATGTAGCCACAGATGCCTGGACCAGGAATGGATACCTGGTCAGAGCTAGGCTATGTGAACTCCGCCCCTCACCCCCACCACAACCCCCAGAATCTGAAACTGAGGCCTGGAGACACTTGGCATTCTACATTGTGTGCTTGCCAATGGAAGTGAAACAGAAGCAGAAGCCATGTTTGGGACACACACATACCAAAACAGAGACTGCTGGTTTGAAGAGAAAGAGAGAAAAATTAAACAGATGCAAGGAGCTGCAGGGACAAGAGACTATGTGACATTAAGAAGAGAAATTGGGAGATTGGGACACACTACACTACATAAAATAGATAACTAATAAAATAGATAACTAATAGAACTAATTATCTAGATCTATCTAGATAGATAGTTCTAGATAATTAGTTCTATCTAGTTCTAGATAACTAATTATAGATAGATCTAGATAACTAATTATCTAGATAGATAACTAATAAGAACCTACTGTGTAGCAGAGGGAACTCCACTCAATACTTTGTAATGGTCCACATGGGAAGAAAATCTATAAAAGAGTGGATATATGTATATGTACATACGATTCACTTTACTCTACATTTGAAACTAACACAACATTGTAAATCAAGTATATACCAGAGCTTCCCTGGTGGCTCAGATGGTAAAGAATCTGCCTGCAGTGCAGGAGGCCTGGGTTCGAAATCTGGGTCAAGAAAATCCCCTGGAGAAAGGAATGACAACCCACTCAGTATTCTTGCCTGGAGAATTCCATGGACAGAGGATCCTGATGGGTTACAGTCCATGCGGTCCCAAAGAGTCAGATACAACTGAGCAACTAACACACCAACGTTATACTCCAATAACGTTAAAAAAAATTTTTTTTAATGTTAAAAAAGAAGAGACAGTTAAAGAAATTAGCTGCTCTGGTTCCACATTTTAGGGAGACTCAGACCACAGAGACAGATTTTATTTTCTTGGGCTTCAAAATCACTGCACTTGGTGACTGCAGCCGTGAAATCAAAAGACGTTTGCTCCTTGGAAGGAAAGCTATGACAAACCTAGACAGTGTATTAAAAAGCAGAGATATCACTTTGCTGATAAAGGTCCATATAGTCAAAGCTATGGTTTTTCCAGTAGTCATGTACAGATGTGAGAGTTGGACCATAAAGAAGTCTGAGAGCCAAAGAATTGATGCTTTCTCATTGTGGTATTGGAGAAGACACTTGAGAGTCCCTTGGACAGCAAGGAGAGCAAACCAGTCAATCCTAAAGGAAATCAGCCCTGAATATTCATAGGAAGGAGACTAATGCTGAAGCTGAAGCTCCAATACTTTGGCCACTTGATGTGAAGAACCAACTCACTGGAAAAGCCCCTGATGCTGGGAAAGATTGAAGGCAAAAGGAGAATGGGGCAACAAAGGATGAGATGATTAGATAGAGTCACTAACTCAATAGACATGAATTTGAGCAAACTTCAGGAGATAGTGGAGGACAGAGAAGCCTAGTGTGCTGCAGTCCATGGAGTTGCAAAAAGTTGGACACGACTTAGTGATTAAATCAGTGACCACTGTACTCCAGACCACTCTGATCTTGCGTGATTCCCAAAATGCAAGACTTTTTTGCTTCAACTAGCTCAGGTGGCTTCTGTCCCTTGCAAGCAAATATAACCTCAGCCAAGTCAATTGAACCCTGGTTGGTTTCCGTCCTCTATGAATACAATGACTGCTGTGGAGAGAAGGAGATGAGAAATAGTATCCTTTTGGAGGTCAAATGTTCTCAGAAAATCCGACCTAATATGGTAACCATTGGAATAACACACTGCCTTTTCTCCACCAAGCAAGGCATTAAGGCAATAAATGAAATTAAACAAGATATCAGCTGCTTTAAACCTATTTTAATGGTTAACTTTTCAAATGAAGGTGAACCAATATATGTTATTTATTTATTACCAGGCATTTCTGCACAACAACCCTAGAGTTCTCAGGCTGCAAAATCCTGAAAATATGGCACCCATTTGCTAGTCACAAGTTACTAAAAATCCCAGATGGTAAAATGTTTAAAATTGACTGCGGGAAAAAGCAGTGTCTGTCTCCTAAGCAAGATTCTAGAGCTGTAAAATTGGCTGGTGGTGTATGAAGAGTTCATAAAACTGTGATTAAATAAAGCACCAGCAAGCTCTCAGGCAAAGACTGCTCTGAAGCCTCCTTGTAGGAAAGAAAAGTGCTATAAAGTAGAGAGAGAGAAACCCTTTTTAAAAAACAATTCACTTTTGTGAGGATTGGGCTTTCATTGAAGTCCTCCAAATCTGGAACAGAAAATGAGATCATGGAAGGAAAACCCAGTTGAGCTGTCCCCACAGCCGGCATCCCGTAGTGTAGACCTGTAGAAGTCATGCAGTTTGCCAAGTGTTGATCAGTCCATGGTTCCCATCACACATTCTGGGAAACAAATGCCCCAGACTGAAATGTTTATTATCTCTGAATTTTTTAGTGATTTTGCATAAACTCCTACTCTAGTTTTGCTGAGTTTATTCTTCCTCTAGTTGACTCTTTCCTCTGCAGGCATGCTAAGTCTCTTCAGTCGTGTCCGACTCTGTGCAACCCTATGGGCAGCAGCCCACCAGGTTCCTCTGTCCATGGGATTCTCTAGGCAAAAATACTGGAGTGGGTTGCCATTTCCTTCTCCACTAGTTGACTCCAAAACCATGTGAAATATTTAACCTCTAAAGAAATAAACCTCTGGTGCTTTCACTGGTTATCAACCCTGAAGTCATGCAGATGCCAGAAGAGAGGTACCTGGGACAGTGAGGAGCAGCGGTGCAGCTCACACAGCAACACAAGCCAACCTTTTCAAGACAGCAACCTTTGCAACTGGTGCAGAGAGAGCTGTACTTGCATCTGCCTTCCATTTACTTCCTTGGGCCTTGGACCTGTCCAGACACCCTAGATGGGGGTATGACTAAAATAATGTGGAATGGTCAGGGTGGTCTTGATTTTCATTTTCAGACAGTAGAGTGTTTCAGACAAGGTAAATGATCAATAAACAGTCATTATTCTGTCCAGCTGCAGAAGACACAATTTGGAGCATCTGTCCAGCACATAGCCCCTCCTCTAGCAAATGCCCCCTCCAGAAAACAAAATTGGCTCACGATCATCCCCTATTGCCGACTGGGCCAAAAGTGGACACCTGCCCCCAGGGCGAGCCAATCACTCCTGACCTTGCAGCAAACCAAGTTGTCCCTGGGGCCACAGAGAGCCTTAGTCAGGTGTGTAAGGGGGCACTGACTCCATGCTGCCCTTTCAGGCTGGCTATTTGTACCAGGGACCCAGGGAAAGTTTTCAGATTATCATAAAGGAGAGTACCACAGAGAATCAGAAATGAGAGAACTGGGGTGGAGAGGAGGGGCAGCAAGGAGGGAGAGACGTAGAGACAGACAATAGAAACAGAGACGGCCAGCCCTGGATCTGCTGGTTCCTCTCTCACCAGGCCCAGCTGTACTCCCTCTCCTGCGGTTCTCTGACGTCCCCCTGCAGCCTTCCAATAAAATCCACATCTCTGGTTCAGCTAGTATGTGTGTTGCCAGCAACCCCATCCATCCAAACCTTCCAAAGCATCCATCCAAACTCCAACCATCCAAACCTTCTGTATATCAGCAAACCACCTCCATCCCAACTCCCGTGAGGAAAACTGTTGATCCCTCCATTACAAGACTGCACGTCACCAGAGGATTTTCTGTTGAATTGGAAGACACTGGATTTTTTCATGTTACCCCATTTTTCAGTCTATTGGTAAACTGTTCAGTACTGTCCCAAACACCATATAACATCTGAAATTCGATGAATGGGACTATAAATCGAGAGGAAAACTTCCCCTGCAGACACTTCTGGCCACCGTGTAGGAAGGCCTGGGAGAAAGCACTGCTGACGGTCTCTGTTTCCGTGTCCTGAGGTCAGTTGCACCACACCATCAAGAGCACAGTGGGGGAGGGGCCTGGAGCCCAAGCAACAATGACAAAGGTGACCCGAGCTCAGATTTCTCAACCCCGTGCAATTCTCTTCTTAGTTTTATCTTCTCTCTTTGGTCTCGGTGGATAGGAACAGGAGCCTTGGAATCTGACAGACCTAGATAAAAATCTCAGCACTACACTTACTGGCTGTGTGACTTTGGACAAGTCGTTTACCTCTCTCTGCCTCAATTGTCTCACCTATGAACCGCCTTTGTCAAATAGTTGTATGAGGACTGAAGGAGACAAGACATTAAAAGTTTAGAATAAGGACTTCCCCGGTGGTTCAGTGGCTAAGATTCCATGCTCCCAATGCAGGGGGTCTGGGTTCAATCCCTGGTCAGGGAATAGATCCCACATGCCCCAACTAGGAGTTTGAATGTTGCAATGAAAGATCCTGCATGCTGCAACAAAGACCAAGGATCTCCTGTGCTGCAACTGAGAGCTGGCACAGCCACATAAATATATATATTTTTTAAAGTTAAAAAAAAGGAGTTTAGAATGTGCCTAAGCACATAGTAAACATCAACAATATTTTGTTATCCTTTGTAAACAGGTGTGACCATGTGACTTAAGTTATCACCAATGGAATGCAAACAAAAGTAATATTCTATTTCTTACCAAAAAATGCTTCCCCTCCATTCTTTCACACCCACCCTTTGGACTGGAACATAAGGTATGTAACTGGTAAGCCAGCCTGTATGAACAAGGGGCACACCTTAGGATATGGCTAAGGAGCAAGAGAAAAACACCTGAATCCCTGGATGGCTTCATGAAGTAGAATTACCTGCTTGCCTTACACCTCCTTCCCTTGATATTGTTATAACACAGAAATAAACTAGCTTTCCTGAAAAAATGTAGCTATTATTTATTAAGCATTACCACCACTGTGACATTAAATGTTTTAAGAAAATGATGACCAAATAAAAAATGTAATTATATGTATAAAAAAATAAGTTCACTGTACCATCACTATTTTCTATGTCCATTAAATTGTCACTCTGAGAAAGATCTCAGGATATCAATGCTTGTTACCTCGTCTATTTCTGAAACTGTAAATCTGATGATCTTTTCATGAAGATTTCTCCCAATAATATAATCAACAAAACAATCTAGCCACTGGAATTTTACCTGGTCATCGGTAGTGTTATTAACAAAATCAGAACATTTTGAGACAGTCATGAAACGGAGCAGGGCCCTATGGTCCTTGCCCCCCCACCCCCATCCCCCGCCACTGTGTCCTCTGCCTGCCTTTGGTCTGTAGAAAACTTTAGTCAAAAGAATAAGTTTAATTAGAGAAGTAAGAAATGCAAAAAAGAAAGGGAAAACAGTCAAAAGAGACCAAATAATAATAATGTAGTCACTAAACAAAGAGAAGGACCTTTGTTCCTCCACAAGGGGTATAGACAATATTCTGAGCCATATCCTGTGAGCTGTCTTATAGATACTAAAACACCAGGGGGAAAAGTCAACTGCATGATGACCAGTCTGTATCCAGGACATGAGCTGCCACAATTCTGAGAATTGGCCTCAGAGAAAGGGGAACAAATAGACCTTGAAACTGAAGAGTAACTGTACCTAAAACAATCAAGAGGACCAATGTGAGGATGACTGTCAGACCAACGATGACCAATGTGAAGACGGCTGTCAGACCAACGATGACCAATTGGAAGACGACTGTCAGACCAGTGATGACCAATTGGAAGATAACTATCAGAGCTGGCAGTGCTGTTTCTGCATATAGTTCCCCCTACTTCTGTGTATAAAAGCTCTTGCCCCATTGGTTGCCAGAGTCGGGGGAAAGGGGGAGTCAGCCTTTAGACAGATGTTTGCCCTCCCCTATCCCCAGGTACTGGCATCTGAAATAAAGCAAACTTCCCTTCCCAACAACCCAGCCTGATTATTGGCTCTTGAGTGGCGAGCAGCTGGACCCCACACACCCTTTCAGAAACAGTCGTACATTTCCAGCAGTCCATTATCAAGATGATCCGAGAGAAATGGCTAGCAAGCTTATGAAAAATACCTTGGGCAAATTTCTTCCTTAGAAGACGCTCTCTAGATAAATTTATTGCATACATATTCACCACATGCCAGGTTGGGCTAAGCTTTTTAGATGCATTAATCCATTTAATCCTCACAGCAATGCTAAAGTAGATACTCTTAGTACTCCCATCTTAAGATGGGAAGGTTGAAGCTCAGAGAGCTGAAATTATTGGATTCCCTGGTGGTTCAGATGGTAAAGAGTCTGCCTGCAACATGGGAGACCCAGGTTCAATTCCTGGGTTGGGAAGATGCCCTGGAGAAGGAAATGGCAACCCACTCCAGTATTCTTGCCTGGAAAATCTCATGGATGGAGGAGCCTGGCAGGCTACACACAGTCCACGAGGTCACAAAGAGCTGGACACAAGTGAACGACTTCACTTTCACTTTTCACAGAGTGTAAAAAGGCATTTGACCTTATGCAGTCAGACTCCTGAGCCTATATCTTTGACATATGTCAGCCAAGAAAGGAGATTCTGCACTTGGGCTCTAAGGAACATGCCAACAGTGGCATGTATTTGGAACTTAGACTTTACAGCCATCCATCCTGGGTGTTGGAGAAGGTGATGGCACCCCACTCCAGTACTCTGGCCTGGAAAATCCCATGGATGGAGGAGCCTGGTGGGATGCAGTCCATGGGGTTGCTAAGAGTCGGACATGACTGAGTGACGTCACTTTCACTTTTCACTTGCATGCATTGGAGAAGGAAATGGCAACCCACTCCAGTGTTCTTGCCTGGAGAATCCCAGGGACGGGGGAGCCTGGTGGGCTGCAGTCTATGGGGTCGCACAGAGTCGGACACGACTGAAGCGACTTAGCAGCAGCATCCTGGGTGTCACGGCTTTGTGTTTTGTGGGATGGATGGCCAGATAGCTCATGACTATGCCCACATCACCACATCCTCTCCAGCACCACCAAACCTTAGACCTCATGGCTGGCCGCCCCAGTTTTATGAGCCCTGATATTTCTTACAAGCACCTCAAAACCTAAGTCCAATATCAGTGTCCCTAAAATCTGCCTTTAAAGACAAACAGTGCTGGGATATTCTAGACACAAGCTGCTCTTTGCTGTCCTAGCAAGCCCCGTCAATGTGCACTAATGAAAGCTCCTTCTGCCGTTTCTTGGCCCAACAGCCAGCACCAATTTGCTGTAAGCACTAAGTTTCCAAAGCCTTCCCCTAAGTCTGCTCTCATTTGATGCTACAGATAGAATCCTGCCCTCTGTAAACATGGTACCAGCACGGCAATTTCTGAAGCAGAGAAGTAGGTCCTCAAAGATTCTAGGAGGAGGAGAACACAGAACTTCCTGGCAGGGGAGTCATTTCTGCTCGCCCCCAGTTTCTGAGCATGATCACAGCCACATTATCGAGGGCAGCCCGGGATGGCAGAGGTGGCTGCATTCATTCCAAACACAAATCACACCATGTCGTGGCTATAAATTCCAGCAGCAGCAGGTGTGCGCTTCAGAGGAATAGCTTCTGCAATTAAAAAAGTGACATTTTAATGGATTATGCAGATCAGCTAAGGCTCTAAATCATATACCTCCTGCCTTAAATGGGACCGAAAGCACAGGCTGAGCAAGAGGAGATGGCATAAACACTATGAAAATTTTATCACTCCTTATGACCTTTCTATACTTTGCTGTGAAAATGAATATTAACCTTCACTTGCATAGAAGCCCCCTTTCTGCCACCTAACAGAGGCAATAGTTCCTCTTTGTAGTAACAAGTGAGCTCACTTGACTGTGCACTTCTTGAACAACACAAATGTTATCTGATATGATCCCATCACCACTGGTGAATAAAATACGCAGTCTTTTTTTTTTTCATTTATTTATTTTGGTAATGGAGTGAGAAACAGGAATAAAGAGGGAGCAGGTGCAAGTTTCCTTGCTGGAGATAAAACACACAAAGAAAAACTAAAGTGAGCCTAGAACAGGGTTTTGGTATTTCCTGTTTGCAAATCATGCAAGGTAGGTTTGGCCTTTCCTTTCAAAGCTAAGAAGATAAAGGGGGCGTCTATAAAGACTGAAGGGAAGACATGCGTGCCGTCAAATCATTACAAGAACAATACAATGTGGGTGGAAAACCTGGAAGAGTGATGGAAACTGAGCAGGTAAGGATCCTGCAGTGGGGTGTCAAGGTCACAGGGAAGGTGGCAAAAGCCACTGCTCTCATTTCAGAAAACAAATCACCCCCTCAAGTCACTTAGGAGGTGAACTCCCCAAAGAGACGACAGAATGGAAAAGTTGAAAGGAAGCCATGTGTCCCAATCCTCTCAGTTATACAGAAAGAAACTGAGGCTGAGGCCAGAGGTGAAATGACTTATCTAAGACTTCCCAGGTGGCACTAGTGGTAAAGAACCTGCCTGCCACGCAGGAGACACAAGAGATGCGAGTTCGATCCCTGGGTTGGGAAGGTCCCCTGGAGTAGTAAATGGCAACCTGCTCCAGTATTCTGCCCTGAAAAACCCATGGACAGAAGAGCATGGTGGGCTACAGTCCGTGGGGCCTCAAAGAGTCAGATATGACTGAGAACAGGGACTGGTAGGACCACACAGTGTTAGGGACTGTGCCCCCGGCTCCATTTGAATTTTGAAGCCCTAACCCTCAGCATGACTGTACTTGGAGAAAAGGTCTTTATAGAGGTAACTGAGGCTGAATGAGAGCAGAAGGATGTGCTCGTAATCCAATAGAACCAGTGTCCCTATGAGAAGAGAGAGCCATCAGGTAGAAGCAGAGAAAAGGTCATGTGAGGACTCTCAGCAGGAGGGCAGCCATAAGAAGCCAAGGAGACAAGCCTCGGGAGAAACCAAACCTGCCAGCACCTCGATATTAGACTTCCAGCCTCCAGAGCTGTGGGAAAATTATTATCTGTTGTTTGAGCCACCCAGTTCATGGTACATTTTGATAGCAGCCTGAGCCAACAATCAATGCAAAGAAATAGAGGAAAACAATAGAATGGGAAAGACTAAAGATCTCTTGGGAGAAGGCAATGGCACCCCACTCCTGTACTGTTGCCCGGAAAATCCCATGGATGGAGGAGCCTGGTAGGCTGCAGTCCATGGGGTCACTAAGAGTCAGACACGACTGAGTGACTTCACTTTCACTTTCCACTTTCATGCACTGGAGAAGGAAATGTCAACCCACTCCAGTGTTCTTGCCTGGAGAATCCCATGGATGGAGAAGCCTGGTAGGCTGCAGTCCATGGGGTTGCACAGAGTTGGACACAACTGAAGCGACTTGGCAGCAGCAGGCAGAGATCTCTTCAAGAAAATTAGAGATACCAAGGGAACTTTTCATGCAAAATGGGCTCAATAAAGGACAGAAATGGTAGGGACCTAAAAGAAGCACAAGATATTAAGAAGAGGTGGCAAAAACACACAGAAGAACCGTACAAAAAAGATCTTCACAATCCAGATAATCATGAAGGTGTGATCACTCACACTCACCTAGAGCCGAACATCCTGGAATGTGAAGTCATGTGGGCCTTAGGAAGCATCACTACGAACGAAGCTAGTGGAGGCAATGGAATTCCAGTTGAGCTATTTCAAATTCTAAAAGATGATGTTGTGAAAGTGCTGCACTCAATATTCCAGCAAATTTGGAAAACTCAGCAGTGGCCACAGGACTGGAAAAGGTAAGTTTTCATTCCAATCCCAAGGAAAGGTAATGCCAAAGAACGCTCAAACTACTGCACAATTGCACTCATCTCACACGCTAGTATGGAGAAGGCACTGGCATCCCACTCCAGTACTCTTGCCTGGAGAATCCCATGGACAGAGGAGCCTGGTGGGCTGCAGTCCACGGAGTCGTGAAGAGTCGGACACGACTGAGTGACTTCACTTTTACTATTCACTTTCATGCATTGGAGAAGGAAGTGGCAACCCACTCCAGTGTTCTTGCCTGGAGAATCCCAGGGATGGCGGATCCTGGTGGGTTGCTGTCTATGGGGTCACACAGAGTCGGACACGACTGAAGTGACTTAGCAGCAGCAGCAGCACACACTGGTAAAGTAATGCTCAAAATTCTTCAAGTCAGGCTTCAGCAATATGTGAACCATGAACTTCCAGATGTTCAAGCTGGTTTTAGAAAAGGCAGAGGAACCAGAGATCAAATTGCCAACATCTGCTGGATCACGGAAAAAGCAAGAGAGTTCCAAAAAAACATCTATTTCTGCTTTATTGACTATGCAAAAGCCTTTGACTGTGTGGATCACAATAAACTGTGGAAAATTCTTCAAGAGATGGGACTACCAGACCACCTGATCTGCCTCTTGAGAAACCTATATGCAGGTCAGGAAGCAACAGTTAGAACTGGACATGGAACAACAGACTGGTTCCAAATAGGAAAAGGAGTACGTCAAGGCTTAATATTGTCACCCTGCGTATTTAACTCATATGCAGAGTACATCATGAGAAATGCTGGGCTGGAGGAAGCACAAGCTGAAATCAAGATTGCTGGGAGAAATATCAATCACCTCAGATATGCAGATGACACCACCCTTATG
>NW_011495081.1:7814455-7823389 GCF_000754665.1 Bison bison bison | reverse complement strand
GGCTGACTTTATTTTTTCTGGGCTCCAAAATCACTGCGGATGGTGACTGCAGCCATGAAATTAAAAGATGCTTTCTCCTTGGAAGGAAAGTTATGACCAACCTAGACAGCATATTAAAAAACAGAGACATTACTTTGCCAACAAAGGTACATCTAGTCAAGGCTATGGTTTTTCCAGTAGTCATGTATGGATGTGAGAGTTGGACTATAAAGAAAGCTGAGCGCAAAAGAATTGATGCTTTTGAACTGTGGTGTTAGAGAAGACTCTTGAGAGTCCCTTGGACTGCAAGGAGATCTAACCAGTCCATCCTAAAGGAGATTAGTTCTGGGTGTTCATTGGAGGGACTGATGTTGAAGCTGAAACTCCAATACTTTGGCCATCTGATGTGCAGAGCTGACTCATGTGAAAAGAGCCTGATGCTGGGAAAGATTGAGGGCAGAAGGAGAAGGGGATGACAGAGGATGAGGTGGTTGGATGGCAAGACCGACTCAATGGACATGGGTTTGGGTAGACTCCGGGAGTTGGTGATGGACAGGGAGGCCTGGTGTGCTGCAGTTCATGAGGTTGCAAAGAGTCAGACACGACTGAGCAACTGAACTGAACTGAACTGAGCCAACTAATGCACACACCAGGGAAATGGGCTGACCTACAGCAAAAACCCAGGCTTCCACTTATTTGACCACTGGTCTTTCCCTTCCTCATTTAGAGAAGAAATCTCAAAGGGATCTGCAAGATGGTGATGGGAAATGTCTGGGTGCAAAACAGAAACACCCATCTCTCGTGTTAAGTTCAACAAAGTTAGCCAGGGTACCCAACTAAGACAACTGGCTATACAGTATTGTACCATAATAGGTTTATGATATTTTTCACACAAATAATACATAAAAACAAACATAAAAAATAAAGAGAACATTTTTAATCTTACAGTACAGTACCCTGAAAAGTACAGCAGTACAGAACAATAGCTGGCATACAGGGACTGACATCAAGTGAACAGGCAAGAAGAATTACTGACTGCAGGAGGGAGACGAGGTGGGAGGGTAGAAGGATGAGCTGAAGGTAGAGCTGAGGGACCATCAGCAATAGGAGATGGAGGGCAAGCTGCAATTTCACTCACGCCTGACCGTGACGGAATGCATCTTTGAAAGTTCGAGACTTGAAGGTTCATATGTCGTATTTTGGTATTTTGGTCATCTGATGCCAACAGCTGACTCACTCAGAAGGTAAAGCCTCTGTCTACAATGTGAAAGACCTAGGTTCGATTCCTGGGTTGGGAAGATTCCCTGGAGAAGGAAATGGCAACCCACTCCAGTTCTCTTGCCTTGAAAATCCCGTGGATGGAGGAGCTTGGTGCAGGCTACTGTCCATGGGGTTGCAAAGAGTCAGGCATGACTGAGTGACTTCACTTTCTGATGCTGGGAAAGATTGAGGGCAGAAGGAAAAGAGGCCATCAGAGGGTGAGATGGCTGGATGGCATCACCAATGCAATGGACATGAACTTGGGCAAACTTCAGGAGATGGTGAGGGACAGGGAGGCCTGGTGTGCTGCAGTCCATGAGGTCACAAAGTGTCAGACACAACTGGGTGACTGAACAACAACAACATGTAGGGGACTTACTGTACCTGGGGTCCTCACTCAAGAAGCCACCAGGCCTCGACAGTAAAGTTTCAGGAGCACGCTGTCGGTAGCAGGTAACGTGAACTGCTCCGCTCAATACCCAGTCCAAGCTCTTTGTAGCATGCAGAGGCTGGAAAACCCAAAACTACATTTCTCATGCCCTTGCACTTGGGATTTTGTGTGTGAATTACTTTCCATCAAGTAGACGCATCGCACAAGAATTCAATCTGGAGCGAAGTCATATGCAGAGAAAGGCAAGGTGTACCACATCTGCGCTGCTACTGGAGGTTGTGTCTACAGCAGTGAGATTCTTGAAACAGCAGCTACGATAGCAGCTTCCTGATTGTGAAGAGCCCAGTTCTTCAAGATAGTTTTGGACTTTAATTCTGAATGTTCAGAAACTCACTAATAGCTGAGTAGTTAACCTGTCCAAGGTATTTTATCTGTACTCTATGATTCAATCAAAAATACCTTGTAAAGTATGAGTATCTCCATTTCACACATAATGACATAGTCACACAGTGGTAAACTCCTGCCAGGGGTCAGGCTGAGAGCTGAAAACTGTCTACACCCACAGTTCACTGTCTACACTAGTGGGATTATTCTGGCGTCACTGACAGGACTTCACTATTCTACTGTCTTCATCAACCTGACTTTGCTCTTTGGGGAAACTCTTGGCCAGGAAGATAAAAGATGCAAATAACTTCATTATTCATTCTAGAGACTTCCCCAAAATCTAATTAAAACTGCCTGATTTTTCAATTATAGTATCAAATGACTACTGATACTCTGACTCTTAGAAACTCTTGCCTCACTGGATCCATTAATTTTAAACTATTATATCTTGATCCTCACCCAGTCTTAAGACCTCCTCAAAACCTTATGACTGTCCCAACTTCTTGTTCTAAAACACTTAAACTCCATCATGGCAGTGTTCGCCTGTCTGAAGCAAGCAATGAACTCAGTCTTATTTAAGCTGCAGGTAACTTGGTGGTCTTTTAAGCAGCCATCATTTAAGAGGACCCAAATCTCCTGCATTCTTTCCACTGTGCCTTGCTGTTTTCCACTTTAGGTACTGTCATACCAGAAATTAGGTATTTTCCCTAAAAATCAAGCTGCTCAGGAGTTTGGCAAAGCAAATGGAGCAGAGCTGGACGCCATTCATCCCAAGGACCACAACCCTTCAGAGGTTCCTCCCAAGCACCACGCCCTCCATGCATCTGGGTTAGGGGGAGGTGGGGCTCCTGCAACAAACTGGAGTTAGGCTATTGGTAGATCTGTGAAAGCAGAACTCCAATGTCAAGTGAAGCCTAATTTCAGAAACACTTCAAATACTTTGAGGTTCCTCCCATGGACCAAAATCTGGGTGTTTTCATAGTTTGGATGGAGCATAAGTGGTGATGAAGCAACCCACCAGCTTGAAAAAATAGCAAATGGTTATTCACGCCTGTGCCTTGCAGCCCCATAAAGTGTTTTGAGTCAGATCTAAATGAACTAAGGCTGCATCTCAAGGAGGGTAAAGTGAGGGGACATGTATACCTGTGATGGATTCATTTTGATATTTGGCAAAACTAATACAATTATGTAAAGTTTAAAAATAAAATAAAATTTAAAAAAAAAAGTAAAAAAAAATAAAATAAAATAAAGTGAGGGGACAATGCTCATAAATGCTACTCTAGCCTTTGCTTTGTGTTAACAGCTCACAGCGGGGTTACCCAGGTGGTGCTGGGTAGTAAAGAACTCGCCTGACAAGGCAGGAGAGGCAAGAGATGTAAGTTCGATCCCTGGGTCTGTAAGAGGTGGGCGTGGCAATCCGCTCCAGTATTCTGGCCCCGAGAGTTCCATGGATAGTGGGCTACAGTCCATAGGGTTGCAAAGACTCGGACAGGACTGAAGCAACTTAGCACACACGCATGCAATAGCTCACAGAGCACTTATATGTGCAACACGATCATGGGACAGCACATCACTCAGTTTGTCCTCATTTTACAAATAGGCAAAGTGTGCACCCTCTCCATGTTAAATGGCCAGCTAATAAATGGCAGGGCCAGGAACCATTCCAGTTTCCCAACTTCAGATACAGAGCTCTTTCCAGGGCTCATCTACCATTGGGTGGGGGAGAAGAATGAGTAACCATTACTAGAGTTAGACTGCCTGCATTCAAACCCTGGTGCTGCCATTTTTAAGGTGATAACCATGAGTCAATTTCTTAACTCTCTCTGCCTCAATTTCCTCACCCATAATATAGGAATAACAGAACTCACAGGGTTGTTATGTTGCTAAATTAATATGTCATATGTCTTACACAGTTTACCCTGAATAATGCATAGGACATGGTAGGAACTTTGTAAATAGAAGCTATTGGAGAAGACTCTTGAGAGTCCCTTGGACTGCAAGGAGATCCAACCAGTCCATCCTGAAGGAGATCAGCCCTGGGATTTCTTTGGAAGGAATGATGCTAAAGCTGAAACTCCAGTACTTCGGCCACCTCATGCGAAGAGTTGACTCATTGGAAAAAACTCTGATGCTGGGAGGGATTGGGGGCAGGAGGAGAAGGGGATGACAGAGGATGAGATGGCTGGATGGCATCACTGACCTGATAGACGTGAGTCTCAGTGAACTCCAGGAGTTGGTAATGGACAGGGAGGCCTGGTGTGCTGCGATTCATGGGGTCGCAAAGAGTCGGACACGACTGAGCACTGATCTGATCTGATCTGATCTGATTATCATGGAGGTCAAACTTTAGAATCGTTCCCTTTGCCACTGAAAGATTTTTTAGTCTTGGAATCCTATTCCCAGATGCCAAAAATCTGGCCATAAAAAACAAACCCAGAACTGTAGCTACAGGTGGGAAGGATCAAAGAGAAGATTCATTTTCACTAATTGTTACAAATATTGCTACATTAACCTCCTAGAGAGCACAGATGGTGCAAAAAAGGAACTGTCTCCATTGCTTTGCTTAGACCCGAAATAACAGGAAGAGCTCACATAATAGGTGAGGGCTCAGTGTGATAGCAGTGGGAATAGAAGGTAAACAGAGAGGAAGGGGGAGCGGGTGCAGAGCAGGAGTGGGAGGTAGTCTGCATTTGCAGTTTGCTAAAAATTGACAACTGATTTGGAATCCAGCGTGAATCAAGCATGGGGTATCACGTAACAGAAATAGGAGACAAAGGCTGTGTTGGCAGCAGAATATTGCGCTAGCTGGCAAGGAGAGAAGAGGGACAAAGAGTTCGCAGATGCAGAGTTTTCAACCTTTACTGCCTAAAAGCACAGATAACAGGCATTCACTGGAGATTCTCCTGACAACCAGCTAATGAGCTTGAGTGAACAAAACATTTGCTTCAGAGAGTTCTGTGCATGGGGTGTTATGTTCTTTGTAATGTAAGTACTTCTGAGGGAAGGCTACAGAGACCTGAGAAAGTGTGGTAGAAGGAAAGAGCTCTGACTTCAGAGACTTCGTGCACTGTGGTTAGAACCTTGACTTCAGCACTTGGGAGCTGTTTGGAGCAACTTAACACCTCCCTATGCCATGGCCTGATATTCTGTGATGATTCCCACTTGATGGACTTGCTATGAAAATTAAATGAAACACACATAGTGAATGCTTCACCCTGGGCTCTGTCCACAGGAGGCAGGCAATACATGACAGTGATGGTAAAGATGGAAGGAGCATAAAACTTAAATCAGAAGGGGAAAACTGATACAATTTTCGAGATAGAATAATAATAATTCTTAAGGTCATTTTGAAGGCAGAATTCTTGTGAATGTTGTTTGAGCTGAATAATGATAGTGGGTGTACTCTGCTGATCATCTCTGCTGCAAGCCAAGACTCAGTGAGAACTAGTAAATAATTCACAGGTTACACTCACAGGATTGAAGGGTGAGAAAAGCTTGGCATAAACACTGAGATTATTATTGAAAACCAACCAGTTTAAGCCCTGCCATACTTGAAATTGTCAAATGGCTTTTGGTGACAGAGTGAATAATTCCCAGGAAAAGGAACCCTCAGAAATAAAATTACAAACACACTCAGACATACTTCATTTTATATAATGGGAATAATACTGAAAGTGTAGGTTATAAATATAATTTTAGTAAATAGATTCACATAGTAAACTTACTAACTCACTTATTTAAAAGAACACTGGGATAGGAAAGAGTAAAAGCAGAACCACTTTGTAAAACTGTTTGACAGACAGTGTCTACCAAAACTGAATGTATGCATATCCTGCAGCTGCTGCTGCTAAGTCGCTTCAGTCGTGTCCGACTCTGTGCGACCCCATAGACGGCAGCCCACCAGGCTCCCCCGTTCCTGGGATTCTCCAGGCAAGAACACTGGAGTGGGTTGCCATTTCCTTCTCCAATGCATGAAAGTGAAAAGTCAAAGTGAAGTCGTTCAGTCGTGTCCAACTCCTATCGACCCCATGGACTGCAGCCCACCAGACTCCTCCGTCCACGGGATTTTCCAGGCAAGAGTACTGGAGTGGGGTGCCATTGCCTTCTCCTATAACCCTGCAATTCCACTCCTAGAAATATGCCTAATAAAAATATACACACATATAGTAGAAATGCCTGCATATGTTTACCAAGAGACATGTACTAGAATGATAATTAGCAGCAAAATCCAAAACAGGTAAAATGGGAATCCCTTAAATGCCCATTAGCAGCAGGATGGATTAATAATTATAATATATTCATATAGTACAATATTATACAGCAAGGAAGATAAATTACAACTACACATAGAAACATGTTTGAATCACAAATCTAATGCTGAGGAAAAGAAGTCCAACTCAAAAGAGAATGTAATCTGTAATTCTATTTATATAAATTCCAAAAACATTCATAATTTATCTATAAGGAGAGACTGGAGAGGGCAAAAGGTGGTATTCAAGCAGGCTAGTAATGATCTGTTTCTTGATTTGTTGTTGTTGTTCAGTTGCTAAGTTATGTCCAACTCTTTGTGACCCTAAAGATGTGGTTATATAGGTGTGTTCATTTGAAAAATTCACCAGGTTGTATACCTAGGGTTTGTGCTTTTTTCTCTTCTGTCATACAAAGTTCATACAAAGTTGAACTTTATATTTCATACAAAGTTGGCATTAGAAAACAGAAATCAACTAGCATTTACTAGCTAGGCACTGTGCTAGGAACTTTATCTGCACAATTGCATTTGACCTTGTTAGACAACTGCTTAAGTTTAGGTTTTATCCCCACTTTAAGTCACAAGATGATCAAGGTTCTAAGAATACTACTTTCTCAAGGTCACAGAGCTCACAAGTGGTATATCTGAGGTTGGAACCAGGTCTCACTAACTTAGAAGCTCATGTTCTTTCCATGAGACCTCATTATATTCCACGAAGCAATTTCTGGTAATAACTATTTCTTTGATATATCTGTCTTGGGCATCTGCCTGTTAGGTTTCATGAACATTTAAAGTTGGAGATACCAGTACTCCTATTAGATGTCATTTTTTGTATGATACTGTAAATAAAATACTAAAAATCCATGACAAATGGCACCCAATGAACTAAGCTTACATGGTCAATTTGAGACTAAAAAGGACTAGTAAAGCAAGTGTCAAACCAGTCAATCCTAAAGAAAATCAGTCCTGAATATTCATTAGAATGACTGATGCTGAAGCTGAAGCTCCAAAATTTCGGCCACCTGCGAAGAACTGACTCTTTAGAAAAGACCCCGATGCTGGGAAAGATTGAAGGCAGGAGGAGAAGGGGATTACAGAGGATGAGATGGTTGGATGGCATCACTGAGTTGATGGACATGAGTTTGAGCAAGCTCCAGCTGTTAGTGATGGACAGGGAAGGCTGGTGTACCGCAGTCCATAGGGTTGCAGAGTCGGACACGACTAAGCAACTGAACTGAACTGAAAGGAAGTGTGCTTGAGTCAGATTAGGGAGGATTAGATTCAGATATCACCAAGTTTCCTTCACATAAAGGAAAAATGGCTAATTTAAAGAAGTGTTAAAGCTTTCAATGCAAAATTTTTCATAAACCAAACTGACACTCTGTCTTTTTCCTTGTCTCTGAAGTTATTCTCAGAGACCAAAGGTAGAAACATAAAAATTCCCGATTAAAACTGCCTTCTCAAGAGTGATGGGATGGAGCTGTATCCAGAAGCTAGTGGAGCAGAATTTCATTAGGAATCAGGTCCCAGCAACAGAATCACTGGTATGAAACAAGAGGTGAAATGAAGACTGATTCATAAAGACCAGAAGGTTACACTCTGCAAAAGCAAGTTGCAAAGTTCCGCATGAACTTCTCTGAAAGTCTTCCCTCTCCCAAGGTTCTAAACTCCCTCTGTGTGTGTGCTTGAGGAGATTGCTTCTCTTATCCTTTTTCCTCTTTTCATCTTCCTTTCACTCTCACCACTGGCTTCTGGTCATTTCAGATTCTGAAGTAGACTCCGAAAACAGACTATCTGGGTTCAAATCTCAGCTCTATCTTTGATTCACCATGTGACCTTGGGTAAGCACTTAACCCTCCTGTGCCTCAGCCATCTCCTCTATAAAATGGGGATGATGATAATAGCAGCCACATCATAGAGCTGTAATTATTAAATGAGTTAAGATAGGTAAGATGTTAAGAATAGAGCCTGTCACCTAACACTAAATAAATGCTAGTACTTGTCAGTATTATCAGTTATGTACAATACCCTCCACACATACTACTGCCAAGAAAAAAGATAATTTTCTTTCTTGATAAATGCTGATTATTTTCTTCATAGTACTTAATAGAATCTCAAATTATGTATATTTATTTGTTTATCTTCAGTATTCTCCCACAAAAATGTTGTCTCCATGACAACAGTGATGGAGACACTTCTTGTTCACTACTCTATGTGTGGTTGCCAAGTACAGTCCCCAGAACATAGAAGTCTCAGTAAACATTTCTAGAATAAATGAACTGCAATTACAACTGTCCTTCATTATCTAAATTATTTAAATTTCTGGATTAAATAGAAAGCTTTAACAGTGAGAGATACTGTGTTACACAAATCTGTTTGATTTCTGATTTTCTGATAGCACTCAGCAGCATGTTAGGGGAGCAGAGGGTTTATCTGAAAATATATTTGTAGCTATTTGATTCCTGAGTTTGAATGACAAACAATGTCTGTATTTGAAAAGCATAGCAAACAAAGGCCTCACTATTTTCTCCCTTGAAATTTCTATAACCAAACAGGCCTTTCCAACAGCTTCTGTTTGTCTCTGTGTTCCTGCTCCTCTTCTTTGTCACTATTTCTTGTCCTGAGATTTAGAACATTTTTCTGAGACAGAGGAGACAATGACAATTCAGCA
>NW_011495081.1:7805710-7814355 GCF_000754665.1 Bison bison bison | reverse complement strand
ATTTTGAATGCTGTTTTATGGTTCAGGATACTAAAAAAGTAGATGTTTGGACCTGAATAAGTCCTGCATATAAATTCCTTTATTTTGCTATGAACTACATTGAGTTTCAAAGGAGAATGATTCACAGGTGGTTTTTGTTTGTTTTATTAATGAGGAATGAATCTGGCCTCTGTTAGGAACTTTTTAATGGTTGGCTATACATGCCAATCCGGAGAAGGCAATGGCACCCCACTCCAGTACTCTTGCCTGGAAAATCCCAGGGATGAAGGAGCCTGATGGGCTGCAGTCCATGGGGTCGCTAAGAGTCAGACACAACTGAGCAACTTCACTTTCACTTTTCACTTTCATGCATTGGAGAAGGAAATGGCAACCCACTCCAGTGTTCTTGCCTGGAGAATCCCAGGGACAGGGGAGCCTGGTGGGCTGCCATCTATGGGGTCACACAGAGTCAGACACGACTGAAGCAAGGCAGCAGCAGCAGCAGCATACATGCCAATCATTGTGTTCGGGGGCTTTATACATACGAGTCATTTAATCCTCAAATCAACACCCTAAGAGCACTACATTTAGAGTCAGAAAGCTCTAGATTTAGATCCTGACTCCGCCTTGGAAAGCTGCTTATCCTCTCTAACTCTTTCAATCAACCTGGAAAATTCAGTCTAAAATTCCTCTTTATAAGAAGTCTCAGTATTCCTGTCTGTAAAACCGAGATAATAACTGCATACTGCAGGTTGAGAGGGAGGTAAGAGTAACACATCAAAAGAAAGAATGAACATGCCAAACTTGTAAGCTAGTGAGAAGACTACCCTGGTACCTGTGAAGGGATAGGAACAGGACACAGGGAATTGAATATGTGGTGAAGGACAACAGTCAAGTTTCAGAGAGCCTTAAAGCCAAACCAAAAAAAAAAAAAAAATCAGATACAGACCGTATTTTTTTTTCCTTCAATTTATTTCTATCTCCCACAGTAGCTACCATATGGTTGGCATATAGTAAGCACTTAATAAATGCACATTTATCAAGTGAATGGTTTTGATGAAAGCTAATGGCCTGGGTGGCATCCAAAAAGATTAAAACCTGCTGCAGTTATGGGATAGATCCAATAAGAGGAAGTGGAGGTGAGATAACTCTGAGGTCCTACAAGTTGGTCTGAAAACTAACTGCACAAAATTAAAATGGAGAGATGAACAGGTTCACTTTGATTTCAGGGAATAGTCAATCTCTGTACATAACATTCTCCTCACCCATTCAATCAACAACTATTCACTGAGCATTTGTTATGTGCCAGGCACCGTGCTAAACAAACCATAGGGCTGGGATGGATTATGACCCCGCCTTCAAAAAAGCTTAGAGTGGGAATACAGACCCCATTCCCCACTCCCACCCTCCCCAATGAAATACTCAAATATATGAACTCTAAGTATCTCTCAAAGTTAAATTTATGAGTTCAGATACAGGTCTGCATAGTGAGAGATACCACCCAGTGCATTAGCTGCTTTCTGAGCTTCATCAAAAGAGTAATCAAAAGTTCAGATGGTATGGGTTTATTTATCAAGTAATTGAATCTACTCAGTTCCTGAGTTTGCATAGAAAAGGCCGCTTGCTGAAATAAGTTGGATAGAGAAAATAACCAAGAAGCTAACATGGAGGAAAAGACAGGGAGATCTTTTCCATATAGTAGAATGTCAAGTGGAAATTTTAATTGCTCAGTGCAATGGTTCAGGAGGGGAAAAGGTAAAAAAAAAAAAAAAAAGGCTCTAAGTTTTCATATGTAAGCTCAAAGAGATACTAGCTTGAGGGTCAATTACCTGTCTTACCTCACAGAGCTCTTTAAGGGTCATCAGGGTGAAGAATCAGCCTGCCTACCTCCCGACCCTCACAGGTTAATGTAAGAAGAGGACTAGGAATAACAGTTGGTGGTCTTGTAGGGAGTGCATTGTATGTGAAGAGTCTGGTGCCTCCCATCAATCCCTTTCATGAAAGGAATGGGTACTTTCTCACTGTGGCAGATGACCTCCAAACACAGCTGCCAACAATTACTCTTCTCCCTGTATGCAGGTGCTCCATTAAGATGTGGAGTCCCTTTCCCCTCCCCGCTGAATCTGGGCTGGCATTATAATATTGCTTTGACTAATAGCATGTAATGAAGAAATGTTCCAGGACTTCTGAGTCCAGGCTATAAAAGTCCCAGCAGCTTCTGCTTTCTCTCTGCCTTCTACCACGTAAGAAGTCCAAGTACCCTGAGACCTCCATGCTATAAGGAAGCTTAAGCTAGCAATGTGGAGAGACCAAGTAAAAGAGAATTGGGAAACTCATGCATATAACCCCAGTTGAGCTTTCCAAGCTGGCCCTCAGTTAGGACAACTCAGACATGAGGAAGCATGTACCAGTCATCTCTACCACAATCTGGGAGGTAGGAGACATAAGAGGGTATAAAAGGTCTAGCCAGTTGCATCCTGAGTGAGGCAAACCACACATCATATTCCAATCAAAGCACAAGCCACCACTGACAATTCTCCTGTCCATATAGCTATCAGATTCAGACTGACAGAAAAGATTAAAAAGAGGAAGGAGAACAGAGTGAGTCTGGAGTAGACCCTGTGAGAGTGGAATAGGTGGAGAGAAGGGGGGTAGTAAAACTTCCTGGGGAGCCCCTAGATCATGATCATATGCTTTGACATCATTCCCAGTCCCATTTATAAGAGTAATTTATGTTAAAAATTATTCCTAACTAATAAAGATTTACAAGAAGTCAGAACTGTGCTAAATGCTTTCCATACGTGATCTCGTTGAATCCTTAAAAAGGATGCCATAAGGTCACCACTACTGGAAGCTCTGTTTTGTAAGTGAGGAGACCAAGGCTCAGAGAGCTTACATGACTTGTCCAAGATTACACTGACAGCAAACAGCAAAAAGAGGATTTTTAATCCAGGTCAGTCTGGTATTGTAGCTCAAAAGAATATCAAGATCTGGCAACTGTAGTGCAACAGCTGCTACTTTAATTACAAATTTAAGTTCTCATGGACTTTTGTGTGCACATATTAATTCAACACAAACTTTTGAAGAAAGGTTTTCAAGTAAATATACATCTGTAGTAACAGAATACTGCCTTGTCAAGCTGTGTTCTTTTTATATTTTAATTTTCAAAATTTATTTTTGTAATGTAAATGGGAAGAAAGGAAAATATTAATAAGTGGGTTGCAATTCTCCACTCTTAGAGATACTAAGGAAGGGTGGTAGGAAGGAAGAAGATATTTGAGAAGCACTTTGGAATTTTACTTCAGACTACAGTAAAGATTCTAATTCCTTTTGGATTATTGTGGAGGATTGAGAAATGTTTCTTTGAAAGTGACATCTTAAAGACAGCCACACGATAACTGGGCTTTATATGGGCTGCTATAATGATTATTTTAATTTTCTCAAAAAGAATATCACTTATTAATAAAGTTACACATTGAGGCGAGGCAACTTAGGTTACTCTTTGAATGTTGGGGCTGAATAGTAAGCTTTACTTTGGGGTTTACTGTTATGAACTTTGTGATGGACAGTATTCTAAGTACTGGAGACACAAGGATAACATTTTTTTTAACATCCCTGCTCTTGTGGCATTTACGTTCTAGTGGAAGGTAAATAGTTGAATAGGACACAAAAGCAGTAAATTCAATGAAGAAGAGAAAGTAGAATGAGTTCCCAAAGACAGCCAGGTAACCTTAGATTGGACAATCATGAAAAGCTTCTCAGAAGAGGTGACACTGCTGCTGAGATCTGAGTGATAAGAAAGAGTGGCTTGGGAAGATTTAGGGAAGACATTCTAGGCAAAGAGAACACTAACTACAAGAGCCCAGGGTAGGAATTGAGGCTGGTGTGTTTAAGGGATTGGAAGAGAGTTACTATAGCTGGAATGTGATATGCAGAGGAAAAAATTGAACAAGGCAGGCTTAGAAAAAAGGCAGGCATAAGACCCTAGGTCTTTATGGTCACCATAAGGAGTTTGAGCTTTATTTTATTGAGATGGGAAGCTATTCTCTAATTTAAAAGCTATTCTATTTTAAATGTGGGAGCAATGTAATCTGAGCTGCATATTAAAAGATCACTCTAGCTGTATTGTGAGGAATGGACTGCAGTGTTGGAGGGATGAAGGCAAGAGTGGAAACAAGACAACCTGTTCGGGAGTTATTACAGTGGCTTGGCAAAGATTATGGTGATTGAATATAAGGAGTGACAGCGGATATGCTGAGAAGGCATCCATACTGACGATGCCATCCACAAGGAAATGGGAAGAACATGTCTGGGAGTAGAATTCAAAAGCTGTGCTTTGGGCATACTAAGCTGAGATACTCATTAGACTGGAAAGAAGTGTTGCAGGAAAGGCTATCAGTGGCTGCCACTGATGCCCCCTCCAGTGCTGACCAACCCAGGGGCCCCGGGATCCTAAGCCCCTATTTCCCAGATATCATAAAGAACTCCAATGACTTTAGGGGTGTTTGTCTAGGGGTGAAAGGAGACCTGACAGGTGTTGCTTTTTTGAAAAAAAAAAAAAAGAAAATTATTTGTTTATTTATTTGGCTGCATCAGCTCTTAGATGTGGCAAAGATCTTTCTTTGCAGCTTGAGGCTCTAGTCGCGGCATGCAGGCTTAGTTGCTCCATGGCATGTGAAATCTTAATTCCCAAACCATGGATCAAACCCAGGTCCCCTACACCAGCAAGGCAGACTCTTAACCTCTGGACCACCAGGGAAGTCCCATCCTGAGAGTTTTAAAGTCACAACTGCATTCTAACTTCTGATCTCTGTAAGTGACCTAAGAAGGCTACTAATACACTTGACACAACCCCCAAGGACTAAAAAATGTGTGAATCTTTTTACAACATGGCATGGTTCTCCTCTCTTCACACTTAATAAAGAATGTATTTATTTCCTGTCAAGATCACTCTGCCTCAATATTCGACTATGATTAAAAGCAATGTGACTACAAATGCAGATAAAGGATTCACAAATTACAAATTCTTTCTTCTCCCAGGAAAGCTGCATGGGATGCCTTTGCACCTTTGTTCCCAAGCCCGAACCTCAGCCGCACACCCAGGGGAGAAGCAGGAAGACAAAGAGGCTCTTTTCTGGATTTGCATCACAATCAAAATGAAATCTGGCTTTTGGAAAATTTTCCATTTTCACTTACCACCCTCATTCTCAACGATAAAATTTCCTCTTCTGTGATGCCAACTGGAAAAATCTAAGGCACTTAAAAACTCTTTGAAGGTCCAGAAAGCCTTCCTGTTGCCAACTGCCTTTGAAGAGTGCCTGCAATGTCTCTGATTTATACATGTTTGCTGCCAGTAAATAGCTATTTGGCTACATGTTGATTTATCTCTAGCAGGTAGAGAAGGAAAAGAAGACATGTTGGTACTTAAGAGTGTCTTTTGCTTAAGCCTTCCAGGGATTCTTAAAAAAGTTTCCTAATAACCATGCAAATCCCCAAGTCTTTGTGTTAGTGGAATACTGGGTTTATTTTCATGAGTGGATTTGGCTTTTCCATTAGGAAAGGAAGGATATTTGTTGGCTTTAAGCTGTCAAATCCATTACTTTTGGGTTCCTGGGCAAGGTGACTTACTTGCACTGGATTCATAGTAAACCACATTTATGCAATTGGTTTTTTTTAGTATGTTAATGTTGGGGTAATCTGCTGCAAGAAAACAAAACAAACTCTGGTTAATTTAAATAATCTGAGGATTTAAAGGAAGGTTTTCAGGAACTCATAGACTCAACAAGAAGGGTATTGGATTAGTGTGGAAACCAGGGAGCTTCAGAGGCTCAAGAACAGCCTATTTGGCAGTCGTTCTTACCGTGGCTGCACACTAGAATCATTGGGGAGATTTTAAAGCTTTTAAAGACTATTGATGTCTTGACCTCATCCTCTGGGACTCTGATTTAATTGGTCTGGGATGGGACTGCTCTTGTTGGAGACCTGCTGTTAGAAATGACTGCTCTCCAACCATCTTCAGTCCCTTAGCAATGCTATTTCAAGACTGAAATCCCTGGAGGAAGAGTACTATTGGCTTACTTTGATTCACAAGCCTGCCCCTTAGCTAGGGAAGATAAGGCACCTGGTTCCTAGCCCTACCAGACTGTATCACTGGGGAGAAGGTAATTCCTTAATAGGAGACTAGGATGCTAATAGGCAAGCAAATGGAAGTTGGGCAGCCAAAATACCAATCTCCATTGTTTTGTTTTTAGATATAAAGGCATGATTTAATTGATACACAGACTCATGGGAAACAGTCTCCATGATTCTGGAATTCTGTGTTTCACCAGCACCATCCTTTTCAACAGCAGGAACTCAGAGAGATAGATGTATGATGTCCTTAGTATCACATTACTGTGCTCAGGCAAGTTCACCACCCCACGTGCAGCCCAAATGCACCATGGCTGCAGTAAGTCAAGCCCCTAGGAGGGGGACCAAGACCTTCTATCATCACTTTCAGGAATTGGAGGTGCAAGTCAGACAAAGAGGATTCCTGTTCTTTCTGTCTTTAAATTAGAATCATGACAACTGCATGGACTTCCACCAAAAGAAAACACTGTGTTTTCCTGATGGTGAACATAAGCTGCATCATCTCCCTCCCCTCATCCCTGTATTGTTACTGAAAATGCTAATGTTAACCAAGCTGAAAAATGGTTACTCCAAATAGCACTGAGGACTGTCCACCAGAACGATTGGTATTCATCTGATGACGGTATTGCAGGCAGACAGAATAATGAATAGAGTATGTGGGAGAGCTTCTGATCGGAAATATTGTGCCCATGCCTGGGACAATAAAATCTAATCTCGCTAAAGGAGCAGAACTAACTCAATGATCTATGCAGCACAATTATCATGGCTCTTGGCATCTCTGATCGTTTCTGAGATTGTTTCAGTGTTTGAAAAGAAACCAGCTTTCTCTGAATCGCCCAAATAACAAAAGGTAGAACCATGTGCATGACTAGTGCCCATGCAAAATTCCACTTGGGAGCAGATGAGAGAGAACCTCTTTAAATCCTGTCTCATGTTACCCATACCCTAGTCTTCATGTCTCCTCACTCCAAGTAGTCTTAATCTGGGACCCAAAGACACCTTGAACTCACCACAACCATATACAAAATGTTGCATGTATGTATCTCCCTGGGCAGAGGCACCACAGGTGCCATCAGATTTTTGTGGTAATCCACAAAAAGGTTTGACCTGACAATTGTTCAGAAACTTTCCCTTCTTCTTGCCTATCCTGACTCCATTCCTGGATCTCGCCTTCTACAAATAGGTCTACTCTACAAGCCACCCGAACTTCTGACAGAAACCAGATCTCTCCTCTAGTCCTCTTTTTTCTTGTCCTCTTTTTTTTCTTGTCGGTGGTCTGTCACTGGTCAGAACTGGAGGAACCAGCCACCTCAGATAACCTCAAGGATCCACCACTTGTGGAGGCATGAATGTCTTTACAAAGTAGATTGATACCATCCCATTTCCAGACAGCTATGGTCCTCAGATTCTGATTCCTTAAAGAAAACAGATTTTCTATAGTAAAATAAAATGTTAAAAGGATGTTGTTGGAGAAAAATGTACATTTTATGATGGGTTTTTTTTTTTTTTTTTTTAGTTTGGGCTGCAAAAGTGCTCCCAGATTTAAAACCTTGTAGTGGTTTAGTCACTAAGTCGTGTCCGACCCTTTGGGACTCCATGGACTGTAGCCTGCCAGACTTCTCTGTAGCAGGATTTCCCAGGCAAGAATACTGGAGTGGGTTGCCATTTCCTTTTCCAGTGGATCTTTCAGACCCAGGGATCGAACTCAGGTCTCCTGCATTTCAGGCGGGTTCTTTACCTACTGAGCCACCAGGGAAGCTCTTAAAACCTGGGACTTATAAGAAAATAGGAATAGGAACTATACCTAGTCAACCTGGGCTGGTTGGAACATTCTGGACTGTGTATTCCAGATCCTTCTTCCCACACCCCCAAATTAACATTAGCTGGATAATATCCCTATGTATCCCTCTATTCTATGGTCTTGCATTGTACTGTTAACAGTGAAGGAACCCAAAAGGACCAAAAGTTCTGTGGGACCTGCAGGTAGCCAGCTAATAGTTTCACATAGCACCCTATAGGGTGAGAGGCAATGCCCTTGACTGTGCCCCAAGAGCAGGATTCCCTGCAGCCTCACACCATGCTGGCATTTGCAGTCATTAGTCATCTACTCAAAACATGTGGATTCAGTAATCATTATGAATCAGGCATTAAACCAGACATAAAAGTTTCAAGTATAAATGGTCTCAATCTTCAAGAAACTCAGATTCTAGTTGAGGAGACAGACATCTATCCCATTAGCTAGAATATAACAAGTGAAATGACATATAGGAACAAAGTGCTAAAATAAACGGACGAGGGAGCAGGCTGATTTTTGTTATACAAGCACCAGATC
The DNA here is from genome assembly GCF_000754665.1 of Bison bison bison. Classification (NCBI taxonomy): domain Eukaryota; kingdom Metazoa; phylum Chordata; class Mammalia; order Artiodactyla; family Bovidae; genus Bison; species Bison bison. Next base: position 7,805,915 of record NW_011495081.1, on the reverse strand, counting down.
CTTACTTTTCAAAACGTGGTTGATGTACTGGGTAAGAATCTGCCTGCCAATGCGAGGGACACAGGTTCGATCCCTGGTCTGGGAAAATTCCACATGCTGCAGAGCAACTGAGCCCATGCACCACGATTTCTGAGCCCACCCTCTAAAGCCCATGAGCTGCAACTATTGAAACCCCTGCCCCTAGGACCTGTACTCCAGAACAAAA
>NW_011495081.1:7800145-7805610 GCF_000754665.1 Bison bison bison | reverse complement strand
GAACAAAAGAAACCACCGCAATGAGAATTGTACCACAACGAGGAGAAGCGCCCACTCGCCGCAACTAGAGAAAGCCTGCGTGCAGCAGCAAAGACCCAGCACAACCGAAAATAAACAAATAAATTACTTTTTAAAAATGTGATCAATGGACTTGCAAGGTGGGCAGGAGCTAGGGGCTTGTTAGAAATGCAGACTCTCAGGCCCCACCCCAGACCTGCTGAAGTTGAACATGAAATTTAATAAGATCCTAGATGCTGCATGGGCATATATACAAGAGCTTGAAAAACTCTAGGTTAAATGTCAACAAAAAAGCAAGCACCTGGGTCCCTGCTGACATACCTAAACTACAGCTGCAAGGAGAATGTGCCAGGAATAACCAAGGGTAGAGCCTTTTGCCTCTGCTTAAAGATATATGGATGCAGGATTTAGAAAAGCCTGGATAACTGGAAACAAATTAAGTAATTCTACCAACCACCACACCAGATTCTGACCCTTCATGGCCTGGGACTTGGATAAGAGAGGCAAACTAATTAGTGCTCCCCAACATGCTTAGTTACCTAATCAGTCAAGGCCTATGTTGTACCATCAATAGCAAAAGGGGACTGGAACCCCACTCTCCTGACTCGCCCTAAGAAGATGTAAACTTAAAGAGTGGTTATGAATACTGACTCCAAAGTCAGAGAGACCCAAATCTGAGTCCAAGCTTGGCTGCTCAGCATCTACCTCTAGGACCCTGGGCAAGTCACTTAGTTTGATGTCTCTCAAATGCTGCATCTGTAAGAAGTATTAACTTATCACAAAGACTGTCATGGGAATTTACTGAGATAATGTTTGTAAATTGTCAAGATCACGGAGTGCCTAACCTACAGCAAGAATCAGTACTATTTGATATTTTCATTATTTTTAGGTGTTGCAGCAGAATGTGGCCAGCTGTTCACCAAACCTGTTTTCCTGTCTTCCTGAGCACACATCTAGACTACATTTTACAGACCTCTATTCTGTTTGGAGCAGCCACAGGCTGTCTCAGCCAAGGGAATGTGGGTGGAAGACACAGATCCCACTCCAGGCCTGGCCCCTCAGAGCTTCCTGTCGGATCCTCCACTCTCTGCCCAGCATGCTGCTGGATGCAGTAGCTTTGGAAATTGTGGGATGAGGATGGTAGTACCTCCACCTGCCTGGATCCCTGAATGATGACAGATGCAGCAAATCACCCTCATTACCGACTGGACTGTATTAAAGCGAGAAATAAACTGATACTGTGTGAAGTCAGAAATTTCAGGGTGTATCTCTTACAGCGTCTTGAGTGTTACCTGACTACAGCTAACCAGTACAACATTCATATTTTTCAGTTTATCTTACAGGGTTGTTGTGAAGGTTTAACAGCATAACAAATATAGAAATGCACTGTAAACTGTAAAGTGCTGTCCCAGGGTTCAGAGAGAATGAAAAAAACATCAGATCTGCAGTCAAGACCAAGTTCAGCTGCAACCACTTGCACACAAACTAGAGGATTGCAGATAATTATTCAAACTCTGAGCTGATCCAGAAAACCGAGATAAGAATAATACTTCACAAGGCTCTCAGGAAGATGACAGGCTCCTATAAGTGAAGGCACCATAGAAACGAAAGCTGTTACTCCACAGGCTATGACTTAGTGGTTAGGACCTAGGCTTCCTGAATTCAAACCTCTGTTCTGCTACATTCTCGTTAGTAACCTTAGGCAAGATAATTAACATTTACAAGCCTACATTTCCATATCTGCAAAACTGGGATAATAATAGATCTATTTCATACAATTATTGTAAGTATTGAATGAGAAGACAGGCATGCTATTCCTAAAACAGGATCGAGTCCGTGGCAAGCAATTAACAAATGTTGATAACTATTAAGATTAAACAGGACATAAGAATTACAAGCTTCAGTTACCCAAAAATGTCCTGCTTTTGTCCACTCTGGCCTCCCTTCCCATTAAAACATACATTATTTGATAAATTTAAATATTTTTGACAACTAAAATAATTAGACTACTCCTGCCATCCTTTAATGTCTGTTCAATAAAATTGAGGGGGAACATAGCTGTAGATGAACTGTCTCACATTCAGGAATTAGACATAGACTAGAGCAGGGAATGTAAATAACAATGACATGGATATAACTCATTTTTCCTAACACTCACTTTGCATCTGGGTACCACAAACATCATAGACTTACCTACTTCAGGAGTGGGTCAGCACAAAAGTAGCACATTTATGAAACCACATTTAGAACTGAAAGATTCTATTTTTATTTCTAAATTTAATTTGAAGTCTTTGTTTCACCAATGAGAAAGCTGAGATTCCAAGATACGTTTTGGCCAAGATCACTGTTAGTTTTAAGATGGAACAGAATCCAAGTCTCTCAAAGCCTAGTTCCTGGGTTACTCTATCATTCTGCGCCCCCCAAAAATCATCTTTCCTCTGAAAAATGATTCTATTTACAAGACTTCAACTCTACATAGGACACAGAGTTCTTACTCATCAGCAGGCTATCCAACCAAGCCTGATCAATGGTGGAGTCTAACACACCAGATCTTGGGTTTTCAACTTCAGACCATTACACTGGTCTTTCTGTTAGTCCAGGGGGGCTCAAGCCTGGCTGGACATTAGTATCACATGAGAAAACTGGAAAATGCTGATGCTTGAGCCCCACCCTAGATTAATTAGACCAGAATCTCCGAGGATGGGGCCCAAGTCTCACTTTTTTTTTTAGTAGTTGCCAAGTGATTCTAAAATGCATTCCTAGTTACAAACCAATGTTTCAGCTCATGACTTTTAAGGACAAAAGGGGAAAGAAGAGCTTTCAAAACTGAAGTGCTAGAGCTTTGCTAGAACATCCCATTCCCCAAAGCTCCATGGCAACCACTCAGCCATTCAAAGAACAGTCAAGACCTGTGTGTTAGCTGTTAAGGACACAAAAGCAATAAACCAGAGTCCCAGTGTCCAGAGCTCATCCTCTAGCAAACTGCCTCCATCTAGTGGACTGGACCTTTTGGTCCATGCAGATCACCTTCTCACCATCCAGTCTCTGTGGTCTGCAAGAGTCTTGCAGATGATCTGTAGCTGGGACTGAGAAAAGAGATTGTTAGGAATCTTCTCAAATGACTCTGTCCTTTCTGGAACCTGACCTCAACACTTTGACATCTTGAAAAACAACCAGTCTTTTCATTATCAGATGTTATCTTTTCCCCATTAGCAAACTTCCTACAGGTCAAGGCAGAGTGGAGAAATGCAATTTATTTCTGATTGAATGAATAATCAACTACTATAGAGACCCATGTAATATTTCTTGATATTCATCATGGGCAGGCTCTGTTGAAAATGCACAAAGCCACTTGCTTTCACGCGTCCACAAAGTGTATGATGGCATTGTACTGGGTCCAGTTAAAAAAAAAATGTGCCAAAGTAAGTCTTGGCTAGAACAAGGCTGAGAATACCTGCTCCATCATCAGTAACCAGATTTCTGTGACATACTTAATCACCAGCAGAAATTGAGTTTTGCAGGTAGCTCCTTGGTTGAGTTATTCACAGATTCTTTTTCTTTTTTTAATCTGGAAAGACCTTGACATTTGAAAGATGTTAAAAGAAATGCTAGACATGGGCAATAATTCAAAGGATAATTTGTCCTTTGTGAGACAACAAAATAAAAAGCTGTCATGGTGTCTTGCCTATCAAAGATCATTTACTAGCCTTTCATAAAATAAAACATTGTTTGGAGTACAATATCATTTACTATAGAGACAATTAAGATAATGATACAGAGTATAATTTTACACATAAAGTAAATGCATATGTAGTTAATTTTTTTTTTCAATGAGTTGAATAGCAACATGCCCAGGAGATTCCCTCTGAACCAAATTTGCCAAAATAAAAAAATGCCACATGTCTTAAACCAACAGAAACAATAATAAAACCAAGAAAGGTATATTTGAAACCAATTCTAAAAAACATAGATCTTCAAAAACTTTGCTGTCTCCATAAGGAACGTTGGCAAGATGATCAAATGCTCCTCTCCATGGTCTAAGTTTTTCAATGGACAGCTGCATAGGATGGAGGGCTCTTACCTGAGCATTGTAAGCACCAAGGTGCCAGTAACAAATTAAGCCTAAATATGGATTGTAAGGTTCAAGATGCTGGGCCATGAGCACCAAAGCAGGAAATCCTGTCTGTGCTGGGCCAATGACAGCTGCCGAAGTCAGGGTGTGCGTGAGGAATGGCTTCTGACCCAGAGAGATGACAAAAAGAACCTAAGTATATTGAGATCAAATAGGAAGGGAAAGTTTATCCTAAACATGGCCCTGATTAGAACAGCAGCTTAGTGCCTTCCGAAGGCCAGCAGGAGCATGGCGCACGACCACTTATTTAAAAGATGCAGGAACAAATAAATGATCAAAGCAAGATTAAGCAGTGAAGTGAAGCTACCACAGTAGACTTACAAACTTGTGGAACTGGGAAAAGAGGGTAAGGCACTGATATGATGGTATGACACTGCGATTTATAATAAGAACTATATATTTGGTCTTTATCCACTGTTCCTGGCATAGAGCTTCCGAAATCCTTGGAGTTTCCCAAATCCCAAGATAAAGGTGTCTGTTCTTATGTTAATGAGATGACTTTGGGATAGCACCTAAGAATGAGCGCTGCCAGGAGAACCAATGGTGAGATGGAAAGATTGGAATCCACCTCACTGACCTCCTGGGAGGGGGGAAGGGCTAGAGACTCAATCAGTCACCACTGGCTGATGATTTAACCAATCATGCCTACATAATGAAGCCTCCATAAAAACTCAACGGACAGCATTCCAAGAGCTTCTAGACTGGTGAACCAGAATGCTTCCACACGCCACTATGCTTGGCCCCAAACACCACAAGGACAGAAGCCCCTTTGTTCAGGAACCCGCTCTATGTATGTCTTCATCTGGCTGCTGATTTGTATCCTTCAATATTATTTGTAATAAACTAGTATTCTGGTGGGAGAAGGCAATGGCACCCCACTCTAGTTCTCTTGCCTGGAAAATCCCATGGATGGCGAAGCCTGGTAGGCTGCAGTCCATGGGGTCGCTAAGAGTCGGACATGACTGAGCGACTTCACTTTCACTTTTCACTTTCATGCACTGGAGAAGGAAATGGCAACCCACTCCAGTGTTCTCGCCTGGAGAATCCCACGGATGGGGGAGCCCGGTGGGCTTCCATCTATGGGGTCGCACAGAGTCGGACATGACTGAAGCAACTTAGCAGCAGCAGTATTCTGGTGAGTAAAGGAGTTCTATGAGCCTCTCTAGCAGATTAAACCCAAGAAGGGGGTGGTGCAAATTTCTGATTTATAGCCAGTTGGTCAGAGCACAGGTAACAACCTGGACTTCCGACCCATCTCTGAAGCAGGGAGAGTCTTGGGGACAGAGCCCTTCACTTGTGGAATCTGATGCTATCT
>NW_011495081.1:7795015-7800045 GCF_000754665.1 Bison bison bison | reverse complement strand
TGGGTGTGCTCAGTCGTGTCCAACTCTTTGCAATCCCATGGACTATAGCCCGCCAGGCTCCTCTGTCCATGGAATTTTCCAGACAAGAATATTGCAGAGGGTTGCCATTCCCTTCTCCAGGGTATCTTCCCGACCCAGGAATCAAACCCACATCTCCTGCACTGCAGGCAGCTTCTTACCATCTGAGCCAGTGTTAAATTGAGTTGAACTGTAGGAAACACAGCTGGTGTCAGAGAATTGCTCAGTGGTATAGGATAAAACACACACATATTGTGATTAGAGTCAGAATTTTTAAACAGAGTACACACAGAACTACAGAATACCTAATTTATAGCTTTACCACACCAGTTGTTGTTGTTTAGTTGCTAAGTTGTGTCCAACTCTTTTGCAACCCCATGGACTGTAGCCCGCCAGGCTCTTTGGTCCATGGGATTTCCCAGGCAAGAATACTGGAGTGGGTTGCCATTTTCTTCTCCAGGGGATCTTCCTGGACCAGGAATCAAATCTGTGTCTCCTGCTTGGCAGGCAGATTCTACAACTAGTATTTATAGCACACTCATCTCTAACAGACACTGTATAAAGCCTTATGTATGGGTAATCTCATTTTACACCTCCATGGAAAAAATGGCCATGATTCTCATCACAGAGTCAGAATTGACTTTAAGTGGTAGACCTGGTGTTAGAACCTAGGCAGAGCCCTTGCTGTTATCAATAGACCACACAGCCTCCAAGGTAGAAGGAACAGCCATAACTGGAAACAGAATGAAGATCCACACTGTGACACATGCATCAAGAAGAAAAAGAGGAAAGCAAATGCACTGATGCTGAGACCACAAGAAGGCAGCGATACAGACTCACCTGATGGCCCAGTGGTTAAGAATCCACCTTCCAGTGCCGGGGGCGGTACCATCCCTGCTCGAGGAACTAAGATCCCACACGCCGCAGAGCAACCAAGCCCATGCTGCGACCACTGAGCCTGCATACCACAAATAAGACTCAACACAGCCATAAATAAATAAATATCAAAAAGAAAGAGGGCAGTGATAAAAATGAAAGTCTTTGTGTGAAAGATAATTTCTATGCAGATATCAGCCAACAAAGCTGCAGGGTGAGGCTTGGGGTTGAAGTCAAAGAGAAGTCTGGAGGCTTGCACTCAATAGCCTTCTAAACTTGAATTTCAAAGAGAAGATCCACAAGCTCCCACTAAAATTAAGAGGTATGATTGAAATAATAAGAATCACCTAAACATCCCACCTTTCGTGTTGAGAAAAAGAAAAGGATCTGAGAAGGACCTACCCCAAATGAAGCCATATGCAGCCCTCAGAACATGGACAGTACCTGACCCAGAAGAATATCTTCCAGACCAGAGACCAAGGCTAAATGGCCAAGCTAATTCTTTGGTTGGAAGGATAGCTACCAGAGACAGAGAATGTCTGAGAGCAGAAAACATGTGCCTGTCCTGCTTCCCTGTCTGCATGCTCAGCTGTATGCTCCTTGGATGAAACTCTACCCTCAGAATATAAGTGCCACGCCCACCATCCTAGATCAGCTCTTCTCTATAGGTGAATGTATCCAACCCCTAAACAGTTTTCCCATCCATATCTCCCTCCTCAAAGTCATTCCAATCAAGGCTGGCATATCAGTCTCCTAAAGGGTGCCCCAGAATCTGGGATCCTCCTGTACAACTTCAGATCCCCTTACAGGATTACAGTGTTAAGCTTCAATCGTGTCTGACTCTTTGTGACCCTATGGACTGTAGCCCACCAGGCTCCTCCATCCAGGCAAGAATACTGGAGTGGGTTGCCATGCCCTCCTCCAGGGGATCTCCCCGACCCAGGGATCAAACCCTTATCTCTGACATCTCCTGCATTGGCAGGTCGGTTCTTTACCACTAGCGCCACCTGGGAAGCCCCTGGTCCACCCCTCAAATAAGCTATCTGTTACTACTCAACTCACAGAAAAATTTGTCCAACCCACTTCTTAGATAAAGGATCTCATGTTCTACTTTTTTTCTGGGGAAATCTCACATTCTAGAAATAACCTTCATAAACCAGGTTACTTTATGAAATAAAGGCCTTGACTCCCTAACCTGACAAAAGCACCAGCAAAAGCAAGGGATGGAGGAAGGATGACTGGAGGGAAGAAAAAGAAGAGGAAGAGAGAGAAGGGGCAACAAGGGAAAGGGAGGGGAGAGGAACAGAAGAAAAAAAGAGGGTAGAGGAGAAGGAACAAAGGAAGGAGATTAGGAGAAGGAAGCTGGGTAGTGGTTTATTGCTCTATGAAAATATCAGGGAAACACTGAACACCTAAACTCATTCGTAATAATCAAGTACAGTTTGTTCCAGTCATGTCAATCCAATACCAATTTTAAAAACTAGTTTTACAATGTAGCATATTCGAAGAAAATCCTTAGATATATATAATTATTAAATATGTGCTAATAAGGACCTCTGAAATTCGGCATTAACTTTTAATTAGTTTCTTTTTTAAAATGGTACAGCATTTCTCTTAGCCTGCTAGAAAGGCTAAGCATATTTATTGTGAAGCATCAGTGGAAACCAGCACCCACTGGAAACAAAACAGCAGTGTCCCATTGTTACCATCTCTATTTAACCCAGCTCTAGAAGTATTCACAGATCACCATTCAGGAAAAAAATAATGTGCAAAAATGGCAAAGAAATAAAATAAAAGTTTCAGTATTTCCAGATGACATGTTTCTATTCCTAGAAAATTCAAGCAAATTTAACCAGAAAATGACTTTCTCAAAATTGTGGCTATAAAATAAATCTTCAAAAATCAATAACCTTTGTCTATACTTGTGCCAGAGAGCTTAAAAATAAAAAGTCAGGAAAAAAATGCTATTTGCAATAGTAACACAAAGCATTAAATTCTTGAATATTCAATTAACTTGTTATGCATGATGCTTAAAGACAATTGTAAAACTCTGAGAAAAATAAATAAAATTTGAATAAATGGAGTCATGTTCCCTGTTTCAAGGGTAAATTTCCAACTCCTCTGAGAGAAAGGGGAGAAAGCAGGGGACTGGGGATTATAAGGGACATGGGATGAGCCTATGGACTTACTGGGAAGAGTTAAGAGCATAGAGATGGTTCAGGTCGTAAAGACGACCATACGTCCTACGTTGCTGTCGTTCAGTCACTAAGTCGTCTCTGACTCTTTGCGTTTTCATAGTCTGCAGCACGCCAGGCTCCCCTGTCCTTCACTTTCTCCCAAAGTTTGCTCAAATTCATGTCCATTGAGTCGGTGATTCTATCTAATCATCTCATCCTCTGCCGTCCCCTTCTCCTTTAACCTTCAATCTTTCCCAGCATCTGGGGCTTTTCCAATGAGTTGGCTCTTCATATCAGGTGGCCAAAGTATTGGAACTTCAGCTTCAGTCCTTCCAATGAATATTCAGAGTGGATTTCCTTTAGGATGGACTGATTTGATCTTCTTGCAGTTCAAGGGACTCTCAAGAGTCTTCTCCAGCACCACAGTTTGAAAGCATCATTTCTTCAGCGCTCAGCCTTTATGAATCAACTCTTAGATCAGTACATGTTAAGACAAATTAATCCAATATCTACTAAAACCTATTGGAATACTTTCTAAAACCAGACAAATGAGTAAAACTCATATGGAGAAATAAGGAATAACAAGCTTTTTTTTTTTTTTTTTTTTTAATGCAAGCGGATCAATTCTACTGGATTGTAAACCGTAAAGCCACAGTCATTTAACATTGTATGGAGCTTTATTAAAAACAAGTATTACTGGTCTGACATATACTTCAAAAACATAATTCAGACTATTAGAGGAATGTAACAAATTACATATTAGGAGCAATACAAAGTGAAAAAATAACTATTGTTAAGTGTCAATGTAAATAAAAATGATTTGTACCTTAGGTCCTGGTAATACAAAATAAATTTCAAACAGGGCAACAGATTATGTATTAGAACTAGCAGAATTATATTAGAAATGGAAAATGAAGATAGGAAAATGGTCTTACTATTAAAGAAATAAAAGAGAAAAGATCAAAGGGTTTGAGAAATTAAAAAAAGTAACATGGAAATATGACAAATGTAACTGATAAAACTTTCACTATTCAGAAGCAGTACATATAAAGAACTGATATAAATATACATTAAAAAGCCTAGATTTTATTCATTAAGTGGGCCAGAGGAAATGGTCCACTTAACCCAAAGGAAATCTAAACAGAAGCAAGCAAGAAAGAAAGGAAAGAAGAGAAATGAACCATCCATAGCCATCACAGCAAGACAAGGTAAAATAATTTTAAGACACAACTGAACGCAATAAACTAAAAATAAATACAAATGGGAAAATTCGATGCTGATGCAGTTACACAGGAAAAAATTAAGTTGGTGATGGTAGAATTAATGGAGTTGGTGATGGTGCCATGTCCTTTTAGTAGCAGCAAAGGCAGATTCCTCCTCCACATGATATCCTAGGAGGTGGCTGGACTTCTGAGGGGGGTGGTCCATGGCTGCCAGGGAACAGAGCCATAAGCACTGCAGCCTTGCAAACAGTGGCCATCCCACTGCAGAGTCTGGCTGGGGGCACTAAAAGCACAGGGAGAATAGGAAAACCACCAACTTTCAAATGGGCCACACAGACTTGGGCAACGAGCATCTTGTCTTTTTAGGGAGTGAAGACCAGAGATTCTTCCCCTGGATTTATGGAGAGCTCCTCGTGTACATGTGTTCACAGCAGCATTATTCATAAAAGCCGAAAGGTAGAGAAAACCCAACCCAATATCCAAATGGCGACTGGGTAAACAAAGCAAGTCATTATCTACACAATGGACTATTATTCATCCATAAAAAGGAATGAAGTTCTGATAAATGCTACAGCATAGATTAATCCTGCAAACAAATTATGCTAAATTAAAGAAGCCAGTTCACAAAAGACTATACATTGTATGATCCCATTTATTAAAATGTCCAGAATAAGCAAATCCATAGAGACTGAGAACAGACTGGTGGTTGCCTAGGGCTGGGAGGGTTGGGGAAAGG
>NW_011495081.1:7791073-7794915 GCF_000754665.1 Bison bison bison | reverse complement strand
GTGATGGTTGCATAGCTCTGTGAATATATAAAGTCACTGAATTATACACTTTCAAGGGTGAATGGTATGGTATGTGAATTATGTATCAATAAAGCTGTTAAAAAACCACACATACACACCATTTATAAGAACCTCCCTCCCACCCTGCCTGATAAGCGGATACCTGCAGCCAAATTTGACTTCATTTAGGAAAAGAAGCTAACAGGATATTTCTTGTAGCCCAGTCTTTTGGAGTAAGTTTCTGCCTGCTTAACATATTGTAACTTCTAAATGGAAATCTTGGGTAGACTTCTCAGCTCTCTTCTCCCACTCTTGCTTGGTCCTGACAGTCTTATCTTTTCCTCCTTTTTTTCTTTTTTCTCTTTTAAAACTCTCTTTTAAAAGTCTAATTCTGTTTTAAAGTCTAATTCTCTTTTAAAATCTAATTCTCTAGCAAAATGGGGCCAGTATTGGCTTTTGTTTTCCTGCCCACCAATTCTGCTAAAAACACACATCTTAATTCAACGTTCAGACCTAAGGCCCTGCTCAGAACAATGGGAGAAAAGGCTTCAGAATCACATAGATCTCCCTTTTGTACCAGTTTAGCTGAGAGCCTTCTCATATCCCCGACGCTTCTTTCATCTCAGATTTTCTAATTCAACTTTTAAATTTCCCACTGATTTCCCATTCTATTCCTGGCACTTCCGAGGCTTTCTCTTTGGCTCAACCACTTCAAGGACCAGCTTGTCATCTGTGTAGCCCAGACCTCCTGCCCACTGCTGCCTTACTTTTGAGTCAAAGATTTATTTTCACTCTTTGCCAACCTCTCTCAACCTGGAAGCCCCCCAACCCCCTCCCTCAACAAGCCATTCGTAAATCCCGTATCCTGGCATTTTTTCCTAATCCTGGCCAATCCCAGAGGAGGCAAGGCCAGGTGGCTGCTCCTAGGTGGTCTGCGTATGGCTTGAATGCCCTCTGGCCTTGCCGTAGAGCCTCCCCAGTCACCACAGGGCAGCTGATGGCTCCTACCCCAGGACACCCCCAGCCCCTGCAGACCCCAGCTGGCAAATCCACAGACCTTGGCCATGCCTCCTCTCTACCCAAACAAAGACAAAGAGAACAAAAATTTCATAACATCCACTGTTAAAGAAAACTCTGAAATTCCACAGATTTGTATATATCCCATATAAGTCTTTTGGGGCTTCCCTGATGGCTCAGCAGTAAAGAATCTGCCTTCAATGCAGAGACATATGTTTCATCCATGGGGCGGAAAGATCCCCTGGAGGAGGGCACAGCAACCTACTCCAGTATTCTCGCCAGGAGAATCTCACGGACGGAGGAGCCTAGTGGGCTGCCGTCCGTGGGGTCAAAAAGAATGGGACACAACTGAAGCAACTAAACGTATACACACACACACACACACACACACACAGGTCTTTAACTGGCTTGAATTCAAATCTAAGCTCTGTCATTTACTGAGTGGTTTTAAGGGACAGTCTGCTTGGCCTCTCCAAGTCTCAGTTTCTCACTTGTGAAAACAAGGATAATAATATGGTGTGGATTAAAATGAGACAGTTCCAGTAAAGGGCTTGGGACTGTGGTCATTCTATGAGTCCCCATAAAGCAAAATCGTGGATTACTGTTTTCCTGGATAACAGAAAAAAATCAGATGGGAAACGTGCCATTACTCTCTGTGACCAGTCATTCAGAGGACGGAAGTGGAGGATTCTGCCCGCCTGCCCTTGTTGCTATGCAGGCTTCTGGAGGCGGAGCCCATCAGCTAGGGAAAATCTGCTCCTTGTGGTTATCACAGCTCTGCAAAGCCTGAAAAACCTCTTTCTCTCTATTCCTCCCCTCAACCAGTCCAGGCCAATCTGTGTTCTTCCCAAAACAAAACTGCAATCCGGGCAAGACACAGCTTTGCAGAAAACCTTGCCCAGGCTGGGGCTATAAAGTCAGCTGTGCCAGTCAGGCTGGAACAAAACTTGCCTCTCTCAGAGCCCCGCTGCCGTGGGGACTGCAGGTGCAATTGATACCGTGTCATCAGTGAGTTCAAGGTCAGAGGAATCTGCGAGCTGCTGAAGACAATGACTTTAATATTGTTGGAGATTTTTTTCCCTTCCGTGCCCTTTTACAGTAGGGAGGTGAATCCCAGAGAAAAACTCAAGCCTTGCCCTTCTCCGGGACATGCCAACACCCTCTCTGGCTGGACCCTGGCCCATTGTCCAAATGTGGCCTGCTCGGCTGACCTGTATTTCGCTGACTTCCAAACCACAATCTACTTTAGCGAAGCAAGGGCTCTGTGCCCCTGGGGCTACTCCTTGGGTCCCTGAACTGAGGCAACGCCGAAAGACGTTCCTGCAGTGGCACATGTACACATGTTTGTGCAAACATTTATAACGCACCCATCGTGGGTCAGGCACTGTGCTGGCTGAGAAGGATATAAAAACAAGCAACACAGTCCTGTGAGGAGCTCGCAGTCCTGGGGGTGTGGAGGGCAGTGGAGGGCAGCAGGTAACTGACAACCCTGCGAGAGGAGGATGTGCTTGGGTGGAGCAAGCAAACTAAAGGGACTGAATGAAATAAGAATGTCTCCCCTGGCCCCCAGTGGTACCCAAAGCAAGGGGCACCTTTAGTCAGTTCAGTTCAGTCGCTCAGTCGTGTCTGACTCTTTGTGACCCATGAATCACAGAACACCAGGCCTCCCTGTCCATCACCAACTCCCGGAGTTCACTCAGACTCATGTCCATCGAGTCGGTGATGCCATCCAGCCATCTCATTCTCTGTCGTCCCCTTTTCCTGCCCCCAATCCTTCCCAGCATCAGGATCTTTTCCAGTGAGTCAACTCTTCACATGAGGTGGCCAAAGTATTGGAGTTTCAGTTTCAGCATCAGTCCTTCCAAGGGGCACCTTGCTGTTGCTGCTGCTGCTAAGTCACGTAAGTCGTGTCCGACTCTGTTCCACCCCATAGACAGCAGCCCACCAGGCTCCTCTGTCCCTGGGATTCTCCAGGAAAGAACACTGGAGTGGGTTGCCATTTCCTTCTCCAATGCATGAAAGTGAAAAGTGAAAGTGAAGTCGCTCAGCCATGTCTGACTCTTAGCGACCCCATGGGCTGTAGCCTACCAGGCTCCTCCGTCCATGGGATTTTCCAGGCAAGAGTACTGGAGTGGGGTGTCATTGCCTTCTCCAAAGGGGCACCTTAATGAAGCTCAAAAAGTGAGTACTTGTGGGAGTGGGGTTCAGGATGGGGAACACGTGTACACCCGTGGCAGTTTCATGTTGATGTATGGCAAAACCAATACAATATTGTAAAGTAATTAGCCTCCAATTAAAATAAATCAGATCAGATCAGTCGCTCAGTCGTGTCCGACTCTCTGCGAGCCCATGAATCGCAGCACGCCAGGCCTCCCTGTCCATCACCAACTCCCGGAGTTCACAGAGACTCACTTCCACTGAGTTAGTGATGCCATCCAGCCATCTCATCCTCTGTCGTCCCCTTCTCCTCCTGCCCCCAATCCCTCCCAGCATCAGAGTCTTTTCCAATGAGTCAACTCTTCGCATGAGGTGGCCAAAGTACTGGAGTTTCAGCTTTAGTATCATTCCTTCCAAAGAAATCCCAGGGCTGATCTCCTTCAGGATGGACTGGTTGGATCTCCTTGCAGTCCAAGGGACTCTCAAGAGTCTTCTCCAACACCATAGTTCAAAAGCATCAATTCTTTGGTGCTCAGCCTTTTTCACAGTCCAACTCTCACATCCATACATGACCACAGGAAAAACCATAGCCTTGACTAGATGGACCTTTGTTGGCAAAGGAATGTCTCTGCTTTTGAATATGCTATCTAGGTTGGTCATAACTTTCC
>NW_011495081.1:7788104-7789581 GCF_000754665.1 Bison bison bison | reverse complement strand
CTTTCTCATCTCTTCTTGCTATTCTTTGGAACTCTGCATTCAGATGTTTATATCTTTCCTTTTCTCCTTTGCTTTTCACTTCTCTTCTTTCCACAGCTATTTGTAAGGCCTCCTCAGACAGCCATTTTGCTTTTTTGCATTTCTTTTCTATGGGAATGGTCTTGATCCCTGTCTCCTGTACAATGTCATGAACCTCATTCCATAGTTCATCAGGCACTCTATCTATCAGATCTAGTCCCTTAAATCTATTTCTCACTTCCACTGTATAATCATAAGGGATTTGATTTAGGTCATACCTGAATGGTCTAGTGGTTTTCCCCACTTTCTTCAATTTAAGTCTGAATTTGGCAATAAGGAGTTCATAGTCTGAGCCACAGTCAGCTCCTGGTCTTGTTTTTGCTGACTGTATAGAGCTTCTCCATCTTTGGCTGCAAAGAATATAACCAATCTGATTTCGGTGTTGACCATCTGGTGATGTCCATGTGTAGAGTCTTCTCTTGTGTTGTTGGAAGAGGGTGTTTGTTATGACCAGTGCATTTTCTTGGCAAAATTCTACCAGTCTTTGCCCTGCTTCATTCCATATTCCAAGGCCAAATTTGCATGTTACTCCAGGTGTTTCTTGACTTCTTACTTTTGCATTCCAGTCCTCTATAATGAAAAGGACATCTGTTTTGGGTGTTAGTTCTAAAAGGTCTTGTAGGTCTTCATAGAACCGTTCAACTTCAGCTTCTTCAGCATTACTGGTTGGGGCATAGACTTGGATTACTGTGATATTGAATGGTTTGCCTTGGAAACGAACAGAGATCATTCTGTCGTTTTTGAGACTGCATCCAAGTACTGCATTTTGGACTCTTTTGTTGACCATGATGGCCACTCCACTTCTTCTGAGGGATTCTTGCCCGCAGTAGTAGATATAATGGTCATCTGAGTCAAATTCACCCATTCCAGTCCTTTTCAGTTCGCTGATTCCTAGAATGTCGACATTCACTCTTGCCATCTCTTGTTTGACCGCTTCCAATTTGCCTTGATTCATGGACCTGACATTCCAGGTTCCTATGCAATATTGCTCTTTACAGCATCAGACCTTGCTTCTATCACCAGTCACATCCACAGCTGGGTATTGTTTTTGCTTTGGCTCCATCCCTTCATTCTTTCTGGAGTTATTTCTCCACTGATCTCCAGTAGCATATTGGGCACCTACTGACCTGGGGAGTTTCTCTTTCAGTATCCTATCATTTTGCCTTTTCATATTGTTCATGGGGTTCTCAAGGCAAGAATACTGAAGTGGTTTGCCATTGCCTTCTCCAGTGGACCACATTGTCAGATCTCTCCACCATGACCCGCCCATCTTGGATGGCCCAATGGGCATGGCTTAGTTTCATTTAGAGACAAGGCTGTGGTCCTAGTGTGATTAGATTGACTAGTTTTCTGTGAGTATGGTTTCAGTGTGTTTGCCCTCTGATGCCCTCTTGCAACA
>NW_011495081.1:7786569-7788004 GCF_000754665.1 Bison bison bison | reverse complement strand
ATGTGCCTGTGCATGTATGTGTGCCTGTGTGTTTGTGTGTGTGTGTGTGTGTGTGTGTGTCCCTGGGCATCTTTCCCAGGCACAGTCCACCACAAATTATTCATCATCATGGTGCCTTTCTAAAACCCCACATTAAACAGCTTCCATCTTGAAATTTATTATGTTCCATCCCATTGGGCAGAAGGTCAGAGAGAACATTTGTGTGAGTCATAGCTCGCTGGATTTCTACATCTTGTTAAACGTACGTTCACTCTTTCTGAGGTGTCAGAGGCAGACTGCCTGTCTCCCTCCTCAGCGTTCCTAAAGTGAGGGGGCCATTCTACCCAGTGGACACCTTTCCTCCCCTTGGGCTCAGGTCCCACTGAGGAGGTTCCTCCAGAAAGGGAGCTGCCTGGGCTCCTCTCAGCTGACACAGCTCCAGCACCCTCCTGCCTTTGACCTGGTTGCCCACCTGAGCTGCTAGAACTTCAGTCTTCCAGTTTACTGGCTTGAGATCTGGAATCTGCATTCATTCATTCATTCATTCACTCGGTCATTTATTCATTGAGCTCCCACTCTGTGGCGAGCACTATTCCAGGGGCTGGGAATACAGAATTGAACCAGGCTTACCCGTCTACTCTCATTCAATCTGCATTCTAATGGAAAAAAGAGATCTCAGAGAAGCAAGCAAGTAAACAAGCAAGGAAATAAATGAGAGGTTTTTATGTGGTGATAAATTCTAGGGAAAAGCAAAAGATAAAACAGGGTAAAGCATCTCAAAGTGACACTGGGAGAAGTTATTTTTCATTGGTGCACAAGAAAGGCCTCACAAGGAGACATCTGAGCTGAGACAGGAACAATGAGAAGGAAGCAGCCACGCAGAGATGCAAGGGAGGGGTGAGAGTGGGAAGGGGAGGTGCCAGCAGCCCATTGTATGGAGTCTGGATTTCATTCAAAGTAAAATGGAATTCATTGGAGAGTTTGAAGCAAAAGGGTGACAGGACCTGACTCATGTTTTTTTAAAAGATTACTGCATCAAAACTGTTCAGGATTTTATTATTATTATTATTGAAGGATAATTGCTTTACAGAATTTTGTTGTTCTCTGTCAAACCTCAACATGAATCAGCCACAGGCACTCTCTTCCAACAACACAAAAGAAGACTCTACACATGGACATCACCAGATGGTCAACACCGAAATCAGATTGGTTATATTCTTTGCAGCCAAAGATGGAGAAGCTCTACGCAGTCAGCAAAAACAAGACCGGGAGCTGACTGTGGCTCAGACCATGAACTCTTTATTGCCAAATTCAGACTTAAATTGAAGAAAGTGGGGAAAACCACTAGACCATTCAGGTATGACCTAAATCAAATCCCTTATGATTATACAGTGGAAGTGAGAAATAGATTTAAGGGACTAGATCTGATAGACAGAGTGCCTGATGAATTATGGAT
>NW_011495081.1:7785670-7785882 GCF_000754665.1 Bison bison bison | reverse complement strand
AGAGCCAGACATCCTGGAATGTGAAGTCAAGTGGGCCTTAGAAGCACCACTATGAACAAAGCTAGTGGAGGTGATGGAATTCCAGTTGAGCTATTTCAAATCCTGAAAGATGATGCTGTGAAAGTACTGCACTCAATATGCCCGCAAATTTGGAAAACTCAGCAGTGGTCACAGGACTGGAAAAGGGCAGTTTTCATTCCAATCCCAAAGAA
>NW_011495081.1:7775881-7785059 GCF_000754665.1 Bison bison bison | reverse complement strand
CAGGTATGGATGTGAGATTTGGACTGTGAAGAAAGCTGAGCGCCGAAGAATTGATGCTTTTGAACTGTGGTGTTGGAGAAGACTCTTGAGAGCCCCTTGGACTGCAAGGAGATCCAACCAGTCCATCCTAAAGGAGATCAATCCTGGATGTTCACTTGAAGGACTGATGCTAAAGCTGAAACTCCAATACTTTGGCTACCTGATGCGAAGAGTTAACTCATTAGAAAAGACTCTGATGCTGGGAGGGATTGGGGGCAGGAGGAGAAGGGGACAACAGAGGATGAGATGGCTGGATGGCATCACCGACTGATGGACATGAGTTTGGGTGAACTCCGGGAGTTGGTGTTGGAAAGGGAGGCCTGGCATGCTGTGATTCATGGGGTCGCAGAGTCGGACACGACTGAGCAACTGAATTGAACTGAACTGAACTGATACATATATCCCCTCCCTTTTGAACCTCCCTCCCAACTCCCTCCCCATCCAACCCCTCTAGGCTGATACAGAGGATTCTGGCCCTAAAGCATCTACCTGTTCCTCCTTTTCTTGGATAATCTCCCTGAACTTGACTTTCGGTTTACTAACTCTGAGGATCTCTCCAGTCCGACATCTAGCCCCAGCCTCTGCTGCCCACAGTGGGAGATGGGGGTGAGCCTTCTCGATGAGGGCACACCCCCATTCATTCCTCTAAATGCCTTATTCCCTCATCAGCATGGTTTGTGTGCTTATGAGACCAGAAGAAACTTCTCTTTCAACAAAACTGCAGACTCTCATTCCCTTTAAAGCCACCAGCCTGATAGCTTGCCAGTCTCAGCTCAGATATAGATTTCCTGAGTGGCATTCACACTTGCCATCTCTGACACAGGCTGTCGCTCTGCCCAAATTTTAAAAAAACGTTTGGGTGATCTGTAGAAAAGGTCCTCAACCAGGGGTAGACACATCTAGGGACTCTGGGAAGGTTCCAGACATGTCTCAGCCCACTCTAGATGCAGGGGATCACAACGTGGGGAGGGGAGGGGAGCATAGAATCTCCACTCTTTTTAAAGTTCTCTAGACAAATTCTGACATATATTTCTGCTTAAAAGCCACTAAACTGCAGAGACATAGGCTATATTTATAAGCTCACCACTGCAAATTCTTATTATGAACAAGGCTAATAGGCATCCATACACTAACAGCGACAGAATCAGAAGGAAAACTGTCTCCTGCCTATGTGGATCGGGGCTATATCAGGAAGAAGAGGAGGTGAGGAATGATGGGTTAGCGAGTAAATGGAGCTCTGATTCTCAGCTCAGAAAATCATTACAGACGAATGAGATGCACGTGTTTTTTCACCATCATAGTTTTCAATGTTCACAGCTCCACAGCAGCAAACAGCAAATCCACACACACAGGGATTTCAACACCACATGCCCTGAAGATGCATATTCTGCCTGGCTTCCAATTCCCTTGGCTATTTCCCCTGAAAATGTAAAATCTTGCACTTCTCCTTAAGTAAAAAAAAAAAAAAAAAAAAGTCTACAGCACCAAATATTTCAAATTCCCACACCATTTCTCACACTAGAGCGTTTATGGTGATGACAGACCCCAACACCCCCACCCTGGAAAAAGCAAGACCAAAACAAACAGCAGCAATTTTGGCAAGTATTTCCTGAGCCCATATTATGTGCCAGCTTCTATTAAATACACTCTACGCATGTTATTTCATCTACCTGTCCAACCTCCCCATTGCAGTGGTGACTGTCATTACCTTTCTTGTACAATTGAGCAAACCAGGAAGCCAGAGAGGGCAAAGGGCTTCCCCAAGGCACAGGGCTCCTGCCTGACTGGAGCGCTGAACACAGATTTGAGTCTAAATTAGGTGCACTTTCACTCTTTTAGTAAAGAATCGTGGACTGAAAGATGACTCAGTTTTGCATCCCTGCCTTCAAGCTGTTCATAGAGGACTGATAAGCAATGTAAACAGGTATATGACTAGGGTTTTGAGTGTGATCAGCACTGCATGGGGCATTCCTGGTGACTCAGACGGTAAAGAATCTGCCTGCAATGCAGGAGACGTGGGTTCAATCCCTGGGTCAGGAAGATCCCCTGGAGAAGGAAATAGCAACCCACTCCGGTATTCTTGCCTGGAGAATCCCATGACAGAGGAGACTGGCAGGCTACAGTCCATGGGGTAGCAAATCATCAGACACAACTGAGCAGCTAACTACGCTCTAGCGCTACGTGGCAAAATATATGCATTCTGGGACCAAGCCAAGTCCAATTCAGGGCAAATTTAAGGCTCCACAAACAAGATGCCATCTTAGTTAGGACTTCCCAAGAGGAGATAAGACTTAACCAGAGGAGAAGCTAGGAAAAATGATTGTATGCAGAGATTATATAACCAGCCAAGAATGGGGAATGAGGGACGTGTTCGAAGGATGGGGGCCAAACCATGTGATTAGAAAGGAGCATGGGTAGAAAACCAACTGGGTGGCGAGGTTAGAACACCACCACCAGTTCTTTAGGCAAAGAGGACCACAGAACACTGACACCCAAAGCGACAAAACAGGGGCCTTGGGAAGACAACTATATCCTGGTCACTTTCAACTACCAACAGTTTCTCTCTCCAATGCTCCTTCACACCTGCTTTCTCTCTCCCTTCTTTCAATGCTGGGATGATTCTCAAGCACCTATAAGGCTTGTCGTGGGCATCAATGCCTCCAGGAAGCATGCATCACCCGTTCTCCTGAGATTGGTGCCCCTCCTGCGTGCTTCCTCATACTGAATACCAATTTTAAAACTTCTCTTTGCTTCCTGTCCTTCCCACTAGATGGAAGCTCCTTGCAAGTAGGCACCACAGTTACTCATCTTTGGTTTCCCTTAATTCTTGATTTCTTGGCATGTAATAGATGCTTAATAAAGGCTTGGTGGGTTAAAGTGAATAAGCATCAAAGAAACCCCCAACAGACACTACAACCACAGCCGTGCAAGTCTGAACTGTAGGTGCAGTTAACTCACTTGTTCTTTCGTTCTCCCAAAAGAGATTTCTTGTGGCCTTATTTTATACCCTGCAACTATGCTTCAAGTTTGGTAATTACAGTGTGTCTGTCTCCAAAGGCAGCCCCTACTCCTGGTCACGTGACAGGACTGAAAGGCCCTAAATACCAGCTCCTACAGAGCCTGATGAGCCTAAGTCCAGCCTTTGGAGGAGTAAAGTGTTATTACCAAGTCCAAGGAAAGTCCTGCTTCTCAACTTGGGAACACAGCCCAGCGGGTAGCAGAGCATGGGAGGAAATGAGTGAAGCCACAACTAATCATGGCACACCATTCGAAGGCACCCACTTTACTGATCAGATGTTACAGTATGGGAAACCTGGATATCTTATGAACTGTGGTGCAGAATGTGCACAGAATTTTAAAATTAAAAGTAACAGATTTGAGGGAGTTCCCTGATGGTCCAGTGGTTAAGATTCAGTGCTTTCACTGCCATGGCCCAGGTTCAATCCCTAGTCAGGGAACTAAGATCCTGCAAGCCACACACAGTGTGACCAAAAAAAGAGAGAGAGAGAGACTTGAACGAAATTTTTGACATGCAGGCAGCAACTACTCTGGTCTGTCCCCACTGACCCCTCCAGAGTCTAAGATCCCTCTCCTGTGTCCAAGGGGTGTGTGGCAGAGACCCTGGCTCTCTTCCTTAATGTCGATTTCCTTTTCTCCCCTGGTATTGAACACTCTGCTTTTAACTGGGTACATGGTCCCTGGAATTACATTTTCCAGTCTCCTTTGTGCGGCCATATGACTAAGATTTGGTCAATTAAATGTAAGTGGAATTGCTGTCACTCCCAGGAAGTGTCTTTAAAGGGAAGCAGTATCCTGTCTTTGTCTTTCTTTTTCCTGCTGAAAGGAATGTAGACATGAGGCGGAGAGCTCAAGCAGCCACCCTGGGTCCCAAGGTGGCCCCCTGAGGACATCAGAACAGCAGGATGCAAGAAGCCTGCATGCCAGCTCCGGGCTACCTAACTCCTGACTGTTTACACAAGAGAACAAAACCATGCACAGTCTGGTTGCTTTCACAAAAATGTTGAAGAGACTCTGATAAGGAATCTAAGGACTTCCAGACTCACAGAAACTTGAACCCAGGAAGGACCTCAGAAAGTTGGCTCCCTGTTCCTTCCCACCAGAGCCCATGGCAGATCTGCACCTGCCTAGCCCCCTGGAAGGGCGGACAGACTTGCTGTGAATTAACATAAGAAAGCAGATGGAAAAGTTTCCTTCTCTCAGCAGGTGGTAAGGAGACTCTCTTAGAGAGCTTCTGCTGATGGGAGAAGGCTTTGCTGAGCTCCCTGGGCTAGAAGTTGTATCTTCAAAGCTGAATGAGCCATTAAAGAAAGAGGAAAGTTGATCTGTACAAGTGAGCATCAAGTGCTGGAGAAGAGGAGGGGAAAATCTGGGATGAAGGGACTAAAGAAAGAGGAATAGAAAGGGCAACTGAGTTGAAAGAATAACACTCATCCTGTAGAACTACCTGAGCAAGTCACCAACTTTCATGAAGTCCCCCAAAGCTGCAAAGTGCTTGGCATGATTGCATGACTTATAGAGCCAATCTAGTGGCTATTTGCCAACAAAGGTGCCAGCCGGGGTAGAATCTGAGATGGCCCACCGAGCTGCAGGTGCCAGACACGGGAGACCCTGGGATCATGAATAAGTATGTTCAAAGAAGTTTATAAAGAGCTTTCAGGGAATTCCCTGAGGGTCCAGTGGTTAGGACTCCAGGCTTCCACTGCAGGGGGCCAGGGTTCCATCGCTGATCAGGAAACTAAGATCCCACAAGCAAGGCCACAAATAAAATTAAATAAATTAAAACGGCTTTCAGCTTCCCTAAGCCATGAAAATTTGAGGGGGGTGGTGGTGGTAGTGGTGTTCAAAGATACTTCCCTCAGAATGCAAGAAACCTACTGAAGCACTTGTGTTACCATGGACACCAGAACAAAGTACCACATCCCACTGCAGCAGCATTATGCTCAGTCACTATCCCCTCCAGCAGCCACTAGCCCTGCCCTCTTCTTCCTGAGCCAGAATCTTGAGTGGAAATGGAACTCTAGCATTAAAAATTTCATTCAGAGACCCAGAATAGTCAAAACAATTACTTTTTTTTTAAAAGCCAGAGAACTCACATTTCTTGATTTCAAAACTCACCACAAAGCTATAATAATCAAGTCTGGGATACTGGCACAAGGATAGAATTAAAGATCAGTGGAATAGACTTAAGAGTCCAGAAATAAACCTTTACATATACGATCAATTGAGTTTTTACAAGGGTTCCAAGACCATGGAGGGAAAAGAATGTCATTTCAACAAACAGTATACTGGGACAGCTGAATATTCACATGTAAAAGAATGAATTTGGACTCCCATCTAATTTCATATAAAAAATTAATTCAAGATACACCACCAGGGACTCCCCCTGATGGTCCAGTGGCTAAGACCCCACACTCCCAATGCAGGGGGTCCAGGTTCAATCCCTGGTCAATGAACTATTAATAGATCCCACATGCCCAAGTAAGAGTCTGCGTGCCACAACTAAAGAGCCACAAAGAAGATCAAAGAGCCTTTGTTTTACAGCTAAGACCTGACACAGCCGAATAAAATAAATAAATAAATATTTTAAAAGTACATAATCAATGTAAATGTAAGAGCATCAACTATAAAACTCTTAGAAAAAAATATAGGACTAAAACTTCCTGACCTTGGATTAGGCAATCATTTGTTAGATATAACACCAAAAGCACAAGCCACAGAAGAAAAAACCAGGTAAAATGAACTTCATAAAAATTAAAAACATTTATGCTTCAGAGAATATCATCAAGAAAGTGAAAAAAACCCCACAGAATGGGAGAAAATGTTTACAAATTTTATATCTGATGATATGTAATGTAGACCCAGAATACATAAAGAACCCTTACAATGCAATGATAAAAAGACAAATCAATTTTAAAAAGAATGAAGGAAATAATAAGGAGGTACCTCATATATCTATTAGAACGGCAAAAATCCAAAACATTGACATCATCAAATGCTAGTGTGGATATGAAACAATAGGAGCTCTCACATTGCTGGTGGGAATGCAAAATGGTGCAGCCACTTTGGAAGATCAAATATGAAAAGTACATATGTACAGTTATATAACTACATGACATTCCAGAAGAGGCAAAAACTATGGGGATAGTAAAAAGATGAGTGACTGCCAGGAGTTGCGGGGGTGGGGGCGTGTGGGTAGGGAGGGCACGAGGGATGAATAGGTGGAGCATAAAGGGCTTTTAGGACAGTGACATCATTCTGTATGATAAACACTGTAATGATGAATACATGTTACTATACATCTGTCAAAACCCACAGAATATACAACACCAAGAATGAACCCTAACATAAACTACAGATTTTGGGTGACAACGATGTGTTAATGTAGGCTCGACAACCACTCTGGTGCAGGATGTTGATAGCTGGGGAAGCTATGCATGTACAGAGGTGGGGGGTAGATAAGAACTCTCCTACTTTCCACTCAATTTTGCTGTGAATGTAATACCTGTCAAAAAAATCTATTTAAAAGAAATGCCAGTGGGCACTGGGTTTGAATTGTCATTTCACTAATAATGACATACAAATGGTTGAAAAGCACATGAAAAAAAGCTCTATGTGATCAATCACTAGGGTAATGCAGATCAAAACCACAAGAAGACAGCTATTCACATCCACTAGGATGGCTAAAATCAAAAAGACAGACAATAGCGCGGATGCGGAGACACTGGGATCCCCATAAACTACTGGTGGGATTGTAAAAAAAAATGGTGTTTTTGGAAACTTTAGGAAAACAGGTTGGCAGTTCTTCAAATGAATAAACAGAGTTACCATACGACCCAGCATTTCCACTGGTAGAAAGAACTGAAAACAAATCTCCACACAAAAATTTGCACATGGGGACTTCCACTGGTATCCAGTAGTTGAGAACCCACCTTGCAATGCAGAGGACATGGGTTCAATCCCTGGTCAGGGAACTAAGATGCCACATGCCATGGAGCAACTAAGCCCATGCACCACAGCTACTGAGCTCAAGCACCACGACTAGAAAGTCCGTGTGCCACAGCAAAAGATCCCACATGACATAATGAAGAGCCCATGTGGTCCTGTGTGCCACAACTAAGACCCAATAGAGCCAAGTAAGTAAACAAATAATTTTTTTAAACTTGCATATGAATATTCATAGCGGCATTAATTAGAATTGCCAAAAAGTGGAAACAACCCAATTCATCATTTGATGAATGGATAAACAACATTGTATACACATATAGAACATTAATCAGCAATAAAAAAGCAACGGAGTTCTGATACTTGCTGAAACACAGTTAAACCTTGAAAATGTCATGCTAAGTAAAAGAAGTCACGCATAAGAGGCCACACAGTGTGCGATTCCATTCCCGTGAAAGGTCCAGAAGAGGCAAATCCACAGAAACAGAAAGCGGTGGCTGCCAAGGCCCAGGACGAAGGGGGAATATGAGCGACTGCTAATGTGGACCGAGCTTATTTGGGGTGTGATGAAAACTTTGTAAAACGAGTGAGTGTTGATGGTTGAACAACTCTGTGAATACATAAAAACCACTGAATTGTACACTGTAAATGGGAGGATGTTATGACATGCAAATTATATCTCAATAAAGCTCTTATTTAAGAAACAAAAACAAACCAAGAAGTCCACTGGAGGCCCACGTCTGCCCAGACCCAAGCCATCCCAGAGCACATCACTGCTCCCTCCTTCAACACTTGCTTCTCTACCTTCCTGGGGACATTTAAACAACTATTAATATTTGTTGGCATTCCTACAACATTTGTAAAAGAAAATAAGCTCAGCATCTTCATCTCACCCAGGAGCAGGGAGCAATAAAATATACTCAGGGAAATTATGATGGCACAGAAATCAGCATTAAGATCATGTAACGCTATATTTTAGCAGAGAAGAGTTCATTACAGTATATATATTTAAAGCAGTGCTGAGAATGCTAATCAACACTCAGAAAATTTAATCTTCTCACTGCGTACATGATGCTTTCTCCCAAGTTTTATTCACCCATCTCACTTACCAGTACCTAAAAGACGAACAACAGAAAGGATACAAATGGAGAACAAGCTCTCTGGCAACGTGCATCACTCCAGATAACGTGACGGTGACAGACCGGAGCCCACAGGCGAGTCCCAGGTCTGGGTGGCTGCCCTGCAACACTCTTGGCCAGGATGGGGGAATTCTCCATAACTAAGTGTATGAGCGTTGCTCAGTCGCTCAGTCATGTCTGACTTTCTGCGACCCCAGGGACTGTAGCCTATCAGGTTCCAGAGCATCCTCCTACCAAGAATACTGGAGTGGGTTGCCATTTCCTCCTCCAGGGGAACCTCCCAACCCAGGTCTTGAACCCGCATATCCTGTGTCTCCTGCATTGCAGGCACGTGCTTTACCGTTGAGCCACCGGGGAAGCCCCCATAACTAGAGTGAACTGAAACGAATTTCTTTTTGATAATTTTTTCAAAATGTGTGACACTCTTAGAGATCATTGGAGCTAGTCTGGAATATCAATAGCTACACGAAAATCTTGGTGCTCTGGAAACTCCTGACAAGAGGAAAATATGAAAATGTATACTTCTGTGAAACTTCCCCCTAACGTGCTAAAATCAGCAGTTCTCAAAAGAGCCAAGTGTAACACTTGCCAATCGATCTGTTTTAGGATCCAAATGGCTCTGCTCAAACTGCTATAGCCCCACTGGAAGAAAAAAGCTTTGGCACTTACAAATGATCAAAAACTCCCTGCTATTTATAATGATAGAGAAATGTCACTGAGAATTAAATGTTTTGTCAGTGGAAAAACGTGGCTGTCTGGAGAAGGCTGTAGATACATCCAGGGAATTAATCACAGGGTGGCTGTGAACACTCAGTGCCCTCCTAGTCCAAGGGAGTGCAAAAGACAAGTTTTTTGTTTTGAATTTTTCTTTTTCTTTTTTTACTGCAGAATTTTTCACCTTCTCTTGCACCTGAACTCTGGAATGGTATGACACAAGCAAGTCAGACCCCAGGTGTAACACCTTGCTCACTGCAGAGGCTCATGTTTGTTTTCCCTCTGCACTCTCAAAATAAAACTGGCATCTCTCAACTTACAGT
>NW_011495081.1:7772893-7775781 GCF_000754665.1 Bison bison bison | reverse complement strand
TAATCCAAAAACAAACAAACAAACAAAATGGAATCTACTATGCTGCCCAGACAGAGAAAGCAATAAAGAAATGCACAGGGGGGAAGGGTAAATTTGGAATTAACAGATATACACTACTGTTTATAAAATCAACAACAAGTACCTATTGTATAGCACAGGGAACTATATTCAATATCTCATAGTAGTCTATAATGGAAAAGAATCAAGGGCACCAAGGGCAGGAAAATGTTGATGTCCCAGCCCAATCAATCAGGCAGAGAGAGAACCCTCCCGTCCTCCCTGTACGTGTTCCGTTCAGGCTCTCAGCAGATGCAAGATGCACCCCTATCACCCCACATTGTGGCAGCTCTACCCACTTCACCAACCCAACGTTAACCTCTTTTAGAAGCATCCTCATAGACAGACCCAGATCCAAGCATCCCCTGACCCAGTCAAATCTGACACATAATATTAACTGTCAGCCAATGAAAAAATAAAAGAAAAAGGCTAAGCATTTTTCAGTACATATTGGTGTAAAAGAAAACAGACCTTCTGCTTTCTTCATATTGGCATACAAATTTATGATCTACTCACTCAACAATGTTTACTAAGCTCCTACTATGTGCCGAGTGCAGTCTATGGGGCTGCAAAGAGTCGGACAAGACTGGGCGACTCAACAACAGCACTAGGTGCCGGTCAGGGCACCAGCTTCTGACGACTCAGCAGAGAACAAGTTCAAGCTCCTGGCACTCACAGGCCAATAGAGGGGGCAGATCCATCTACAGGGGGTTGTAAAACTCTGCGCTAAATGCCCTAAATACAGCGGTGGGAACACACAGCAGGGACCCCTGACCTAGGTTCTGGGGTCAGGGAACGCTTCTCACAGGAGGTGATGGTGAAGGAAGACAAGAAGGTCAAAAGGGTGGCAGGTAGGGGAGGGATGTTCCAGGCAAGGAGAACACCTGGGGCAAAAGGTTAGAGTTCAGAGACGTATAGCATGTTCTGAGATTTCTTAGATCTTCAAGAAGTTCAGTAGAGCTGGATCAAAGACTTGGGGGTGAAGGAAGAGGCAAGATAAGAAACCTGGACTGAATCCTCAGAGCATCACGGAAATCCCAGGCAGCCAAATCAAGGTGGAGGGAGACACAAAGAAGATCAAGGAAGGGCTAGTAAGACATGCTAAGAAGCCTGGACTTTATCCTGGGGCCATCAAGGGCCATCGAGGGGTTTTAAAAAGGAAAGTGATATAAGCAGGTGTGCATCTGGAAAATCACTCTGTCCACAGTGAGAATGAATTTAAAGAGACATGGCAGGGATGGGGAGATGGGAATGCTAATTTCTCTGACCAGAAAAATGTTAATGTTATTTAGGGGAGAAAAGTGCAGGGGTCCTCAACTAGCCTGTATACACAGAGACACACACATACACACACAGGGGCTCTGGAGTCATGCAAGTCTACCATGTGTCATTGTTGGCTTGTCTGTGTTCTCCATTGGGATGTAAGAGGGGAGATGAAGTCTTAATCGTCTTTGTTTACTCTTCAGAGCCCAGCACAGTGCCTGACACAGAGCAGGCAATTAATAAACGTTTGCTCATTGAATGAATGACTGAGTGCCTGAATGAGCAGGTGAAAGTATGAACATACAAACACATGACAACAGGACAGGGACCTTGGAAAGTATCCACGGAAAGATCACAGGCTTTGGAACCTGGCAGGATCCGATTTAAATAAGAGATCCCTCACGTTCTGGCTGTGTGAGCTTGTGCAAGTTTATCCACTCTGAGACTGTCTCCTCATTTGTAAAATCAAAGATAATAATATCTGCTCATAATATTATCATCAGGATCAAGTGAGACTGTGTGTGTAAGCTGCCAAGTGGAGGTCTGGCACAGTGTAAAGTGAAAATCACTCATTCATGTCCGACTCTTTGCAATCTCATGGACCATAGAGGTCATGGAATTCTCTAGGCCAGAATACTGGAGTGAGTAGCCTTTCCCTTCTCCAAGGGACCTTTCCAATCCAGGGATCGAACCCAGGTCTACCACATTACAGGCAGATTCTTTACCAGATGAGCCATAAGGGAAGCCCAAGAATACTGGAGTGGGTAGCCTATCCCTTTTCCAGCAGATCTTCCCAACCCAGGAATCAAACTGGGCTCTCCTGCATTGCAGGCGGATTCTTCACCAACTGAGCTATCAGGAAAGCCATGGCACAGTGTAGGTACTAAAGAAATACAACTCTGCCCCCTTTCAATTTTGCTTGGCCCCCCTCTCACCTGGCACCAGCACAGTGTTTCAGAGATACAGTATAAGGAGAAAACAAAGAAGTGAAGATTCCGGACCTGTACCTGATGCCAAGTGGAAGACAATTTCTAAAAATTCCTTGTCTGTCATGAGAAAAACTGACCAATCCTCATTCCAGTAGCTACTGAGCCACTAGAGAGTAGATTAAAGTTATTAGAGAGTAAAGAAGTTGAAGCATGTAGGAAAGGCATTACACAGAGTGATACAAAATTACATAAAGCAGTCCGTCCTAGTCATGTTCCACCAACTAGACAGAGATTCAGATTGACTGTGACCAGTAACTATCAAACAGAAAAATAACCATTGACTTTAACCAACCCACTTTTCTAAAGATGTTCCTGGGATTAGCCTGACAACAGACAGTTAATCCCCACTCCAGTACTCTTGCTTGGAAAATCCCATGGACGGAGGAGCTTGGTGGGCTGCAGTCCATGGAGTCGCTAAGAGTCAGACACGACTGAGCGACTTCACTTTCACTTTTCACTTTCATGCATTGGAGAAGGAAATGGCAACCCACTCCAGTGTTCTTGCCTGGAGAATCCCAGGAACAGGGGAGCCTGGTGGGCTGCAGTCCATGGGGTCACACAGAGTCAGACACAACTGAA
>NW_011495081.1:7758925-7772793 GCF_000754665.1 Bison bison bison | reverse complement strand
TATTTTCCTTTGATATAAGAATATGTGTGTATGGACTTGGCTGTTCTCTTTATTTGGGGTGGTTTCAGTTGGTGGTAGTTATGCATCTTACAACACTGTCTTACTTTTTTTGCAATTCATTTACACTGATTTTCAAAAGGGACTAATAAAGTAAAATGAATAAAATGGAAACAAAAGGAAGAGAATAGTTAAGAGGAGGAAAGCAGATGAGCTAACAATAAGGATGACTATGGTTCCTGGGACTGAGCGTGTAGAAAGGTCATGACATTCATGTGCTAAACGATGTGTATGTGTCACCTTATGTCACTCTTATAATAACCACATGGTTGAGAGAGATACCATATTTCACTGAATTTAAGGCATCATTAAGAAAGGAAAAACTGCCAATTAAACTAAGAGAATTCAGAGATGTTAAAATACCAAAAAAAAAAAAAAAAAAAAAAAGGATGGCTGATAACTAAGGAAACAGAGCATTACTACTGCCCTTTTGTAAGTAAGAAAACTGAAAAACAGGAAACTTAAGAAACTTACCCAAGGTTGCTGGTCAGTAAGTAGAAGAAGAATCAGGTTTTGAACCCAGGAAGTCTGACACTGAAGAGTTCAGGCCCCTTATCACTGAATACACTGTCTCCCTACTTCTGAGCTTCCTGGCAGGCATGGTGAAAGCAGATATAGGTTGGATTACATAATCCTCATTATTTGGGAAGAAACACAATAGCTTCTCAGGAAGTCAAAGTTTTTCTAGTGAAAAACTCACAGACAAATTTCTTAGAGATCTTACATAAGGGGTATGTGTAGATAGTTTTGTTAAAACTTTCAAAAACAATTAGAAGGCTAATATAAAAACACAACTTAATGAAAACAATTATCCATGGACAAGGTCATGGAGTCAAGAAAGTCACCTTCTCATAGTCTAATACACCTCACAGATGGAACCAAATGTATCCAGAGAAGGAGAGAATATGTTCAAGTTATCCTCCCCAAATAGAACATCATCGTTTGCCATTCATTTTTTACTGACAGCTGGTTTATTAGGTGGGACAGAATATTCTGCAGCAAAAACCTGAGGGAAGAATTATGCTGACTGGTAAATTCTGTCCATATGGTGGTCCATTTATGAATTAAGAATTGACTAGCCACTAAATAATTCAGGCACTGGGATTCAGCAAACACTGTCCTCTCCTCCAGAAAGTCTCTACAGCCCTGGTTTCCGCATGGCAGAGTCTTAGCCATTGTAAGCGTACACTTTCTTAAGCATCTTGTCCTGAGGTAGCACGTAGAACTGAGTTGACTTCCTGGATCCTAAACCATCTCTAATACTCCCTAGCCGGGTACTCCTGCACAAGTTAAGATATCTTGATGCCTCAATTTCCCCATTTGCAAATGATGAAGCTCATAGTGATATCTTCCTCCCAGGGCTGTTATAAAAACAATTCATATAAAAGATTTCATATGTATGGCACATGATGAATATTCTAGAAATGGGTGGCAAGTTTTATTACTTGGATGGTTGTGGTTTTTTAACAGATAATTTATTTAGCAAGAGTAACCCTAGGGCCCTTTGGGAGGAGAGGTTGTACAGGTGTGAACTATTTTGCTCTTCAGGCATGAGGTAGAATGAGATGCCTGGGGATGAACAGCAATCACGACGCACAGCCAATACCTACAAGATGCATTTCAGTGATCCTAAATGCCTTCGAGTTGAGGATGGCAGCCTGGCATATGGGAAGAACCAAAGTTTAGAGTCAGGCATTTGCTCAAATCCCAGCTTAACACTCACCTGCTATGTGGCCTCAGGCAGGCTGGTTAACCTCTTTGTACTCCAATTATAAAATGCAGATAATACCACATACCATGCAATGTTGCTAAAACAGCCAGAAATAATATGTGTAAAATGCCTGGCACACTATAAACAAAAGATAGCTCAGCTGGTAAAGAATCCGCCTGCAATACAGGAGACCCCGGTTCATTCTGGATTAGGAAGATCCCCTGGAGAAGGGACAGGCTACCCACTCCAGTATTCTCGGGCTTCCCTTGTGCCTCAGCTGGTAAAGAATCTGCCTGCAATGCAGGAGACCTGGGTTCGATCCCTGGGTTGGAAAGATCCCTTGGAGAAGGGAAAGGCTACCCACTCCAGTATTCTGGCCTGGAGAATTCCATGGACTATAGAGTCGGACTATACGAGTTGGACACGACTGAGCAACTTTCACTTTCACTGTAGCAGCCTATTGAATTTTACTTAAGTATCAGTTTTCTTCTTTATTTAAAGAGTGTTTATAAGAATGCTTTTTCTTTCCTACCAAGCAAAAGACATCCATTTTATGTGAAAATATGATTTAGGACCTATTATTCTTTAGAGATAGGGAATTATGTGTGTATGTGTGTGTGTGTGAAAAAATCAAATTCCTAACTCCAATTTTAATGCTCTTCTTTTTTCAACCTGTTTTTAAATACCCCAGCAAATCAACTTCACTGTAAAAAGTGTCTAGAGACTAAATAAAAGAAAGAATATTAGCCTCTTCTAATTCCACTATGTAGAGATAACTACACATGGGGTTTTATTGTTTACCCTTCCAGAAAGTTTTTCTCTGCATATAAACATATATGTGCAAATCCACTTTTAATAATCCCAAACAGCAAAGATCAAGAATCCCATTTCCCTCAGGACCATCCCTGCCTGTGCTAAACTTTGCAAGGAACAAAATGTAAATCCTTACATCGTATTTTTGTTTATTTCAGAGGAGCATGTAGGTAAGGGAAATGTTTTTAATTAAACATCCTGTCCCAAGATCTACAACCTCCCTAATATGTATAAATCTCCCTGTACCCAACAATATGTAAGCAAGTACCAGGCAAACAAATGCCCACACATTCACAATAGATGCTGAATTCAAATATAGTCAACATTCAAGTACTCAAGCCAGTTGAACATGTGACTGAGTATGTCAGCACTCCAATACGACTCCATGTTTTTAAGCCAACAGGTAGCTCCCCTACACCAAGTACCCCTTACCTCCCACTTCAGATACAGACACACAACCATGTGAGTCCAGGAAATGGAATTTTGTTTCCACTCCACGTCCCCCATCCTCACAATGCCAGGCAGCTGACTTGGGCTGCCTGTATGTAGTGACCGGTTCAAGCATTTCAAAATCAGAAACATGCAGGCTTGCCCACCTCCCCCATCCCCATCCCATCTCAATCCCTGGGCTCCCACCCCTTCCCATCAAGAGGTACTACTGAAAAGCCAATTTTCTAACCCCACTTTAGGGGAGCCTAGGTCCCTCCGTGAGGCCTGTGAGCACTTGGGATTAATTGTTATTTGCTATCTAAGCAATACCTTTCCAAGGTAGCCACGGTTAGTGAGTGCTCATACATTTTAATCACTTTCCTTGAAGGGATTTGCTCTCACAAAGAGCACGAGTGTGGTGAGGAGCATAAAAGATATGCGGTGGGTTGCTAAGAGAGAGAAGACGGAGATAAAAGGAGCAGGTGAGATGAAGGCTATTTCTACAAGGAGAACAAGGAAAAAGACTGACGGATGGATCTGACGGAGGCCATGAATCAGAATCCGTTTTCCATATCCTCTAGGACACTGGTTTTTCAACTCCTCATCCCTTTTATAGTGACAAATAAAAAGTAATATGTTATGCTGCTAAAAGGACATTGTCACACAAAGTGAACCCTCCTGGGCTGAGCGTCATGAGACAGGACTTATGTGAGACAGAGCACAGCCGAGTGACCAAAGGCAAAGTGACATGAAATGGCAGATCCGCCGGGTAATGGCTCCAAATGTATATGATCATTTCCAAAGGAGGTGACACAAACCACCCTTCGGAAAGCCCTGCCGTGCCCGCCTCCTCTCCCCAACACACACACACACACACATACATGCACACGCACAGATGCCCATGGAGGAAGCAGACCTCTGACGGGGTGGAGTCAGAGTACAATCCAAATGAAGATAGATGTGGATTCCCACGGCACGCCTCCGGCCAACAAGGTTAGTAATAGCTGTGTCTGAGCTAAATGCGTGAAGCCCAGCGTCCTTTCACACTATTATCAATTCAGGCTGCTGTAAAGTTGAAATAAACTCTCCACTAGCACCCAAACGCCCAAATTTATAAATGCAGCCCATTAAAAAAAGCCTATCTCTTAGCAGCTGGCAACTGCAATCAAAACAGGGGAATTTGGGATTATAAAAAGTAATGTTAGCAATAAACATGTTGTTTAAAAGCTTGAAACTCCTCATCCTGCCACTCCTACCATCCTAGCTGTCACTTTCAGATGCCTCCATTTCCCAAATTCCAAGTTTTGTGCTCTCAAGTTTAACCCTATTAATTCTACGCTTTCCTAAATCTATTGGGTTGGCCAAAAAGTTCACTCATCTTTTTTTTTTCTGTAACATCGGAAAAACTGGAATGAACATTTTGACCAACCCAATACACAGAGCTCCCCGTGGGGGACAAAAGCCCAGCGCAGTGGGTACCTCAAGCTCTCAGCCCAACCACATCAGCACAGCGACTCCTGTCACGTGATCAGCACCACCACTGTGACATGCATTTATCATCCTGTGTGATAAACACACCTGGATAGGGCCACCTGCCCTTTTTCTTCTTAGATCACCCTTTTTTCTTAGATCACCATTTTTCAGATGTCTGTGTTCTGAATACTACATGCCCTGCAAACAGAGTCAACCATCAAGCTGCCAAGCAGTGATTATTCCTAGGTCCAGCTCTGGTCCGGGCAGCATGTGGAGGCATTCACGGCAAGCGCACTTTGACACAGCTGCTCTCAGATATGCTCGCCTCCTTACCTGCAGCCCAGTCCTCCGTCACCAAACTGAGCCTTCCTTTAATTGCAGGTTTCACCTAAAATTCATCTGATTCTTGGATCTCTTCCTAATTAGGATTCTTTCCTAATTAATCTCGAGTTATCTTCTATCCCCAAGGACCTGACGCCATCCAACCGCCCTAATTAATGCACTTGCCTTCACTCCCATTCCTAACATTTGCAGAACCTGGGACAGGAATACAAACGGAGGCCTGCAGGCCATAAATGTAAATATTTAAAAGTTATAAATCAAGCTGATGAGTTATTAAATGAAGTATAGTCTATCCAATCTTGTTATTGATTCCTTCATAATGACCTCAAGGTCAGCTTCAAATACAAAATTCTCACTCTAGTCTTTGGCCCTTGGTCCTCAGCCAGCCCACTTTCTTTTCTCACTCCCAGCTCCATCCCGCAGCACAAGGGACCTCGTGCTAACAGAAATGCTGGGCTGTGCGTAAAAATGCTTCTATCTCAGCCACATTTCTTTTTCATCTCTTAGGCTTACGGGTGCACACACTGAGGTTATGGACTGCCCTTGGGAGGTGGGGAATGAGGCCCACATAGGCCATGGAGGCAGATGTGGACAGGGAATTCCAGGGTTTGGGTATACACAGCATGATGCAGATTCTAGATTCTAGAAGGGAGGGCATGGCTCCTTGGCCCCATATAGGCCCTGCCCCATGGAGACATGCAGACTGTGGAGGGCCAGAATAGGCCCAGGCCTAAGGATGGTACCACTCATCTCTGCAGTCATATCCTATTCCTCTTTCAAAACCTAGCTCAAAAGAGATCACCGCCTCCAGGAAGTCATCCTTGATTATCTGCCCCTCCCCAACACACAAATCCAATAGGTTCTGTAAGTGCTTATTAATGAAGGCTGTAGAAAAACCTAGATGAGCGTGGAATACCTATGATATAGACTGAACTTGTGTTTATCTGTCTTCCCTTGTGGCTCAGCTGGTAAAGAATCCACCTGCAATGTGGGAGACCTGGTTCAGTCCCTGGGTTGGGAAGAGCCCCTGGAGAAGGGAACGGCTACCCACTCCAGTATTCTGGCCTGGAGAATTCCACGGACTGTATAGTCCATGGGGTCGCAAAGAGTCAGACACAACTGAGCGACTTTCACTTCACTTCCCCCAACAGAGACACAGAGCCTTGTGAGCAATGGTCATGTTAAACTGAAATGTTCTAGATTTCTGGGTTCATTACCAAGTATATGGCAATCAGGGCTCACAGCTAAGATGTCCATTGAACTAGGCCTCCTCCTGGCTGAGAGGTCCAGGTGCTTTTATAACAGGATGTTAAAGGCCACTTATTCTGTGGTCTCAGGTTGTTGAGGCTCACAGGTAAAACCATTTAAGAGATGTTAAGAACTCTCATATCTTGGATAACATTGGCAGGACTGGCCAAGAGACTGAGTTGCCAGTTCTGCCAGCTTGAGCCCACTACCCACCTCTAGGCTCTTTAAGGGAGAAGGAAGAATTCATTGAGGGGAGGGGCAAAGATATTTTCTATGGCAAGAGTTATCAGTGTGCTGTGTATTTCAACACACTCCACGCCCTCCCCTGGACAGGGGACTGTTCTGTTCTCACTTGGAAAAATGAGAAAGTTCAGCAATGGCGGAGCCCAGAGAATCCTCAAAAGTACCTCACAGTGAGCCAACAATTGTACTTCTGCAAACTCAGAAGGTTCTGTATCAAACCACAATACCAGGTAAGACCATTCCTCATTCTTGACCCTTGACTCTCTCCCTGCCCTCCACCAACCCTCTTACTATAGCAGCTATGGGATGGATAAGGGGGAGTAGGAAGTAGACATGAAACCAATTATACATCCCTCTTCCGCCCAAAAGGGAAGATCAAGGAAGGCCTGAGCTGGAGGTGGGGAGAAGTTTTAAACTGGGTAAGTGTTTTTGCTTTTTTTTTTAATTAATTAACTTTAATTGGAACCTAATTACTTTACAATATTGTGGTGGTTTTTCTGTACATTGACATGAATCAGCCATGGGTGTACATGTGTCCCCCATCCTGAATCCCTCCTCCCACCTCCCTCCTCATCCCATCCCTCTGGGTTGTCCCAGTGCACGGCTTTGAGTGCCCTGTTGCATGCATCAAACTTGGACTGGTCATCTGTTTCACATATGGTAATATACATGTTTCAATGCTATTCTCTCAAATCATCCCACCCTTGCCTTCTCCCACAGAGTCCAAAAGTCTGTTCTTTATATCTGTGTCTCTTTTGTTCTCTTGCATATAGGGTCATAGTTGCAATCTTTCTAAATCCCATATATATGCATTAATATACTGTGTTGGTGTTTTTCTTTCTGACTTACTTCACTCTGTATAATAGGCTCCAGTTTCGTCCACCTCATTTGAACTGACCCAAATGTGTTCTTTTTAATAACTGAGTAATATTCCATTGTGTATATGTACCACAACTTCCTTATCCATTTGTCTGCTGATGGACATGTAGCTGTTGTAAACAGTGCTGCAATGAACATTGGGGTACACATGTCTCTTTCAATTCTGGTTTCCTCAGTATGTACGCCCAGCAGTGGGATTGCTGGGTCATCAGATCAGATCAGTCGCTCAGTCATGTCCGACTCTTTGTGACCCCATGAATCGCAGCACACCAGGCTTCCCTGTCCATCACCAACTCCGGGAGTTCACTCAGACTCATGTCCATCGAGTCAGTGATGCCATCCAGCCATCTCATCCTCTGTTGTCCCCTTCTCCTCTTGCCCCCAATCCCTCCCAGCATCAGAGTCTTTTCCAATGAGTCAACTCTTCGCATGAGGTGGCCAAAGTACTGGAGTTTCAGCTTTAGCATCATTCCTTCCAAAGAAATCCCAGGGCTGATCTCCTTTAGAATGGACTGGTTGGATCTCCTTGCAGTCCAAGGGACTCTCAAGAGTCTTCTCCAACACCACAGTTCAAAAGCATCAATTCTTCAGTGCTCAGCCTTCTTCACAGTCCAACTCTCACATCCATACATATGGCAGTTCTATTTACAGTTTTTTAAGGAGTCTCCACACTGTTCTCCATAGTGGCTGTACTAGTTTGTATTCTCACCAGCAGTGTAAGAGGGTTCACTTTTCTCCGCACCCTTTCCAGCATTTATTGTTTGTAGACTTTTTGATGGCAGCCATTCTGACTGGCATGAGATGGGACCTCATTCTGGCTTTGATTTGCATTTCTTTGATAATGAGTGATGTTAAGCATCTTTTCATGTGTTCATTAGCCATCTATATGTCTTCTTTGGAGAAATGTCTGTTTTGTTCTTTGACCCATTTTTTGATTGGGTTGTTTATTTTTCTGGTATTAAGCTGCATGAGCTGCTTGTATACTTTTGAGATTAATTCATAGGACTTTAAAAAAATTTTAATTGGATTTTGATATTACATTGGGTGGACACTTTAACTTTTTATTTTATATTGGGGTATAGATGATAACAAGGTTGTGATGTGATAGTTTCAGGTGAAGAGTTAAGAGACTCAGCTATACATATATGTGTATCCATTGTCCTCCCAAACTCCCTTCCCATCCAGGCTATGGGTGGACATTTTTAATGCATGGGAAAGGTGACTACTGGCTTATCATCTGAGAGTGTCTAGAAAGTTAAGGGATACAAGAAAGAGCAAAGTTGTTTCATGCCCCACCAAGTTCAGAACATTCAATAAACCAGTAGGTTTTCATTAACTCACATGTATAAAATACCTAAGTTGCTAAAGGCCTGCATGGACATTACATTCTCATGACCCCACCTACAACACAGCATTGGCTGCCCTTGGGGAGAAAATAAATTAGTTCATCAACTTGAGTTTTATAAGATGGAGAATGTCATTTTGTTCCCTGCTCAAATTACAAGTTACGTATTAAACTGACTTTAGTTTCTCCTCTTTTTGTTTTAAATCCACATATATCATGACAACTATTAGCCAGCTAAAGAGGAGCCCCTTTGACCTGAAATTGAATACCTTTATGTTTCCCATCGGAGAAGGCAATGGCACCCCACTCCAGTACTCTTGCCTGGAAAATCCCATGGACAGAGGAGCCTGGTTGGCTGCAGTCCATGGGGTCGCTAAGAGTCGGACATGACTGAGCGACTTCACTTTCACTTTTCACTTTCATGCATTGGAGAAGGAAATGGCAACCCACTCCAGTGTTCTTGCCTGGAGAATCCCGGGGACAGGGGAGCCTGGTGGGCTGCTGTCTATGGGGTTGCACAGAGTCGGACACGACTGAAGCAACTTAGCAGCAGCAGCAGCAGCATGTTTCCCATAATTTACTGGTTTTCTTCTTTTCCTAAGAGATGTATTCTTTATCATGACCATCACTCACAGACTGGACCACTAGCGAGCTGACCATTTCCTTCTCAGGTGATTTAAAACATGATGGTGTTGTGGCTGAACACACTTGTGAAGAAGTCATTTTGCTCCCTAAAGTCTATTTGGAAGAGCTGGCTGAGATTTTTTTCCCTACTACTTCAAATATATATCTTGCAGACTAACTCTTTAAAAATTAAGATAAATACACCCATTACTTAGCAGGGAATTAACCAAGAGGCTTGTGACTCTGTGATTTTTCCAGAACCTTCTGTGCCTTTAGAAAAAGGACTTGCGGAAACATCATATTTTCAAAAAACTTATCTAGCTGCCTCTAAACCTATGCAAAAGCATCATACCCATGAAATCATTTCAGATACAGGATTTTTCTGACTAATTCTAACAGAACCAAACCTAACTTGAATCCTGCAATGAAGTTTTAGTTGAAATACACAAACACCAAAGCCAAACAAGAAACTAACCCTGAAAGGTGTCAATATGATTGCTTTAATCCTCATATGAAGCCTTCTTTCCTCCTGACATTCTATGGCAGTGATGATTAAAAGAATCTTCTTTAGTGATAGAAATATTTTTATATCCATACTGTCCAATATGTTAGCTATTCATCACAAGTGGCCAGGGAGCACCTGAGATGTGGCTGGGGGAAATGAAGCACCGAAACCTTAATGTTATTTAAGTGTAAACAGTCATATGTAACTGTGGCCACCATTTTATTAGACAGGTTTTATTAGACAGCTCAGTTCTATAGCATTTATTATTGTTGGCAATCCAGAGAACTTCCTTGGAGAATGAGTCCTTGTGGCTGACCAAATTTTCTGGAAAATTAAGCAGCAGTCACTAAACCTTCACTTTGCCAAATGGTTTTCCAACTTTTTTTTAAAGTAGCAATTCCTTTTTGTCTTATTTCTCCTTTCTTTTCAAAAAATACTTTTCTATTACAATGCCACTGCTTTAGACATTAGAAAAAAGTGTCTTTCTAAAGTGATTTAAGAAAAAAATACACTGTACCCACATACCTTCTTAAACAGCATCTCCTGAGCATAACTGAATCTTTCCTGCAGGCATCGGGGTCATGGTTATGAACACAGGCTATCAGACTCAGAAGAAACACATCAATTACTATAATGCACCTTAATGCAATGAAGCTCTCAGGGTCACTGGGCCCAGTGGGGCTTCTGAAACCTACCCCAGTCAGAGATTTTTATAGCCTTCTGTCACATGTTGTTCCTAGCTGTCAATGTCAAGCCCTATTACTGTCAGGGTGTCTGCCTGTATGTATTTATTGGATACCTTGTTTCCAAAAGGTAGTTGCCTATGTGATGATGGCCTCTTTTCCCATTTCAATTGCTGCCTGATTTGCTAACATTGCAAGGATGGTAAACCTGGAGTTAGAAATGTTTGTAAATTAAGGATAATTAAGGTCACACAGAGTCGGACATGACTGAAGCGATTTAGCAGCAGCAGCAGGGTATAAACAAGGGTATGAAGAGTTCTCAGTAAACTTAAGTTTTAATGCCAGGACCTCTTGATGTCTAACTCACAGCTCAGAGCCTCTTCTGCTTACTTCTTGATTCCAGGCAGAGAGCTTGCATAATAGCCACTACAGATAGGTTGGGTCTTAGTTTTCTGCTGGAAGGAATCTTATTCTTGCCTTTGTTATTTAACTTTTTATTCAGTATTACTTGTTTCCCCAAATAGCACATAAACATTTTTGGTAAAGGGAATAGAAAAGTGTTATTCTTCTTTGTATTCTTTACAATATTTTTCCTGGCACTATCCACCAAGAAAGGATCAACTGGATGCTGAATGAACTAATATTATATTTTACTTTTGAGTTTATTTTCATAAAGCTTAAGCATAATAAAAATGGTTTTCAAAGTTAAACATAACTCAAAGCAGAACCTGCTGATGCTCAATAGTGATTAAATATTAATATTTCTTAGCTATTTTTATCTGATTAGCTCGAATTTTAAGTTGAAACTTACTCCACTTGGCCATATTCAATTATATTCCTGACTAAATCAGATGCCTGTCACCTCTGACATTTCTTGTTTTTTGAGCTCAGAAAAGTGACTCAGAAAGATTCTAGATTTTCCTAGACAAAACAGAATTGAAATTCCAGAAATGAACCCAGTACTCGAGGAGCATCTCCCCAGTATCCCCAAATATGGGGAACAATCACATCTCTGATTCAAGATATCATATTTCTATTGAGGTGCCCTGAGAGTGACTCAGCTCTCTTATCTAGCCATATCACATTGCTGAGTCACATTTGAACTTATCGTGAACTAGAAGCTCCCCCTACAACAGTCTTACTTTAATCAATAACTCTTAACCTCCCTTCTCTACCCTTGCCAGTAATCCCCAAGTCTGGAGGAAGATAAAACTCTCCAGAAAAATTTAAGAGACACTCCCCAACCTTGCTCATCCTTGCAGATGTCTTTTCGAGAAATAATCTGACTCATTCCCAAAATCTCAAATTTTCACAGCTCTGTAATTCACTGACACTCTCAGTATCTTGTTTTCTTCATCTCTCCTGTGACATTTACAAGGATCCATCTTCTACCTGAAAGAGCAGTGCTATATACAATGTAAACCACTAGGAGAACACATGTGGCTTCCCAGGAAATACAGTCATCAATAGAATCTCAAAAGTGTGAGTCCAGCTGGAAAGATTCCTTTTTAAGCTTCAGCATGAGTACATCCTGGCCAGATCTGAGTCAGTAAGAAAAACTCCTGCTTCATAAAGATTAAACAGAGGCACTGGCCCTACAACCTACCTCACTCACCCCAGCATCCAGCTTCCTGCAAAGCACGAAGATCCACAGCGGGGGGAAAGACACACAGAGAAGGGTGGAGGCCCCAGTGAAACACCCCTCAGGCTGAACTAGGGGGTAGAATGAGCTCATCAACAGCCAATCACCATGGGATTTGTAGTGTTGGGAAAAGGCAAAACCAATTTCCCTTCTGCAGTGAGGTGGTTATAATGGATACCTCCTTTTCCTGTTATTTCTTCCCAGCTTACACCTACTTCTTGGATATGAGGATAAGGGCAGGACAATAAAGGGATTATCAATATGAGAGATCTGGGTAATTGAAGACTATCTTTAAAGTCTATTGGTTGCAGAGTTTTTGTTTTCTTTTTTTTCCCTTGGAGTAAAGGGCTTCGTCTGTCTTATTGGGATCTTTGGCTTAGAAGTAGCATACCATGGGACTTCCCTGGTGGTCCAGTGATTAAAATCCACCTTCAAGTGCAGGGGACGAGGGTTCAATCTCTGGTCAGGGAACTAAGATCCCATATGCCACAGAGCAACTAATAAGCTCATGTGCCACAACTAGAGAAGCCCTCATGT
Organism: Bison bison bison; assembly: GCF_000754665.1. Classification (NCBI taxonomy): domain Eukaryota; kingdom Metazoa; phylum Chordata; class Mammalia; order Artiodactyla; family Bovidae; genus Bison; species Bison bison. The sequence continues at coordinate 7,760,262 of NW_011495081.1, read as the reverse complement.
GGCAACTACTGAGCCCCTGCGTCACAACAAAGACCCAGCACAAGCAAAAAAAAGGTCCATAGCACAATGGGAAGGCAACAACTTTTGGAGCTCAGATCAGATCAGTCGCTCAGTTGTGTCCGACTCTTTGCGACCCCATGAATCGCAGCACGCCAGGCCTCCCTGTCCATCACCAACTTCCGGTGTTCACTCAGACTCACGTCCATCGTGTCAGTGATGCCATCCAGCCATCTCATCCTCTGTCGTCCCCTTCTCCTCCTGCCCCCAATCCCTCCCAGCATCAGAGTCTTTTCCAATGAGTCAACTCTTCGCATGAGGTGGCCAAAGTACTGGAGTTTCAGCTTTAGCATCATTCCTTCCAAAGAAATCCCAGGATTGATCTCCTTTAGAATGGACTGGTTGGATCTCCTTGCAGTCCAAGGGACTCTCAAGAGTCTTCTCCAACACCACAGTTCAAAGGCATCAATTCTTCAGCGCTCAGCCTTCTTCACAGTCCAACTCTCACATCCATACATGACCACAGGAAAAACCATAGCCTTGACTAGACGAACCTTTGTTGGCAAAGTTAGGTTTTGGGTTCTAAATTATAGCTATGTGATCTTAGTGAAACCACTTGACCTCTTGGCCTTAGATTCCTCCCTTGATATCATGAAAGAATTCAAGGAAAATATATGTAAAATGCCTTGGACATGGTAAACACTGAAAAAGTGATAGCTATTTGCTCTTGAACTCTATGAGAGCCCCAACAAAGCCAAAAAGAGTGGCAAGGAAGCAGGAGCTGGTTGTTTGGACAAGGGGAAGGAAGGTTCTTGTTTTTGAGGGTTTTTTTTTTTTTTTTTCAGATTGTCTAGTTCAGTTCTCAAAGCTGGGAAAGTTCTGGAGAGAAGTTCAGTCTACTACTTCTAAGGAAACACAGCTGACATGAAGATAAAAAAGGATGAGGAGTTCTCACAAGTGAGACATTTATATTTTCTTCCAGACAAGAGTAGAACCATTCCTCATAAACCCTTCAACCACAAAGCAAACAAATTAACTCAAGAGTAGCAACTGAGCAGATTTTAATGACATTTATACACAATGAAAAATTTACCAAGTGTGTGCAATAAATAGAAATAATGTTGGAGAAAATGGCAATACATTAGAGAAGCTTCAGGAAAATAAACATGCTTTTTTATGTGCCTGTGAATGCTTATAAATATATCCAGGTTGGTTGTTTATGTTGTCCTATAGTAAAGTAATGCTCAAAATTCTCCAAGCCAGGCTTCAGTAATATGTGAACTGTGAACTTCCTGATGTTCAAGCTGGTTTTAGAAAGGGCAGAGGAACCAGAGATCAAA
>NW_011495081.1:7748691-7758825 GCF_000754665.1 Bison bison bison | reverse complement strand
CAGATGCCAAAGCCTTTGACTGTGTGGATCACAATAAACTGTGGAAAATTCTGAAAGAGATGGGAATACCAGAACACCTGATCTGCCTCTTCAGAAACTTGTATGCAGGTCAGGAAGCAACAGTTAGAACTGGACATGGAACAACAGACTGGTTCCAAATAGGAAAAGGAGTTCGTCAAGGCTGTATATTGTCACCCTGTTTATTTAACTTCTATGCAGAGTACATCATGAGAAACGCTGGACTGGAAGAAACACAAGCTGGAATCAAGATTGCTGGGAGAAATATCAATCACCTCAGATATGCAGATGACACCACCCTTATGGCAGAAAGTGAAGAGGAACTCAAAAGCCTCTTGATGAAAATGAAAATGGAGAGTGAAAAAGTTGGCTTAAAGCTCAACATTCAGAAAATGAAGATCATGGCATCCGGTCTCATCACTTCATGGGAAATAGATGGGGAAACAGTGGAAACAGTGTCAGACTTTATTTTTTGGGGCTCCAAAATCACTGCAGATGGTGATTGCAGCCATAAAATTAAAAGACGCTTACTCCTTGGAAGGAAAGTTATGACCAACCTAGATAGCATATTCAAAAGCAGAGACATTACTTTGCCAACAAAGGTTCGTCTAGTCAAGGCTATGATTTTTCCAGTGGTCATGTGTGGATGTGAGAGTTGGACTGTGAAGAAGGCTGAGCGCCGAAAAATTGATGCTTTTGAACTGTGGTGTTGGAGAAGACTCTTGAGAGTCCCTTGGACTGCAAGGAGATCCAACCAGTCCATTCTAAAGATCAGCCCTGGGATTTCTTTGGAAGGAATAATGCTAAAGCTGAAACTCCAGTACTTTGGCTACCTCATGCGAAGAGTTGACTCATTGGAAAAGACTCTGATGTGGGAGGGGTTGGGGGCACGAGGAAAAGGGGATGACAGAGGATGAGATGGCTGGATGGCATCACTGACTCGAAGGACGTGAGTCTGAGTGAACTCCGGGAGTTGGTGATGGACAGGGAGGCCTGGCGTGCTGCGATTCATGGGGTCGCAAAGAGTCGGACACGACTGAGTGACTGATCTGATCTAATCTGATCTGATAGTAAACAGTGAAGAGTTGAGCTCGTAACATTTTATTTCTTCCCTGGAGCAATTTGCACTTTCAACTTTGTAAAATCTATTTGCATTGGAGTCCAATCTGCCCAGCTAAGGCTATGAATTCCTTGAGAAAAAAATTTATGTCTCCTTCCTTTTTGAACCCTCAGTGAATTGCACATGGTAGGTCCTTAAAAAGACAACTGTTGGAACACATGAAAAGATGCTCAACATCACTCATTATCAGAGAAATGCAAATCAAAGCCACAATGAGGTCCCATTTCATGCCAGTCAGAATGGCTGCCATCAGAAAGTCTACAAACAATAAATGCTGGAGAGGGTGCGGAGAAAAGGGAACCCTCTTACACTGTTGGTGGGAATGGAAATTAGTACAGCCCTATGAGAACAGTGTGGAGACTCATTAAAAAACTGGAAATAGAACTGCCATACGACCCAGTGATCCCACTGCTGGGCATACACACCGAGGAAACCAGAATTGAAAGAGCCACGTGTACCCCAGTGTTCATCGCAGCACTGTTTACAATAGCCAGGACACAGAAGCAACCTAGATGTCCATCAGCAGACAAATGGATAAGGAAGACAATGGAATATTACTCAGCTATTAAAAAGAAGGTATTTAAGTCAGTTCTAATGAGGTGGACGAAACTGGAGCCTATTATACAGAGTGAAGTAAGTCAGAAAGAAAAACACCAACACAGTATATTAATGCATATATATGGGATTTAGAAAGATGGCAACAATGACCCTATATGCAAGACTATAAGCAGAAGAGACTCAGATGTAAAGAACAGACTTTTGGAATCTGTGGGGAAGGCAAGGGTGGGATGATTTGAGAGAATAGCATTGCAACATGTATATTACCATATGTGAAACAGATGACCAGTCCAAGTTTGATGCATGCAACAGGGCACTCAAAGCCAGTGCACTGGGACAACCCAGAGGGATGGGATGGGGAGGGAGGTGGAAGGGGGTTTCAGGACGGAGGACACATATACATCCATGGCTGATTCATGTCAATGTATGGAAAAACCACCACAATATTGTAAAGTAATTAGCTTCCAATTAAATAAATAATTTTTTTAAAGACAACTGTTGGGAAGAAATTTAATGACTCATCTACAAACCTGAGCATTTGAGTGTGTGTGTGTATGCATAAAAACTACATTGTCAAGGTACTACCACATGCCAGTCAGAATAGCCATCATTAAAAAGTCTACAAATAACAAATGCTGAAAAAGGTGTGAGAAAAGGGAGCTTCCTACACTGTTGGTGGAAATGTAAGTTGGTGCAGCCACTGTGGAAAACAGTATTGAGGTTCCTCCGAAAACTAAAAATGGAATTACTGTATGACCCAGCAATCCCACTCCTGTGCATATATCCAGACAAAACTATAATTTAAAAAGACATATGCACCCGTATGTTCATAGCAGCATTATTTACAATAGCCAAGACATGGAAACAACCTAAATGTTCATCTATGGATAGATGGATAAAGAAGATGTGGTGCATACATACAATGGAATGCTACTCAGCCATAAAAAGAGCAAGACAATGCCATTTGCAGCAACATGGATGCAACTATAAATTATCATGCTAAGGGAAGTGAATCAGAAAGACAAATGCATATGATATCACTTGTATGTGTAATATAAAATATGAACAAATGAACCTCTCTATAAAACAGGAACAGAATCAGGGACATAGAGTACAGACTGGTGGTTGCCAAGGGGGTGTGGGGACAGGATGGATTGGGAACATGGAATTAGCAGATACAAACTGGTATATACAGAATGGATAAACAGCAAGGTTACACTATAGCACAAGGAACTATATTCAATATCCTATGATAAACCATAATGAAAAAGAATGTATATATATATATATATACATACACACACACATATATATGTATAACTGACTCACTTTGCTGTACAGCAGTAATTAACACAATATTATAATTCAACTATATTTCATGAAAAAGAAATTTTTTTAAAAACTACATTGTCTTATTACTAGCAGCAGGGGTGCCTGGCATGGAGTAGTATGTGTGCTGGGCTCAGGGTTAGTGTAGCCTGTGAAGGATAAATTCAGATTGGGATGCACAATAAAAGCAGGGCTAGTTTGGAGACAAGGCCGTAGGGCTCCTCAGATTTGCTTGTAGGAATAGCCAGCCATGATGAAGGAAGGAGTCAAGACAAGGTACAGCTACAACACCAATGAGCTTAAGAAATTCTTGGAACTCTAGCTGCCCATCAGCTGAGGTCCAGTTTTTTCATCATGTAGTCAAGGACACCAGGGTCTGTTTCTTTGTGAAGGCAGCCAGTTCTGTATTTTCGAAGTTCAAGAACTCACCCTTGGAGAGTTTGTTATAATCTTGCCCAGTATACTTTAGGAAAACAGAAATCAGGGACGTACCATTCAGACTCTGCAGGGCTGGAGATCTTTGTGATGTTGCACATGAGCAAAGAACCACAGACTCTTAACTCAGAAATGGCACAGAGAGCTCCCCCCAGGGCTTTCTAAGGACGGTTTCTTTGATCAGGCCAGGACTCAAAGTCCAGTTCTTGCTCATTTTCATCCCAAGTGGTTGTGTATCAGGGGATTTTCTTATATTTACTGGTCCTCACCTTCAAGGTAAAGAAGTTTCTGAGGTTATAACTTGATGAAGTATCCAGTTATCAGACTCCCTGCGCGATCTCTGAAATCCTCACCCAAGGAAATGCTACAAGTGTACCATTAAGATGCATCACCATGAAGCCACTTAAGCAGCTTTGCAAACAATCACTTGCTCAAGACAAACAGTGATATATTACTGCTGGTGGGTTGGCTGGAAGGCTGATTTCATCTGTCAGTCACCTGTGTGTGCAGGAATCAGAGCATCAGAGTTGAAAACTGGTGAGTCAGTCAAATATTTAGAAACTGTTTTCAAGGCTTTTGTACTTTGCTCAAATCTATTTTTTTTTTAATTTCAGAGTAGGTCTTCATCTGATGTATCACAGAATTATCTGGTTACCCTAGGTCAGACAGAGAGCATGTGCTCACAAACTACCTGATGATTGTGATTTTGGTGGGAGGAAAATGTGGCCATGAGTTCAGAGGGTGACGTCAGGAGATAGTTTTTCAAAAGCACAGGCTGAAAGGAACATCGGCAGACTGGCAGATCTGTGCCGGGCAAAACTACCCAATGACCAGCAACAGAGAGTCACACACAGAAAAAATGGTGTTTCTGAACTTCCTCGAGAGTACCTGAGAGGTGTGGGGTGGGATAAACGTCTCCTCCACGGTGGCTTGCCACAGCCGCCGACGACCCAGCAGTCTCGTTTGCTTCGCTCTGCCCTGCCCTGCTAACCTTCCCCAGGCAAACCGTAGTCAATAAATGAGAATCCTCTTCTGCCATTTGAAGCCCTCATTCAATCCACTATTACTGACATTGAAAAGTGAGCTCTGAGGAGGGAAAAGAGGGAGAAACAGAATCCATTTTGCAAAAACAATGCCTAGAGATCGTATATAGTGCAAGTGTTGAAAAGTAAACTGTCCAAAAAGTGTCTTGGCTTTAAACCCACTGTAAAATCACAGTACACGCTCATTTTTTAATTTGTGAGGGTGAAATGAAAGCAGAAAGAAGGAAAAATACCTCTATTCATATCATCCAGACACAATTACTGTTAACTTTTTAGTCCAATTTAAGATCAAATTTGAGTTCCACTTTTTCAGTAGATCCAAAAATTAATTGCCTCTGTAACCTTTAAGGCTTATTCTTTGATACTGAACATTTACATTGCTAAGTGTGAGCAGAGGCAGATAACTAGAAAAAAATCAAAGTTACCCTAAGAAAAAAAAACAGGGACCAGAGAAAATCCCTGGGGCCAAGTTGCTTCGTTTGAAATGTTTCTCAAAGATATTCATACTTTCAGATTACCTGAACATGGTGGCCACTAAGGGGAATTTCATAAATGCAGTAGAACCTGGAAATCTACAACTGTTTCAATCTTCTCTGTACAGCTGTTTCCTAAAATTCATCAACAAGGGGCCATAAGGAGGCATTCTCCAGGCATGCTAACATTTCTACACTGAAGAAGACTGGGAAAATAATAAACTAAAAATCTCAAGTTGGTCCTACAGTACAGTAGTATAAATGACATCTAACTCAACCTGCCCTCATCACAGATCTGCAACCTCCTTCACTGTAAAATATTCTGAGCTGTGGCTCTATCTCGTACCAATGTGACATAAAAAATCTTCAAGTCAACAGAGATGCCAAAAACCACATCTCATGTCAAGTTTACAGGGAAAACTAAAGGTATCGCCACTGCAGTAAGGAAATATATTTTAAAAGATAAATGCATACAGTACTGAGGAAAAAGCTCAATAATAGGAAGGACATGCAACTCTGGTATTTGTGTTTCATTTATAGCCACAGTACAAGAATATCTATCAACTAGTGGAGTTTTACAAGAAGGCAGTGGCAACCGACTCCAGTACTCTTGCCTGGAGAATCCGATGGACAGAGGAGCCTAGTAAGCTGCTCTCCATGGGGTCACAAAGAGTCAGGCATGACTGAGTGACTTCACTTTTCACTTTCATGCATTGGAGAAGGAAATGGGAACCCACTCCAGTGTTCTTGCCAGGGACGGGGGAGCCTGGTAGGCTGCCGTCTATGGGGTCACACACAGTCGGACATGACTGAAGCAACTTAGCAGCAGCAGCAGCAGTGGAGTTTTAAGTTCAGAAATTTCTGCAAATGATGCCTCTTTTGATGTGCTTTTTAAAAAGAGGATACTATACAATTATATAGATCACATTATATAAAAATAAGTCCTTTCCAGAGCAATTAAGCAAGAAAAAGAAATAAAAGGCATCCAAAGTGGAAAAGAAGTAAAATTGTCACCATTTGCAGATAACCTACTATATAGAAAACCCTAAAGACATCATCAAAAACCAGTTATGACTAGCAAATGAATTCAGTTAAATTTCAGGATACAAATCAACACAAAAATCTGTTGCATTTTTATATATAGTAACAAACTATCAGAGAGAGAAATAAAGAAAACAATCACATTCCTTATTGCATCAAAAAGAATAAAATATCTAGGAATAAATTTAACCAAGAAGGTAAAAGACCTATACATTGAGAACACAGAGTACTATTAACCTCTGTTCCATCAATAATATGTTCAGTTATCATATGTCTATATTTCTACAGCTATTGAAGGAGTTTCTAAATACATGTATCACATATTTAGATATTTTCTTTAGGATATTGGAGTAATGGATCAATCACCATTATTATTATAAGTTAGAATAATAAAATGTTGCTTACACTAAAAAAAAAAAAAAGACCTATACATTGAAAACTACAATACAATAATGAAAGAAATTGAAGAAGACACAAACAAATGGAAAAATATTCTGTGTCCATGAACTTGGAAAAGCAATGCTGTTAAAATGTCTGTACTACTCAAAGCAATCTATAAATTCAGTGCAATCCTGATCAAAATTCCAATGGCACTTCCCAAATAAACAGAACAAATAGTCCTAAAAAAAAAAAAAAAACCACACCCAAATAGCCAAAGCAATCTTGAAAAAGAACAAAGCTGGAAGCATCACAATCTCTGATTCCAAACTAAAGCACAAAGCTATAATAATAAAATTCTGGCATAAAAGCAGACACACTGGTCAATGGAACAGAATAGAAAACCCAGAAACAAACCCCTGCAAATGTGGTCAATCAGTTTATGACAAGGGAGTCAAGAATACACAGTGGGGGGATTTCCCTGGTGGTCCAGTGGTTAAGAGTTCACCTTGCAGGGGAACATGAGTTCGATCCCTGATCGAGGAACTAAGACCTCACATACTGAGGAGCAACTGAGCCTGTGCTCTGCAACTAGACAGTCTGCGTGCTGCAACTAAGTCCTGACACAACCAAAGAAATAAATACCAGGGAAGCTCTGGTGGCTCAGACGCTAAAGAATCTGCCTGCCAGTCTGCGTGCTGCAACTAAGTCCTGACACAACCAAAGAAATAAATACCAGGGAAGCTCTGGTGGCTCAGACGCTAAAGAATCTGCCTGCAGGCAGGAGACACAGGTTCATTCAGTTCTGGGTTGGGAAGATCCTCTGGGGAAGGAAATGGCAACCCACTCCAGTATGACATAAATATTTTTTAAAAAGAATATACAGAGGAAAGTATACTCTCTTCAATAAATGATGTTGGGAAAACTGGACAGCCACATGCAAAACAACGAAACTCGACCACTATGTTACACCATACAGAAAAAGGAATGCAAAATGGATTAAGGACTGGAATGTAAAACCTGAAACCAGAAAACACCTACAGAAAACATAGGTTATATGTTCTCTGACACAGGTCTTGGCAATGACTTTTTGAATTTTATTCCAAAAGCAACAAAAGTAAAAATAAATAAGTAGGACTATGTCATATTAAAAAGCTCTGCACAGCAAAGGAAACCACCAAAAAATGAAAAGGCAACATACTTAATAGGATAAAAAACTGCAAATCACATACTGATAAGTGACTAATATCCAAAATATATAAAGAACTCATACAACTCAATAGCAAAAAAATCAATCCAATTTTAAAAATGGCAGCTCTATTAGACATTTTTCCAAAAAAGACATATAGAGGATCAACAGGTATGTGAAAAGATGCTCAACATCATTAATCGTCAGGGAAATGCACATGAAAATTACAATGAGGTATCACCTCATACCTGTTAAAATGGCTTTTGTCAAAAAGTCAAGAAATGGAAAGGGGAGGAGCCAAGATGGCGGAGGAGTAGGACGGGAAGAACACTTTCTCCCCCACAAATTCATCAAAATAGCATTTAAACGTTGAGTAAATTCCACAAAACAACTTCTGAATGCAGGCAGCGGACATCAGGCATCCAGAAAAGCAACCCAACTCTTCGAAAGGAGAGAGAAGAAATACAGCTCCACCCACCAGAACACCGACACAAGCTTCCCTGACCAGGAAACCTTGACAAACCACCTGTACAAACCCACACACAGCAAGGAAATGCCACAATAAAGAGAACTCCACAAACTGCCAGAATAAGAAAGGACACCCCAAACTCAGCAATTTAAACAAGATGAAGAGACAGAGGAATACCCAGCAGATAAAGGAACAGGATAAATGCCCACCAAACCAAACAAAAGAGGAAGAGATAGGGAATCTACCTGATAAAGAATTCCGAATAATGATAGTGAAATTGATCCAAAATCTTGAAATTAAAATGGAATCACAGATAAACAGCCTGGAGACAAGGATTGAGAAGATGCAAGAAAGGTTTAACAAGGACCTAGAAGAAATAAAAAAGAGTCAATATATAATGAATAATGCAATAAATGAAATTAAAAACACTCTGGAGGCAACAAATAGTAGAATAACAGAGGCAGAAGATAGGATTAGTGAATTAGAAGATAGAATGGTAGAAATAAATGAATCAGAGAGGATAAAAGAAAAACGAATTAAAAGAAATGAGGACAATCTCAGAGACCTCCAGGACAATATTAAACGCTACAACATTCGAATCATAGGGGTTCCAGAAGAAGAAGACAAAAAGAAAGACCATGAGAAAATACTTGAGGAGATAATAGTTGAAAACTTCCCTAAAATGGGGAAGGAAATAATCACCCAAGTCCAAGAAACCCAGAGAGTCCCAAACAGGATAAACCCAAGGAGAAACACCCCAAGACACATATTAATCAAAATTAACAAAGATCAAACACAAAGAACAAATATTAAAAGCAGCAAGGGAAAAACAACAAATAACACACAAGGGAATTCCCATAAGGATAACAGCTGATCTTTCAATAGAAACACTTCAAGCCAGGAGGGAATGGCAAGACATACTTAAAATGATGAAAGAAAATAACCTACAGCCCAGATTATTGTACCCAGCAAGGATCTCATTCAAGTATGAAGGAGAAATCAAAAGCTTTTCAGACAAGCAAAAGCTGAGAGAATTCTGCACCACCAAACCAGCTCTCCAACAAATACTAAAGGATATTCTCTAGACAGGAAACAGAAAAACGGTGTATAAATTTGAACCCAAAACAATAAAGTAAATGGCAACGGGATCATACTTATCAGTAATTACCTTAAACGTAAATGGGTTGAATGCCCCAACCAAAAGACAAAGACTGGCTGAATGGATACAAAAACAAGACCCCTACATATGTTGTCTACAAGAGATGCACCTCAAAACAGGGGACACATACAGACTGAAAGTGAAGGGCTGGAAAAAGATTTTTCCATGCAAATAGGGACCAAAAGAAAACAGGAGTAGCAATACTCATATCAGATAAAATAGACTTTAAAACAAAGGCTGTGAAAAGAGACAAAGAAGGTCACTACATAATGATCAAAGGATCAATCCAAGAAGAAGATATAACAATTATAAATATATACGTACCCAACACGGGAGCACTGCAATATGTAAGACAAATGCTAACAAGTATGAAAGGAGAAATTAACAATAACACAATAATAGTGGGAGACTTTAATACCCCACTCACACCTATGGATAGATCAACTAAACAGAAAATTAACAAGGAAACACAAACTTTAAATAATACAATAGACCAGTTAGACCAAATTGATATCTACAGGACATTTCATCCCAAAACAATGAATTTCACCTTTTTCTCAAGCGCACATGGAACCTTCTCTAGGATAGATCACATCCTGGGCCATAAAGCTAGCCTTAGTAAATTCAAAAAAATAGAAATCATTCCAAGCATCTTTTCTGACCACAATGCAGTAAGATTAGATCTCAATTACAGGAGAAAAACTATTAAAAATTCCAACATATGGAGGCTGAACAACATGCTGCTGAATAACCAACAAATCACAGAAGAAATCAAAAAAGAAATCAAAATTTGCATAGAAACGAATGAAAATGAAAACACAACAACCCAAAACCTGTGGGACACGGTAAAAGCAGTCCTAAGGGGAAAGTTCATAGCAATACAGGCACACCTCAAGAAACAAGAAAAAAGTCAAATAAATAA
>NW_011495081.1:7747966-7748591 GCF_000754665.1 Bison bison bison | reverse complement strand
CAGAAATAAATGCAAAAGAAACAAAAGAGACCATAGCAAAAATCAACAAAACCAAAAGCTGGTTCTTTGAAAGGATAAATAAAATTGACAAACCATTAGCCAGACTCATCAAGAAACAAAGGGAGAAAAATCAAATCAATAAAATTAGAAATGAAAATGGAGAGATCACAACAGACAACACAGAAATACAAAGGATCATAAGAGACTACTATCAACAATTATATGCCAATAAAATGGACAACGTGGAAGAAATGGACAAATTCTTAGAAAAGTACAACTTTCCAAAACTCGACCAGGAAGAAATAGAAAATCTTAACAGACGCATCACAAACACGGAAATTGAAACTGTAATCAAAAATCTTCCAGCAAACAAAAGCCCAGGTCCAGACGGCTTCACAGCTGAATTCTACCAAAAATTTAGAGAAGAGCTAACACCTATGCTGCTCAAACTCTTCCAAAAAATTGCAGAGGAAGGTAAACTTCCAAACTCATTCTATGAGGCCACCATCACCCTAATACCAAAACCTGACAAAGATCCCACAAAAAAAGAAAACTACAGGCCAATATCACTGATGAACATAGATGCAAAAATCCTTAACAAAATTCTAGCAATCAGAATCCAACA
>NW_011495081.1:7746543-7746721 GCF_000754665.1 Bison bison bison | reverse complement strand
AGACAGGATCCTCTATGACCCACCTCCCAGAATATTGGAAATAAAAGCAAAAATAAACAAATGGGACCTAATTAACCTTAAAAGCTTCGGCACATCAAAGGAAACGATTAGCAAGGTGAAAAGACAGCCTTCAGAATGGGAGAAAATAATAGCAAATGAAGCAACTGACAAACAACTA
>NW_011495081.1:7703022-7746443 GCF_000754665.1 Bison bison bison | reverse complement strand
AAAATATAGAAGCAACTCCTACAGCTCAACTCCAGAAAAATAAATGACCCAATCAAAAAATGGGCCAAAGAACTAAACAGACATTTCTCCAAAGAAGACATACAGATGGCTAACAAACACATGAAAAGATGCTCAACATCACTCATTATCAGAGAAATGCAAATCAAAACCACTATGAGGTACCATTTCACACCAGTCAGAATGGCTGCGATCCAAAAGTCTACAAATAATAAATGCTGAAGAGGGTGTGGAGAAAAGGGAACCCTCTTACACTGTTGGTGGGAATGCAAACTAGTACAGCCACTATGGAGAACAGTGTGGAGATTCCTTAAAAAACTGGAAATAGAACTGCCTTATGATCCAGCAATCCCACTGCTGGGCATACACACTGAGGAAACCAGAAGGGAAAGAGACACGTGTACCCCAATGTTCATCGCAGCACTGTTTATAATAGCCAGGACATGGAAGCAACCTAGATGTCCATCAGCAGATGAATGTATAAGAAAGCTGTGGTACATATACACAATGGAGTATTACTCAGCCATTAAAAAGAATACATTTGAATCAGTTTTAATGAGGTGGATGAAACTGGAGCCTATTATACAGAGTGAAGTAAGCCAGAAAGAAAAACACCAATACAGTATACTAATGCATATATATGGAATTTAGAAAGATGGTAACAATAACCCTGTGTACGAGACAGCAAAAGAGACACTGATGTATAGAACAGTCTTATGGACTCTGTGGGAGAGGGAGAGGGTGGGAAGATTTGGGAGAATGGCATTGAAACATGTAAAATATCATGTAAGAAACGAGTGGCCAGTCCAGGTTCGATGCACGATACTGGATGCTTGTGGCTGGTGCACTGGGACGACCCAGAGGGATGGTATGGGGAGGGAGGAGGGAGGAGGGTTCAGGATGGGGAACACATGTATACCTGTGGCGGATTCATTTTGATATTTGGCAAAACTAATACAATTATGTTAAGTTTAAAAATAAAATAAAATTTAAAAAAAAGAACAGAAAAAAGAATAAAAAAAAAAAGTCAAGAAATAAATGTTGGCAAGGATGGCAGAAAAGGGAATCTTTGTGCACTCTTGGTGGGAGTGTAATTAGTACAGCCACTATGAAAGACAATATGGAGATTCCTTGTGCCTGCCCAGGGAGCCATGGACACATATGCAAGTATAGCTATAAAGTCGAGTCCTAGAAGTGGACTTGCTGAATCAAAGTGTCAGCATACTGCTAAAGTCACATACAAAAAATTTTAACAATTCACACTCCCAGCAACAAGGTTCAGTCCGTACTCATAAGTACCACAGGATCCAGCAATTCCACTTTGGGGTATGAATTCAAAGAAAACAAGAACACTAACTTGAAAAGATATATGCATCCCCATGTTCACCACAGCATTATTTACAACAGCCAAGATATGGGAAAAAATCTAAGTGTCTATCAATGGATGAAAGGATAAAGAAATTGAATATTTAAGAATATTAATTAGCCATTTAAAAAGGATCAAATCTTGACATTTGAAACAACACGGATGGATTTAGAGGGTACCATGGCATCGAAATAAGTCAGACAGAGAAAGACAAACACTGCATGATCTTTCACCAAAAAATATAAAAGAAAAAGCAAGCACAGAGTCACAGAGAACAGATTGGTGGTTTCCAGGGATGGGGAGTAGTGGATGGAAGAAATGAATAGAGGGGGTATAAATTACTTTTTTTAAAAAAAGCAACTACTGGAAGATACTGTTCTTACCTTGTAATTATACTTTTGGTTTCACAAACCTCATAAAAAGAAATAAGCATTATCCTGACCTGGGAATCACACTCACATATACCTCCATTCTTTTGCTCCTAAGATCTCCTCTATCTTCACTGCTCATTCTCAGCTCATCCACCTAGAAAGCTCAATTTGTAGAGCAAATACTCCACAAAGCTTTCTCTAACCACCTCCTTTCCCTACGTGAGAAGACCTGGACATTTCCTGAGCTTGGGTACCCACACCACCTTCTGCATACTTCTTTTACCTCACTTCACTCTTGCATTTACTCAATCACATTATTAATGACTCTCCAATATGTGCCAAACAATATTCTAAGCACTGAAGAAATAATAATGGAAACACAAAGTTCCCGGAGTTTATATTCTAGAGATGAACACAAGCAATAAACATAAAAAAAACATAATGCCAAGTAGTGATTAGTACTATGAAGAAAAAGTAAAGCAGACTACACTAAAACTCTGTGTGTGTGTGTGTGTGTGTGTGTGTGTGTGTGTGTGTGTGTGTACAAAACAGAAACTGTGCTGGTCAGCTTATTAAGAGTCTATTTGTCATATAGTCCAAATGCAACAGATAAATATCAGTTGGATAAATGGACACATGGATGGATGGACAGATGCACAGGCATCCCAAATACCACAAAGGTATTTTAGAGAATAAATCCTTAAAGAAAGTAAAATAATTTTCTTTAATTTGTGAGTGTGAGGTGTCACAATTTGTCTTAATGATCACCACATCATTCTCAGATAGGTCAGTCAGTGTTGTCGTTGTTCAGTTGCTAAGTTGTGTCTAACTCTTTGCGACCCCATGGACTACAGTATGCCAGGCTTCCTGTCCTTCACTATTTTCCAGTGTTTGCTCAAATTCATGTCCACTGAGCCGATGATGCTATCTAGCCATCTCATCCTCTGCCGTCCCCTTCTCTGTTTGCCTTTGATCTTTCCCAGCATCAGGGTCTTTTCCAATGAATTGATTCTTCCCATTAGGTGGCCAAAGTATTGGGGCTTCAGCATCAGTCCTTCCAGTGAATATTCTGGATTGATTTCCTTTAGGATTGACTGGTTTGATCTCCTAGCTGTCCAAGGGACTCAAGGGTCTTCTCCAGCACCCCAATTCAAAAGTACCAATTCTTCGGTCCTCAGCTTTCTTTAGGGTCCAATTCTCACATCTGAGTATAACTGCTGGAAAAAGCAAAGCTTTGACTATATGGACCTTTGTTGGCAAAGTGATGTCTCTGCTTTTTAATATGCTGTCTAGGTTTGTCATAACTTTCCTTCCAAGGAGCAAGTGTTTTTCAATTTCATGACTGCAGTCACCGTCCACAATGATTTTTGAGCCCAAGAAAATAAAATCTGTCACTGTTCTCACTTTTTCCCTTTCTATTTGCTATAAAGTGATGGAACCAAATGCCATGATCTTAGTTTTTTGAACGTTGAGTTTTAAACCAGCTTTTTCACTCTCCTCTTTTACCTTCAAGAGGCTCTTTAGTTCCTCTTCACTTTCTGCCATGAGAGTGGTATCATCTGCATATCTGACATTGTTGATATTTCATTCCAGCTTGTGATTCATCCAGCCCAACATTTTGCATGATGTACCCTGCATATAAGTTAAATAAGCAGAGTGATAGTATACCGCCTTGTTGTATTCCTTTTCTGGAGAAGGCAATGGCACCCCACTCCAGTACTCTTGCCTGGAAAACCCCATGGACGGAGAATTCTTTTTCCACTTCCGAACCAGTTCATTGTTCCATGTCCAGTTCTAACTGTTGCTTCTTGACCTGCATATAGGTTTCTCAAGAGACAGGTAAGGTGGTCTGGTATTCCCATCAATTTTCAGTTTGTTGTAATCCACACAGTCAGGGCTTCCCTGATGGCTCAGATGGTAAAGAATCTGCCTGCAATGCAGGAGACCCAGGTTTGATCCCTAGGTCAGGAAGATCCCGTGGAGAAGGAAATGGTAACCCACTCCAGTATTCCTGCCTGGAGAATCCCATGAACAGAGGAGCCTGGCAGGCTACAGTCCACGGGGTCGCAAAGAGTCGGATATGACTGAGTGACTACTGCTTTCACTTTCACACAGTCAAAGCCTTCAGTGTAGTCATGAAGCAGAAGTAGATGTTTTTCTGGAATTCCCTTGCTTTCTTTATGATCCAATGAATGTTGCCAATTTGCTCTCTGGTTCCTCTGACTTTCTTAAACCCAGCTTATACATCTGGAAATTCTTGGTTCACATACTGCTGAAACCTAGCTTGAAGGATTTTGAACATAACCTTACTAGCATGTGAAATGAGTACAACCGTATGGTAGTTTGAACATTCTTGGCATTGCCTTTCTTTGGGATTGGAATGAAAACTGATCTTTTCCAGTCCTGTGGCCACTGCTGAGTTTTCCAAATTTGCTGGCATATTGACTGCAGCACTTTAAGAGCATCATCTTTTAAGATTTGAAATAGATCAACTGGAATTCCACCATCTCCACTAGCTTTGTTTGTAGTAATGCTTCCTAAGGCCCACTTGACACTCCAGGATGTCTGGCTCTAGATGAGTGATCACACCATCATGGTTATCTAGACCTTTTTTGTATAGTTCTTCTACATCCATCACCACATTTATCTTCTTGTTCCTGCCCTATCAGAGCCTTTACCCCAAGACAACAGACCTACTGCAAGCTTCCAGGGTATATCATGCTCATTTTCACCTCGTGCCTTTCCCTCTGCAGCTCTGTCTTCCCTGGATACTCCCTTTTAACATACTGAGACACAGGTCTTCTTTTCCTTCAAACTGAACTCAAGCTTCACCTCTTCCTTGCCTGACAAGACTGTAGTCACAAGACGCTCCCCAGGGTATATCTCCGTTGCAGCACTTTCTCCATGATTATTTGTCTGCACCTGTGGTATCCAGACTCCAAGACACCCAGCAAGGATCCCCACCTTCCGATACCCATGTCATACTGAATATATAATTTCCTTCTATACTGAACCAGGAGTGTATAGTTCCCTCCCACACTGAATCAAAGCTGAGCTGTGAGACTGAGAGAACATAGCACAAGTGATGGTATTTGGCTTCTGAGGCTGTCACCAACCTCACTGCAGTTTCTGGTCTGCTGTCTTAGATCACTTCCCCTAGGGAAAGCTAGCCACCATATTGGAAGGACATTCAAGAAGTGCCATGGAGACACCTAGGTGAAGAAGAACCAACTTTTTAGTTTTCTTATGAGTGAGACATCTCAGAAATGCATCTTCCAGCGTCAGGCAAGCCCTCAGATGACGGCAGTTCTGGCCAATGTTATAACTGTAACATCATGACAGACTCAGAATTATCCAGCCAAGCTGATCCTGAATTCTCAACCGCCTCAAAAATGAGAGATAAGTAATGTCCATCATAGTTTCAAGCCACTAAGTGCTGGGTAATTTGCTACAAAGGAAGAGACATTCCAACTAAGAGCTAAATTCTCTAAAGAGGAATTACGTCCCCCATCCCACTTCGTAACTACAGCAGTGTCTAGGGCAGGGCAGGAGCCCCAAAGGTGTTCAACAAATCAATGAATTGTTTTAAACTGACATACATCGACTCTTGATTATGCCAGGCACTGTCCCAACTACTTTATATTTGTTATCTTATTTAATTCTATGAGATAGATACAACTATTACATTAGCAATGAGAAAACTGAAGCACGAAGAGATTAAACAACTGCTCAAGGTCACACAGGTAGAACCAGGATCTGAACCTAAGCACATATCATTCTTAGTCATTATGCAAAATTATTTTTGATGATCTGCTACTTCATTCCAATCCCAAAGAAAGGCAATGCCAAACGATGTTCACACTACTGCATAAGTGCACTCATCTCACACGCTAGCAAAGTAATGCTCACAATTCTCCAAGCCAGGCTTCAACAGTATGTGAACGGAGAACTTCCAGATGTTCAAGCTGGATTTAGAAAAGTCAGAGGAACCACAGATCAAATTGCCAACATCCACTGGATCATCACAAAAGCAAGAGAGTTCCAGAAAAACATCTACTTCTGCTTTATTGACTATGCCAAAGCATTTGACTGTGTGGATCACGACAAACTGTAAAAAATTCTCAAAGAGATGGGAATACCAGACCACTTTATTTGCCTCCTGAGAAATCTGTATGCAGGTCAGGAAGCAACAGTTAGAACTGGACATGGTACAACAGAATGGGTCCAAATTGGGAAAGGAGTATGTCAAGGCTGTATATTGTCACCCTGCTTATTTAACTTATATGCAGAGTACATCATGCAAAATGCCGGACTGGATGAAGCACAAGTTGGAATCAAGATTGCCGGGAGAAATATCAACAACTTCGGATATGTGGATGACACCATCTTTATGGCAGAAAGAGAATAACTAAAGAGCCTCTTGATGAAAGTGAAAGAGGAGAGTGAAAAAGTTGGCTTAAAACTCAACATTTAGATAACTAAGGTCATGGCATCTGGTCCCATCACTCCAAGGCAAATAGCTGGGGAAACAATGGAAACAGTGAGAGACTTTTATTTTCTTGGGCTCCAAAATCACTGCAGATAGTGACTGAAGCCATGAAATTAAAAGGTGCTTGCTCCTTGGAAGAAAAGTTATGACCAACCTAGACAGTACATTAAAAAGCAGAGACATTACTTTGCCAACAAAGGTCTGTCTAGTCAAAGCTATGGTTTTTCCAGTAGTCATGTATGAATGGGAGATTTGGACTATAAAGAATGCTGAGTGATGAACAATTGGTGTTTTTGAACTGTGATGTTGGAGAAGACTCTTAAGAGTCCCTTGGACTCTTGGACTACAAGGAGATCAAACCAGTCCATCCTAAAGGAAATCAGTCCTGAATATTCACTGGAAGGACTGATCCTGAAGCTGAAGCTCCAATACTTTGGCCACCTGATGCGAAGAACTGACTCATTGAAAAAGACCCTGATGCTGGGAAAGATTGAAGGCAGGAAGAGAAGGGGATGACAGAGGATAAGATGGTCGGATGGCATCACTGACTTGATGGACATGAGTCTGAGCAATTTCTGGGAGTTGGTGATGGACAAGGAAGCCTAGCGTGCTGCAGTCCATGGGGTCACCAAGAGTCGGACACGACTAAGTAACTGAACTGAACTACTTAGGGAAGAGGAGTTATCTAATCCATCATGTATTCCCTCATGGGGCACAATGACTCAACAATAAATATGAAATAAATGAATGAATAAATGAATGAATGAGTATGACCAATCATCCCTTTCACACTCAATTACTAATCATTTTAATAACTGACAGAAAAATTATTGCTTACAGGGTCTTGATATCAACCAGCCTGCATGTTCCTCCTGGATTAAAATCAAATTCTAAATATAAATTGAGTTTCATTCTTGAAAGGCGCTGTGAAATTTCACTGAACAACTGCTGTCATCCAAATTCTCTCCCACCTACTACTCCCACTGTTCTGCTGGCTTTGTCTCCTCCACCAGCAGCCACCCCCACAACAGAGGTTTGGAGATAAAACTGGGATGCCAAGGACTGGTACCTTCACCACACTCAGTTTTTTCCAGTTCCCCTTCATCGTGTCCACCACTCCATTTGCCACCCATCCAGCTGAGAACCACCAGGCCATGGGGTCTGACTGTGCCAGCCACTTGCTCTGCTATGGGAAGACTCAGTCTACTACTAACTTCTCCATCCCTAGACTTCACTCCTGGCAGGATCAAGACTGAATCATTCTTTCCTCACTCATTGTGGGCCTGCTCCATGCCAGGCTATGTGAGAAACATGACTCCAGGAGTTCAGAGACGAAGAGGAAGAGCAGAAAAGAACTAGACAACTATGAAGCAGTGTGTGAGACGGCAGGCCCCAGGAGAACACTTGGAGGACCTGGGAAAACCCTGACACGTGGGTCTCACCATCTGCACCCTGAACTCAAGAACCAGTCAGTCTTACTTGGAGCAGGCCTAATTGTTGAGACTTTTTTCTTGGTGCACAGAATAGTGTATTAGTTAGCGAAATATTTTATTTGATGGGCTTAATTAGTACATATTCTTTTTATGCTTTAATTGCATTTCAATATCAATAGCTGCCAGAAGAAAGGACAGTTCATTTTTTAATGAATTAATTAGAACTGCTGATATATGCACATGGCAAAACATTCAAACAATACAAATAGATATACAAAGAAAAGTCAGACTCTGCATCATTCTCCAGCCCTCAAGTTCCCTTCCCAGAAACAATCATTGTTACCAATTATCTCTTCCCAGAAATATCACAGGCCTTATGAATGGACATGCTTTTACATGTGAGAAGGCACAGAGCACTCAACTATACCTTTCCTTTCCCATTTAATAACCTATCTTAGAGTTCATTATGAGAGCACACGTATCTCTATTTTTTTATTGTGTTTTTTCAGCTGCACCACGCAGCATGTGGGATCTCAGTCCCCTGACCAGGGATCAAACCTGGGCCTTCGGCAGTGACAGTGCAGAGACCTAATATTAGACCACCAAGGAAGTCCCTCTATTCCTTTTAAAGGCTCCATAGGATTTTATCGTATGGATATGACATAACAAGCCAAAGCACTCCAATGTTTTATTTGAAGCTGAAAAGAACAAAGGAAGCACAAGCTGGAATCAAGATTGCAGGGAGAAATATCAATAACCTCAGATATGCAGATGACACCACCCTTATGGCAGAAAGTGAAGAAGAACTAAAGAGCCTCTTGATGAAAGTGAAAGAGGAGAGTGAAAAAGTTGGCTTAAAGCTCAACATTCAGAAAAACTAAAATCATGGCATCCAGTCTCATCACTTCATGGCAAATAGATGGGGAAACAGTGGAAACAGTGGAAACAGTAGCTGACTTTATTTTTCTGGGCTCCAAAATCACTGCAGATGGTGATTGCAGCCATGAAATTAAAAGACGCTTACTCCTTGGAAGGAAAGTTATGACCAACCTAGACAGTACATTAAAAAGCAGAGACATTACTTTGCCAACAAAGGTCTGTCTAGTCAAGGCTATGGTTTTTCCAGTGGTCATGTATGGATGTGAGAGTTAGACTATAAAGAAATCTGAATGCCAAAGAATTGATGCTTTTGGACGGTGGTGTTGAAGAAGACTCTTGAGAATCCCTTGGACTACAAAGAGATCCAACCAGTCCATCCTAAAGGAGATCAGTCCTGGGTGTTCATTGGTAGGACTGATGTTGAAGCTGGAAACGCAAATACTTTGGCCACCTGATGCGAAGAACGGACTCACCTGAAAAGACCCTGATGCTGGGAAAGATTGAGGGCAGGAGGAAAAGGGAACAACAGAGGATGAGATGGTTGGATGGCATCACTGACTCGATGGACATGGCTTTGGGTGAACTCCGGGAGTTGGTGATGGACAGGAAAGCCTGGCGTGCAGTGGTTCATGGGGTCACAAACAGTCGGACATGACTGAGTGACTGAACTGAACTGAAAAGAACAATGAATAAACAATATTTCGTTCTATTGTGGCAGTTAATTTTAAAAATAACAGCTTTTTTATTTTCCCTTCTTTTTGTTTGTTTTCTGAGGCCATATCCTTAATGTCAATAACATCCTTAGAATGTCAATAACTCTAGATAGCATTGATCTTGTCTAATTTCTTATCTTACAGAAATCCTATAGGTACAAAACTTAGGAGGTTCCTTTCCAAGGAACCATGTTGTTACAACAGCAGAAATGTTTTATTAAAATACATGTGATAAGACTGCTGACTTACGGTGCCTCTATATAGCTGTCAACAGCTCCATTTCCTCTTTTAAGAAATTGAGGGAATGGGTCACGTCATAAACTACTTCTTTCCATCAATAAAAAATAAGTAATTTAAATATATCACAGAGGTTAATAATCTAGATATCTCTTAAAGGTCTCTCTTTTTTTTTTTTTTAACAAAAAAAGAAAAAACCAAAACATTTCAATGGAAGCTTTAAGATATCTTTCCATGAATGATATAACTGGAGGCCACAATTTACCTATTCATTCAGCCATTCAACAAATACTTTTTGAACATCTTCTATGTGCTAGGTATAGGTGCCCTTTCAAATCATATTGGAAAAGAAGGCAAAGGAAAAATATATATTCTTTTCTAAGTGTTATATGGATTTTCATGATTAATTTTTTTCAAAACATTATAGCAAATCAAAAATATTTTTAAAATTCCCAAGTAAATTTATTAAAGCTTACAATATTAAGTTTAAATATTTTATTTTTGTCTTCAACTGAATTTACTATATATTTTTTTTCTTTTTAATGGAATTAAACTCCAATAATATTTTGAAAATATACTTCTTTGTTTGTTTTTTTTTTTTCACACCAGTCAGAATGGCTGCGATCCAAAAGTCTACAAGCAATAAATGCTGGAGAGGGTGTGGAGAAAAGGGAACCCTCTTACACTGTTGGTGGGAATGCAAACTGGTACAGCCACTATGGAGAACAGTGTGGAGATTCCTTAAAAAACTGGAAATAGAACTGCCTTATGACCCAGCAATCCCACTGCTGGGCATACACACCAGGGAAACCAGAAGGGAAAGAGACACGTGTACCCCAATGTTCATCGCAGCACTGTTTGTTTATAATATCCATGTTTATAATAGCCATCTCACCAGGACATGGAAGCAACCTAGATGTCCATCAGCAGATGAATGGATAAGAAAGCAGTGGTACATACACACAATGGAGTATTACTCAGCCATTAAAAAGAATACATTTGAATCAGTTCTAATGAGGTGGATGAAACTGGAGCTGATTATACAGAGTGAAGTAAGCCAGAAAGAAAAACACCAATACAGTATACTAATGCATATATATGGAATTTAGAAAGATGGTAACAATAACCCTGTATGTGAGACAGCAAAAGAGACACAGATGTATAGAACAGTCTTTTGGACTCTGTGGGAGAGGGAGAGGGTGGGATGATTTGGGAGAATGGCATTGAAACATGTATAATATCATATATGAAACGAACCACCAGTCCAGGTTCGATGCAGGATACAGGATGCTTGGGGCTGGTGCACTGGGATGACTCAGAGGGATGGTATGGGGAGGGAGGTGGGAGAGGGGTTCAGCATGGGGAGCACGTGTACACCTGTGGTGGATTCATGTTGATGTATGGCAAAACCAATACAATATTGTAAAGTAATAACCTCCAATTAAAATAAATAAAATTTTAAAAAATTAATAAATTAAATAAATAAAGGTCTCTTAATATTCCAATATTTTTGGTTTCCTTTTAATTTCATGCATTATGTTTTAAGTACTGAAGCTATCATTCTGACAAGGATTTTTAAACTTCACCAGATTCCCAAAAGGGCCCATTGCAGCAAAAAAGGTAAGACTCTCTATCAGTGGATTCAAACCCATCTGGGGGTGCCAGGCAAAATCAACTACTTTGAAAAGTGCATCATCTCATCTATTCACCATTTACACCTCTGAAAATTCCTTGACATTTCTCATTAGTGGGCACTGTTTCTAAATCAAGTGAAAGAGGTTCAGTAAACCAAGTTCACTTACTGGGTTCTTATTTGATGTTTTGAGACATTTCTTATAAAACTAGCTTTCTCTCAAACAGCATTTGACCCCAAAGCAGATCACTGGATGATCAAAATCTCTTTCATCAGCTTTATTACAAAGTCTTAATCATCTCCTCATTTAAGAAAAAAACATTTCCAGCTTTTCTTCCCTCTCCATGTTTCCACTTTAAAGGGGTATAGATTAGGATGAATACTTGAAGGTACTAATTATTTGTTATTCCTTAATCCATCTATATCACTGGTAAAAATGAGGCAATATATTTTGTTAATGAAAACACGGCTTTAAAATATTTAACTGGAGAGAAAAGATGCATTCATGCCTTATAAGGTTGCTCTCAGCTTGTCATTAAAAAGTCATTTTCAATCTCACACATATCTTAACAAATCACATTACTCGGATGTAGATGCAATCTATCTTTGAGCCCAAATTCAAGGGCTCCTCAACCATGGTGTCCTTATCACTGAATTAACCAATCACTTAACAACTGAGGTGTTTCATTCAATTCCCACAGAATAATGGGTATATCCATCTAACGACATGGTGACAGGGTGATTAAATACACAAATATATAAAAAGATACAAGACCAAATCCCTTGCATGGGTCATTGTGAATATTTAGAAAGATTATTCAACATCATGTGAAATTATCTTAGGTATTGTTCTTGTTTCTTCTCTTCATTACTTAATACACTTAATACACTTCATTACTTTATACACTTAAATACAAGCTCTGTGAGAAATGGGATCTTAATATCTTTCTCATTCACTACTGTATCCCAAACATCTAAAACACTACCTAACACATGCTGAACCTTTGTCTCTGCAACTAGGTGGGTCAAAGAGCCTCTTCTGATATAGATCATTTAAAGAAAGGGATAAAATATTTCTTAATCTGTTTTAAAGTATGGCTAAAGTTGCAATAAAGTTAGGGAAGAGTTGGAAGTCAGAAATTAGAAAGAGGTGTAATTTTACTATGGAAAGCAGAGCTGTTGTCCTTTGCTCCATAAGCCTGCATTTTTACACACTGCTTAGTATGGGGGCCTGAGGACAAAGCCTGGGCCTGATCCTGGTCACTGACCAGATCAAATACCCCTTTCCAAAATGCCACAATACTTACATGGAAATAACATCAGATTGAGACACAGGAAAAAACAAAACAAAACAAAATTGTCCTTTAGAATGAGATATATCTATCCTGGCCTCAGCTCTTAGAGAGGCAGAAAAAAAAGTCTCTCTTGAGAGTCTATAGCCAAAAGCTCACACTTCATAGGTTCAGGGCCAGAATTTACACTACCAACATGACTTGGAAGAATAACAACTACGAGCACCCAGGTGAAAATGTGATTAAAGCTGGCTGGAGCAAATTCAGATCCTTTCTCTCTAGAGGACTCTTCAAACACAGGGCTCTAACAATTCCTGCAGAAAACGTTTTGAGGAACATGAGCTCACAATGAAAAAAAATCACTAAAAATATGAGTGGGCAAGTCACTGTGAATGAAAGTGATCCGAAAACTGGAGATACGGCAATGATCAGATATAGAATACAAAATAAGTAATTTTAATGTGTGTAAAGAAATAATAGAGGGGATTAAAGATATGATGATGACAACTGAGTTAACAATTTTTTTAAAGTCAAGTAAAATTTCTGAAATATAAAATATAATCATGAAAGCAAAACAAACAAATCAGGTAAGTAGCATACTGGACCTAGCCAAAGACAGAATTTATGAACCTTGAGATGGACTTGAAGAAATTACCCAGAATGCAGCACAGAGAGACAAAAGTTGAAATACATGAAAGAAGATAAGTGATAGGGAGCACAGAATGAAAAGGTTTAACATATATCTAATCAGATTTCCAGAAAGGAAAAAAATTAAGGAGAAAATGTTCTAAGAAATAGAGGCTAAGAGTTTTTTTAATTAATATGTCATGAATTCTCAGATTAAAAAGTGCACTAAATCCCAGGCAGAATCAATAAAAAGAATTCAACAGCAAGACATGAAAAATTTTCAACATGTAGTGAAACAGAAAAAAAAAATCAAGAAGAAAATAAAAGCAGACAGAAAAGATCACTGACAAAGACTGAGCTGATTTTTCAGCATCCAAAATGAAAATAAAATGACATCTTCAAAGAGCTGAGGGAAAATAACTGTCAATACAGAAAAAGCAAAACTCTCTCTTCAGACATGAGTGAAGACATTTTTAGGCAAACAAAAATGGATAGAAGTCAGAGGATATACATGTACATATAGCTGATTATTTCATTGTACAGCAGAAACTAACACAACATTGTAAAGCAATTATACTCCAATAAAAAATGTATTCCAACACCAAAAAATAAAAATGGATAGAGGTCAGTACTAACAGATTCTTAATAAAGAAATTTTAAACAATATACTCAGAAACATTTAAAAGCAAGTGATTTAAAAGGAAGACTTCAGATGTCAGAAGGAATATTTAAGCAGTTAAGCTTTGATACTTACAGCTGGACAAGTCATCTCTCTTTGAGATGATATCCCATCTCAAAACCCACCCAGCTGAGTTTTGAGATGGGTCCAACCCATGCCAGAAAGGGGAGACCAGCGAGGGGCTTATTACTCACGTAAGTGATAAACTAGACAGACCAACCATGAATTGCTCAACTTAGGAACCTTGGACACAGTTTATTCTTTCGTTTTCATGTAAACTATAATTGCTGTAACTTAATATAAACTCCACAGGGTAAGAGAATTCTGCATGTAATTGAAATCAAATTTTCCAGGGTAGAACACTGAAATTTGAGATTTTCAAGCAAATGGTAATTTTGCCAAATCCTTTGTGAGAGACTACCAATTACTAGCCTCCATTTGATAAATGACTGGTTCAGTAGTTTCCACCTTCTGAGTCTCCTCTATCTGAAACATTAGTTTTCTCACAGATGCATGGCACATGATGGTTTGGATGTCCTAGGCCCACAGTCTAAATCATGAAGACTTTCCTTCTCAGGATTAGGATCCATTTCAGATACGAGGAAGAGAAATCAAGAGAATCAGAAACAGTCAGTTCAGAGAAGGACTGCATGGAGATTCTTTTCAGCCCTAAGTCACTAACCGACCAGAACATGGTCAGAAATGACCAGCATATGATGGATCTGATGGGACTGGACAAACAAGAATCTGAGTGCTCTAAGTGAAGTGAAGTGAAAGGTGCTCAGTTGTGTCCGACTCTTTGACACCCTATGGACTGTAGCCTGTTTGGTCCATTGGAATTCTCCAGGCAAGAATACTGAAGTGGGTTGCCATTTCCTTCTCCAGGGGATCTTCCAGACTCAGGGATCACACCCCAGCCTCCTGCATTGCAGGCAGATTCTTCACCATCTGAGCCACCAAGGAAGCCAAGGTTACATCTTAAAGGACCTTCAGAGCTCTACCCTTTGATCACAAAGGAGCTGAAAGGGGGAAAATTAACAGAAGAGGAACACTTCTGACCCCATAAATGATAATTTATGGAGTCCAAGCGAACTACTGGCTGCCTTCTGACTCCAAGTGGAGACTCATGCACCAGAGGCCTGCAGTGATCTCTCTGGAACTGAATCCAGTCAAAAATTTCAAATGATAGAAAGTTACATGGAATCAAATGACTCATGTCACAGGTTCCGCTTTCATAAACTACCTGGTTTTTTTGGCTTGGTAGATGCAGGTGCCCCCTGTAACTTGCCTTTTCTGGACCTGGGCATACTGGCCAGCATGACCTCTGGTCCAGTGCTCGGACCACCAGCCCTCTCTCACCTGTCACCCCCCAGCACCACTGAGATCTCTTCATCCTTGGCTCCTGGAAACTGAAGCTCCCAGGTCCTTCTAGTTCCAGCCAAAGCAAAGCAAAGATCGAGGTTCAGAGGAGTTCTGCTGTTATACTCCAGGCACAAGGTAAGGAGAAACTGGGGTAAAAGTCAGGAGGAATGGGACATTATGGCTGTGCCTAAATTGGCCACCAACTTGACCGTTTTGATTAAACAGACCACTCAGTTTAATGAAGATACCAGCCAGTGGGGTCAGTAAGCCACCAGATTAGTTGATATTTTTTCCCCCAGAAATGACTTGGAACTTGACTCAATGAACCAAATATACTGTCTCTCTTTAAGTAGTGTAGCTCCTTCTAAAAAGATCTATGTGAAACAACTTTTTGTCCAAAAGAAAACTAAGAAAGGAAAAGAACTCTGCCCAGTTTGACACTAATAGTTAGCCAAATGTGGTAAAACAGGGACTAAATCAGTTCTGGGGAAAGAGACTGGGACAGGGCTGGATGGGGGTAGGTGGGTAGTAGTGGGCCAGCCAGGCAGGCCGGGCTCAGAAGGGATGCAGGATGCAAACTGGGAACCAGGGAAGAGGCCCCTTTATCTAGTTTGAACACACACAACAGGCGTGAAGGACAGGCGGTCCTAGCTACAGCTGGCTAGAGCAGCAGGCTGACTCCACAGCTGCCCACTGGCAGGTACGCAGATGTGGCCACTATAGATGGGAAAGAGCAGGCACACTGAAGGTATTCTCAGGGTGGGTAAAGGTGGGCCTTACCAGTACAGATGGGGGGATTTGTAACAGCTTTTTATTTATTAAGGGCTTACTATGTGCCAGCTTCCCAGGTGGCTCAGTGGCAAAGAATCCACCTCTCAACCCATCTCTCGAGGAGATGCAGGAGACACAAGTTCAATCCCTGGGTTGGGAGGATCTCCTGGAGGAGGAAATGGCAACCCACTCCAGTATTCTTGCCTGGAAAATCCCACTGACAGAAAAGCCTGATGGGTTACAGCCCATGGGGTCATAAAGAGTTGGACATGACTTAGTGACTGAAAAGTAAAAGAAAGTGAAGTAGCTCAGTCGTATATGACTCTTTGGTGGACCCCATGGACTGTATAGCCTACCAGGGTCCTCCATCCATGGAATTTTCCAGGCAGGAGTACTGGAGTGGGTTGCCATTTCCTTCCCCAAGGGATCTTCCCAACCCAGGGAGCACACACATTACTATGTGCCATGCACAGAACAAGCACTTCTCATCCTTACAACCATCTGGTAAGGTAGAAAGTATAATTCCCATCTTACAAAGAAAGAAAGGTCCAGATAAGTGACACAATATGTAGGCAGCAGATCCAATATTTGAATCCAGAACTGTCTGGATTCAATGCCCATAGTTCCTATGACTCTTCATTTCCCGGTCCAGGGCTCTTCGGTCTCCATCAGAGCTGCCTGCCAATGATCATGCTGCTTGAATAAACACTCTTTTCTCTTCCAGCATCTTCTCATAACTCATTTTTTCTTTTCTAATCTTGGCTAAGGGGAGGTAAAAGCCTTTTCTCCATTCACATCTACAAAAGGCCATAACCCCAGAGTAAATCCATTTTGTCAAGCTAATCCATTTTTTAAATAATGTGTATACATGAGAGTGCTCTAAAAAGTTTGAAGTGCTTTAAAATGGAAGTATTTTAAACATAATTACCATACTCATCCATGTAGGCCAACTCATCTGAGGGCATTTTAGGACTGGAATATTATAGACACAAATTATAATGCTGATAAGGTGAGCTAACTGGAACTACTGTACAAAGTGCTTGAATTAACAATTCAGGGGTATAACTAAGTTAACTTTTTGCCTTTCACAAGCAAAATGTCCATTACACAGAGGGTACGCCATACTGAAGCTGAAGAACCTAGGGGCTGGGTCACGTCTCAGGAGACCTGGGTTCAAACTCCAGCTCTGCCTCTAACCAGTTGGCTGTGCTTAAGTATGTATGTACCTAGTATGGACCTAGACCACTTCCCTTCCCCCATTTCCATCCTTCTTTCCCCATTGCAGTTTCCTCTTCTGAAAGGTACTTTGTTGTACTAATTAAAGTGAGAATTTGAGGAGCCAGACTGCCTGAGTTTGTTCTTTCTCCACTATTACCAGTCTGTGACCTTGGTCAAGTTACCTAACCATTCTGTACCTCCATCTCCTCACCATCACAAAGGATGAAAACAGTACCTATCTGCGATGGTTAATTGTAGGTGTCAACTTGACTGGGGCACGCGGTGCCCAGATATTTGGCTAAACATTATTCTGAGTGTGACTTTGGAGGTGTTTCTGGATGATAGAACATTTGAAGTGACAGACTAGGTTAAGAAGATTGCCCTCTCCAATGTGGGTGTGCCTCATCCTCTTAGTTGAAGGCTTGAATAGAATGAAAGGCTGAGTAAGAAAGAATGCACTCTCTCTGCCCGACTGTCTGCCTGGAACATTGGTCTTCTCCTGCCTTCAGACTCAGATTCAGACTGGAACTTCTGCCATTAGCTCTGCTGGGCCTCCAGCTTGCCAATCTGCCAGATCTTGGACTTCTCACAAAGAGATGTAAGAGATACATTCAAGTTCATTCAAGCCTCCATAATTGGGTGGGCCATTTCCTTCTAATACATCTCTCCAGCTATAGAGATATAGGGGACTTCCCTGGTAGCTCAGTCTGTAAAGAATCTGCTCACGATGCAGGAGACCTGGGTTTGATCCCTGGGTTGGGAAGGTCCCCTGGAGGAGGGCATAGCAACCCACTCCAGTATTCTTACCTGGAGAATCCTCATAGACAGAGGAGACTGGAGGGCTGCAGAGGGCTGCAGTCCATGGGTTCACAAAGAGTTCCACACAACTGAGCCACTAAGCATAGCACATAGAGATAGATTTAGATGGAACATATAGATAGAGGATAGATAGAGTGTAGTATAGTATAGGTACACATCCTATTGGTACTGTTTCTCTGGAGAGCCCAGACTAAGACACCACCCCAGGGCTACGTTAGAATTAAGACAATAATCTTAGACAGAGACTGCCACATCATAAGATCTCAATCAATATTATATTTCACCAATAGACATTTACTATCCCAGTCCTCCAAGCCTTTTTTAAAGAACCATAAAATGTGTAAAAGCAAAAGGTTTTTTAAAAAGCTACAGAATTGTAAAGATTCAGGTTACTTCACCTGCAACCCCGAGTCTCTTCATTTTCCTTGTTGGAATATACATGTGATTTCCAGAGACACTGTAACTATGGTGACATTTATGAAAAGCTATCAAAAAATAACTGATGCCAGGGCCTAAATCACAGTCCCATTGGCTTTCTCACCTTTGATTTTATTGCTTCTTTCTAAAGCGAATGTCCATCCCATCCCTATTCAGATGGCCTTTGAATTTGCCGAACTTAATTAGAACAAGTTAAGACACTAATACTCAGACATTAGCACTCAGAGTTAATTAGCCAGACACAATGCAATTCTTCTTACTGTGCAAATCAGAGAACACCCTTGGCAAAGCTAACAGGGAAGGGCATGTCATTCTGTGCTTAAGAGAGAAGGCTGAAAGACAGAAATCTTGGGCTTTTCCAAGTAACCTTTTATTTTTCCAATTTCCAGAAACAGTACAGCTTTTTTGTTGACCATTTCTAAGAAATGAAGTACCAACCCACTATCTATATCGTGGGCTGACATCATTCCTTTTATCTTGTCAAAATCAAAAGATGACATGGGCAGTTCCTCAGATCAACTTTCCTCTGAGAATGCCAATCGCACAAGCCTCTTTTTATATTATGGTGGCTTTCAAATTAAATACCCAAACATAATCCTTTTTTCAAATCTATTCACTAAAACTATTCAAACAACCTAGAGAATCTTTCTAAGAATGTCCATATCGCTGTGTTTGAGGTGAGATCACGGAACTAGGAGGGAAAAGTACTTGGATTTCCATTCAGAATCTCAGCAGTTGTACAGAGGACAGAATCCTCACTGTGCCCAGAAAGAATGACACAAAGTCTTTCTATTTATGAAACCCATAGGGATAGCATCCTTAAGCATATTTTCAAAGAAAATTCACTGAAGCTGAGTCCTAAAAATGAGTCACCATGAGGCTGGGTCAAGTGAATGTGCTACTTCAAAGGTTCATTCAACAAATGCTAATTGGCCACCTATTATGAAAACAGCATGGTGTCAGGTATTAGAATCTACAGTGCAAACAAAACCGAAATACCCTCTGTTCTCTCAGAGATGCTTCTGACTGGGTCAAGGTAAGTCTGGTGCTAATGACAGAGACCACCCAGGGGACTCTGTAGGATTCTGATATCCCAAAGGGCACAGCAGCGAACATCTGGTGAATTGAGACAAAAGCAGAGAAAGGACAAGTCTGAACTAGGTGAACACCTCCAGGAGAAACTGCTTGCAAGTTATGCACACTTTGCTTATAAACACAAAACTGTGCAAAAACATGCAAAGGTAAAACCACTTTTCAAAATCAAAGAAGAAATAATTAGCCAGATCATACTTAATGAGTTATCAAAGCACACCCTCAGGATAAACTCGGGCCTTTTGGAAACATAGTTTTCCTACACACTATAAAGTTTTATTAGTCAAGGGAAAAATACTCAGGTTATATAACACTCACCCTACCTATATCACCCCCAAACATGACCTAGCACAAAGAAGAGTCTGTTTCAGCATTTCCCAAAAATATTTTGCAAAAAATAGGCCCTATGAGTAAATAAATAAATAAGAAAGAAAGAAAGGAGGTAAGGATAATATTGCAAAAATATCCTCTCCTTAGAGATTGTTAATGAATATCAGCATATTACAAACTCAGAGAGGTCCCAGCTATCTATGTTGCTGTATTGGGCATAAACATTGGGACAAAAGCAGTGAATAAAAAAAAAGTCCTTACTTCCATGGAGTTGACATTCTAATAGAGGCTATGGAGCAATAAATAAATGAAAAGGAGAAAAACAGAGCAAGGTAAGGAAGACCAGAAGAGGGAGGAGCCCATCAGGAAGCTTACACAAACCTCTTAGACTCATCCACTAGAGGGCCGACAGAAGATGCAAGGAGAACTACAATCCCACAGCAGCTAGAACAAAAATCATATTACAGAAAGTTAATCAGGATGAAAAAGCAGGGAGTTCTGTCCCAGATGAAAGGATAAGATAAAACCCCAGAAAAGCAACTAAATGAAGTGGAGATGGACAACCTTCCAGAAAATGAATTCAGAATAATGATAGTGAAGATGATCCAGGATCTCAGAAACAGAATGGAGATAATGCAAGAAATGTTTACCAAAGACCTAGAAGAACTAAAGAACAAAGTGACTTAGCAGCAGCAGCAGCACCACCACCACCACCAAACTAGCTTTACAACAAATGCTAAAGGAACTTCTCTAGACAGGAAACACAAGAGAGGGAAAAGACCTACAGAAAATAAACCCAAAACAATTAAGAAAATGGTAATATGATCACACATGTTGATAATCACCTTAAATGTAAATAGATTAAATGCACTAACCAAAAGATGTAGACTGGCTGCTGCTGCTAAGTCACTTCAGTCATTTCTGACTCTGTGTGACCCCATAGACGGCAGCCCACCAGGCTCCCCCGTCCCTGGGATTCTCTAGGCAAGAACACTGGAGTGGGTTGCCATTGCCTTCTCCAATGTATGAAAGTGAAAGTGAATGGGAAGTTGCTCAGTCAGGTCCGACTCTTAGCGACTCCATGGACTGCAGCCTACCAGGCTCCTTCATCCATGGGATTTTCCAGGCAAGAGTACCGGAGTGGGGTGCCATTGCCTTCTCTGGTAGACTGGCTAGGTGGATGAAAATATGTTCATGTATGCACTTCTACTTCCTATATCACTCTGCTTGACCCCCTACACTATATGTAATTATTTTATATTGTTAAATAATATAATCATGTTTCCATTATGGCTTGCAATTTTAATTATCTTTTTTTTTTCAGTCTGGCTATTGATTGTGAAAACTGATAAACATCTTTTACTATTGTAAAAAAACAGACAAATAATAAGGACCTACTATATAACACAGGAAACTATATTTGATATCTTGTAATAACCTATAATGAAAAAGAATCTGAAAAAGAATATATGTATAAATAAAGCTGAATCATGTGGCTATATACCTGACTTACACCAGCATTGTAAATCAACTATACTTCAGCTGAAAAAATATGAAAGGGGAAAATTTTTTTTTTCAATTTTTTTAAAGCCTGGTTAAGATGTAGAGTGGTAAGGAATCTACCTGCCAATGCAGGAGATGCAAGAGATGCTTCCAAATTCATATGCAACAAATGAAGCGTCATCAACTTCCTACAAAATGGTACATTTCACAAAAGCTGCCAGGGATCCCACTATCATGTTTTTAACTTCGGAAAAAAATGTTAGACTTACAGAAAATTACCAAAATAGCACAGAGAGTTCAATAGCCTTCAGCCAGCTCCCTTTTATGTTACCTCTTACATAACCAAAATACAACTACCCAAACCTGGAAAATAAGATTGATCAAAGTACTATTAGCTACTCCACAGACCTTATTTGAATGTTCCAGCTCTACCACTAATGTTGTTTTTCTCCTACAAGATTCAGTCCTTGACCTTACATTGAATTTAGTTCTCAAGTCTCTTCAGCCTCCACTGACCTGTGATGGTTCCTCAGTTTCTGTCTTTCAGGACCTTGACATCTGCAAAGAGAACTGATCAGGTACTGTATGTTGTACAATGTCCTTTGATTTGGGTTTGTCTGCTGTTTTCTCCTGATTAGAGTGAGCTTGTGCACTTTTAGTAAAAAAAAAAAAAAAAAATCTCCCAGAAGGGCTGTTTTACCCATTGCAGTTCATCAAAAGAGGGGTACATGTCCACACACCTCATGATCAGTACTGTCACCTATGATCATTTCGTTCAGGTGATGTTGGCTGGGTTTCTCCACCCAAATCACCTTTGATTCAGGGAAGAACAGAATTCCAGCCTTTTCATGATCATAATGGAAATAAGTAGATGTTTCTAGTATCTGTTTATTTTTGTTTCTTTTAACTATATTCTAAATGATTTTATCGCCGAACATGCTTCAAAGAAGAAAAGAATTTTAGTTACAGTTTTAGTTCAATCGCTTCAGTCGTGTCTGACTCTTTGTGACCCCATGGACTATAGCCTGCCAGGCTCCTCTGTCCATAGGATTCTCCAGGCAAGAGTAGTGGAGAGGGTTGCCATTTCCTCCTCCAAGGGATCTTCCCAACCCACGGATCAAACCCACATCTCCTGCATCTCCTGCATTGGCAAGCAGATTCTTTACCACTAAGGAACCTGGGAAGCCCCTGAAGTTTAGTTATTAATACATCCCCAGGTTAAAACACCTGCCCCTTGCTCATTCAGCCCCAGTCAGAATCCCTCTACCGCCTAAGTCCCATCTGAGAACTCACATATCAAAAGAACCAGTGACAAAGAGCATCAACCCTATGGTGACTGCTGCTTTCAAGGCCCTTGACGTACATCATCTCTATTCCTCACAACTTTGAAGATCAGTGTTATTAACCCCATTGGAGAGAGTGAGGAAAGCTCAGCGATTTTAAGTACTTTGGCCCATATCTTAAAACTAGTAAATGGTAGAGCAGGAATTAACCCAACCAAGGCCATCTAATGCTCAGCCTCCTGACACAGCAAAATTAAGTCTGATCAATGTGGGAGGAAAACAGCTTCCCTGGGGCTGAAGCCCCTCCCCAATACTAACAAAAAAGTGTAATCCTATCATAATATTAGCTACTTTTTACACAGCATGTATGTGGTCCTTCCCTGGATGTTCTCTTTTTAAATTTAACAAAATCTATAAGATGGGTAATATGTACCTCATTTCACAGAAAGAACAACTACCATGCCCAAGACCATGCATCCTGCAAATGAGGGGCAGAGTCATGACTTGAACTTGATCTGAGTTCAAATGCTCTCTTCCTTCCATTCTCACTGATAAACCCGCATGACACTCCTACATACCTATCTCGTTTTGAAGCTTATGTTCCAAAAGGAAAGACCACAACAAATCACTCTTCTAAGCCCGGAGTTTCTTCAATGAAATCTATAGTACAAATTACAAAACGTATCTGTCAGAAAAACAAGGACTAGCAAGAGGATTCCTTGATACACAGGGTGACACAGAAACACTTGCAACACCTGCCCTTTATTTGCTGCAAATCATCAGAGAATGAGGTTTCCCTGGTGGCTCAGTGGTAAAGAATCCACCTGCCATGTAGCAGTTGTGGGTTCAACCCCTGGATCGGGAAGATCCCCTGGAGGAGGAAATGGCAACCCACTCCAGTATTCCTGCCTGGAGAATGCCATGCACAGAGGAGCCTGGTGGGCTACAGTAAACAGGGTCTCCAAGAGTCAGACACAACTAAGCATGCACTCACACATCAGAGGATGAGCCAACCAAGACAACCAAGAGTCCCCTAGTTGCAAATTTTTAAAATAGATCTTGAGGACCAAGAAGAAAAGCTGTTCATAGGAAGCAGAGAAAGTGAAGGTTCTCTTCTTTTCTAGGTAATAGCACATAAGTAACTCTTTAAAAGTGCTCTCAGGTCAATTAATTCTTCCTGGACTCCCAAAAGTTCCTTGAGATAGAACTGAATCACAGAGTAACATCCCTACTCCACAAATGAAGCAAATGAGGTCAACATTTGATACCTGCACAGAGACTCAGAGTCAAGATTTCATGAACTCTTTCATTCATTCAACAAGCTCTGATCCCCTGCCTATTTTCTATTCTAAGAGCTGGGGATACAGAGACTGGAGGCCCATCTCTAGCCTGGAGGAGTTCCGGCTTTCCCCATGCCCTACGTACATAGAGTTCAGAAGGGCAGCACTTACGGTGCCCAGTGGGGCCTCAACTTCCCACCCAAGCCCCACAAACACACAGGACTCTACAGAAGTAGGCTGGCTCTGGGTAGTTCAGGGGAGGGAGGGACTGTGTATTTAAAGCCTGAATGAAGATCATCATTTAAATGCTGGAGAGGGTGCGAAGAAAAAAGGAAACCTCTTATACTGTTGGTGGAAATGCAAACTAGTACAGCCACTATGGAGAACAGTGTGGAGATTCCTTTAAAAACTGGAAATAGAACTGCCTTATGACCCAGCAATCCCACTGCTGGGCATACACACCAGGGAAACCAGAATTGAAAGAGACACGTGTACCCCAATGTTTATCACAGCACTGTTTATAATAGCCAGGGCATGGAAGCAACCTAGATGTCCATCAGCAGACGAATGGATAAGAAAGCTATGGTACATATACACAATGGAGTATTACTCAGCCATTAAAAAGAATACATTTGAATCAGTTCTAATGAGGTGGATGAAAATGGAGCCGATTATACAGAGTGAAGTAAGCCAGAAAGAAAAACACCAATACAGTATACTAATGCATATATATGGAATTTAGAAAGATGGTAACAATAACCCTGTATGTGAGACAGCAAAAGAGACACAGATGAATAGAACAGTCTTTTGGACTCTGTGTGTGTGTGGGGGCATGATTTGGGAGAATGGCATTGAAACATGCATAATATCATATAAGAAATGAATTGCCAGTCCAGGTTCAATGCATGATACAGGACGCTCGGGGCTGGTGCACTGGGATGACCCAGAAGGATGGTATGGGGAGGGAGGTGGGAGGGGGGTTCAGGATGGGGAACACGTGTACACCCGTGGCGGATTCATGTTGATGTATGGCAAAACCAATACAATATTGTAAAGTAATTAGCCTCCAATTAAAATAAATAAATTTATATTAAAAAATATCATCATTATCCGGGTTGAATCTCTTGTTTGTCCTTCTCATCAGCATCCAGAGCAGAGGACATATTTCTACACGAAATAAAAGGCCAAACCATAAAAGGAAGTTGTCAACTTCACCCACAGATAAATGAATCACACTTCATTCAGCTAACATTCACTGCTGCTGTTCAGTCACTAAATCACATCTGACTTTTTGAGACCTCATGGAGTGCTGCACATCAGGCTTCCCTGTCCTTCACTATCTCCCAGAGTTTGTTCAACCTCATGGCCGTTGTGTCGATGATGCCACCCAACCATCTCATCCTCTGTTGCCCCCGTACTTTTGCCTTCAATCTTTCCCAGCATTGGAGTCGTCTTTAATGAGTTAGCTCTTCACATCAGGTGATCAAAGCATTGGAATTTCAGTTTCAGCATCAGGCCTTCCAGTGATTATTTAGGGTTGACTTCCTTTAGGATTGACTGGTTTGATCTCCTTGCAGTCCAAGGGGCTCTCAAGAGTCTTCTTCAGCACACAATTTGAAAGCATCTATTCTTCAGTGCTCAGCCTTCCTTATGGTGCAACTCTCACATCCGTACATATTCACTGAGCTCTTACCAAAAGTCCGGTATGTGGGTAACCAAATCAATGAATATAATCCAGTTTCAGCTGTCCAGGAGCCTACAATTGGTAGGAACTATAATCATATACTTAACAGTCAATGCTATTTTGTGTAATGTACCATTGGGTTTTTGACACTCAATTTTGAAAAGTCATAAGTTTTTCATATACTTTTCCTTGTTTTTCATGGCAACATCCACTGACCTACACCTCACAATAAGCCACATATGCCATATGTATGGAGAAGGCAATGGCACCCCACTCCAGTACTCTTGCCTGAAAAATCCCATGGATGGAGGCACCTGGTGGGCTGCAGTCCATGGAATCGCAAAGAGTCGGACACGACTGAGCGACTTCACTTTCACTTTTCACTTTCATGCATTGGAGAAGGAAATGGCAACCCACTCCAGTGTTCTTGCCTGGAGAATCCCAGGGACAGCAGAGCCTGGTGGGCTGCCGTCCATGGGGTCGCACAGAGTTGGACACGACTGAAGCAACTTAGCAGCAGCAGCAACAGCCATATGTTTAAAGTTCAAGTCAAAAAAGAAGAAGGATATGGGGAGGGGTGAAAAGGGCATCTTACAATTGACCAAAATATAAAGATTGGCATCTGATTTTTAAAAGCTAATTTTAAGTCAGCTTTAAAGTTACACATCCCATGATGTAGGGATTGCAGCCAACTACAAGGGTCATCTAGAAGGGTCATAACTCTCAAGGAGGATGTAGCTTCTGAGGAAGACCTGGAAGCAGGAGACAATCCCAGCAGGCAGGCAGGTGTCAGAGGCATTCCTAGTGCAATAGTGGTCCAAGCAAAGTGACAAAAGGGCCAAGAAAAGGGCGAAACACACTCTAGAAACTAAGAATGTAATGCGGGGGAAGGGACACACAGGGCCCCTGTTGTTTATTGTATATGTGCCTATTAGTCGCCCTGAGATGCTAGTAAGCCATCCTGTGTTCCTCCAGGGATTCCGATTCAGAAGGTTCTGGAAGTCTGCAGGTACAGGTGCATCATGATGACACTCTGAGAAGCAGTCATAAAGAGGCATGGTGAGAAGACTGGCAGGAGAGGAAGCCAAGCACAGCTCCAAAACATAGACTTCCTGGAAGAGGGATCACACAGACAAGCACCACGCAGTTGCCATGATCAGACCATACCTGAGGAGTGTGATTCTCAAATTGCAGACCCCAGACCAGAGGCAGCAGCATCACCTGGGAACCTGTTAGAAACACAAATTCTCAAAGTGCACCTCAAATCTACCAAAGCAGAAACTTAAGGTGGATCCAGCAATGGATGTTTTAACAAGCCCTCCACTGATTGGAGTGCGTGCTCAAGTCTAAAGAGCTCTGCTCCGAGTTCATGTCAGCAATGATATGTTGCTGAATCCAAATTCCCACCACCTCCAGTCCAAGGCAAATTCATATTATTGCTGTTATTGTTTGTTATTCAGCCCTTCCTTCCTCCATCACATTGGGGATGGGCTGCAAACCAGCATGTATTTGAAAAACTTCTTCAACTGATTTATAAGTCGCTAACACTGACTGCTTGGCCGCAAACCTATAAAGGTTCTATAATGAAAGTGTTCAGTCAGTACTTCTCAAAGTTTAATGTGCATATGAATCACCTGGAGATCTTGTTAAATTGCAGAATCTGGAAGTCCAGATAGGGCCTAGGATTCTGTATTTCAAACAAGTGAAATAAGGTGATCATATTGCTACTTGCTACTGGTCCACAGTCCACATTGCGAGTAGTGAGAAATCTCATGATTCCAGAAATCTCAAAGCCTCTAGAGGAGGACACCATTGACTTTGTGCTCAGACCCCACGATCCACTGCAGCAGCCCCCTGCTCAAGCCCCCCACACTCCCTGTGTCTTTCCTCCCTCCTAGTCAGCCAGTGGGTCAACACTTCCATACATTCATATAGTCCCCTGAGCGACAAGAGGGACTTTGGGCTCATAGAGCCAGTGGGAGGAGTGAATGCACTTCCCAAGCGCTCTCCAGGCACCTCCAGAGGGCCTTGGCAGGGGGCAGGATCCAGCTCCATTAGCTATTCATTATTTCAAATATAAGCCATCAGCTTTGGCTTCATTTGAGGCTCCAAAACAACAGTCATTCCTCAGGGCCAGAGAGGCCCTTGTCGTCCTCCCATGAGCTCCATCAGTCAAGAGTCAAAATCCAGCTGGGATCACTGCATTAACACAGTGACAGCATCATGCTTGCAGACAAGCACCTCCCTAACAAGAGGGAGCCTGGTTTCCTCTGCGTTCACTGCGCCAGCCGCCTGCCCCACGAGCTCATCAAATATTCTGTGGTTATGGAACGTTTATGCTAACAAAACTGCAGAGCTGCAGCTCAAGACTTTGCTGTAAATATTTATTAACCACGACCATCAAGACATCACTTCTCTTTTACTTCAAGGTCCATTTTCTGGTTTTCCCTACTAGGTGGTTCTAACCCAACTCACTCCATCCCTCCCTGGAAAGGTACTTCTTATATAAAACCATTTTGTGAAAATTCACATGACCTCTTTAGAACAGCCCAACTAAAATTAATAAAAAGATTTCTGAGATAAAAAACTAGGATTCTTAACACTGGAGCTAGAGGAATGGCGAGTAAATAGCTTTGTGGATGCTCTTTCTGTGCACAAATCACAAAATGATGACTTAATCACTGGGGGATCTTTATCACAAATAGTGTCAGATGATGTACTGTAAAATGTATGTAGCTAAAATCTCATATATACACAGTAAAGAGATTGCTCAGATGTTTTCAACTTATTGGCCCAGGTCTACTGTTTATTACATGAAGGCTTAATATTATAATAGATTCTCTTGAAGACTTCCTGTTGAAAAAAAAAAGAAAGCCTTACAACAAATTATATTTAATGTGTATAGAAGAGGAATAGAGGAGGAAAAATACTCAATAGAGGAGGAAAAAATGGCACCATCCTGATGACTCTCTTATAAAGAACAGGGGAAAAGACTAAGGAATAATAAATCTGACTATAAGGAAAAGATGAGGGAAAACAGACTGAGAATAGAAACACTTTGTGCCTTCAAAATGAATTCAAGAACCACCAGCATATCTGTAGTGTAAGCAGAAACCATCAAGGATAAAGACTAGCTAATAAAAATTTCAAGGTATGATTATAATTAGATAGCCATCCACCAAGCCCATTACTCAGTTCTCATAAAGCTTGCCACGCAGCACTGAAGCAGTAATAGTTTTTTTAGTCTGGCCATTTTTAATCCTATGTTGAGAGGGAAACATAAGAGAAAACCATAAAGAGATGCAGGGAGAGCTTCTAGCACAGAAGAGACGAGACATGAATTCTAGTCTCAGATTTTCACAGAGTCCACAACATAAGCTAAGACTGGGCACTTCACCAGGACCCCAGTGTTTCCACGTAAAATTCTGTTCGTGGTTAGTTTCCTAGACCTCCATGTACTGCCATCCCCATCTCTCAGAAGCCCTAGGGCTGCTTGTACTTTGAAAGATACAAAGTCTTTACTTGCTCCTCTGATTGCCCAGTGCATATCCAGACAACCTCCAGCATAACATTCCTGGACCCATGCAGAGCAAAGGCCCAAAAGCCAAACAAAATTTCCAAGAGGACAGAGACTTGTCTCCCTTCTTCTCCAGCATATCTATTCCCAGCACCCGTAACACAAGCCAACCCACTGGGGTGAACTCAATATTGCCAAAGGAATGAATGAATGATTCCACAAACCTCTGATCATATCGAGCCATAAGGAAAGTCTGAGTAAGATCACAGGGCCATGTCTGTTCATCTATTCAACTAACAGCTTTTTTGAAAGCCTCTTTGGGATGCTGGGATACACCAGCAAACAAAACAATCCCTGCTTTTGTGGAGCTGATATTCTAGCTGGGAAGGAAGACAATAAACAAATGATGTACATGGCAGGTGATAAGCACTGTGACAGAGAAAAGCAGGTCAGGATAAGAGGGATGGGGAGTTTCCCAGAGTAGGGTGGTTGTAAGAGGAAATCTCTAGCGAGCATCTGAGCAGAAATCTGAGGATGTAAGGCATGCAATCATGAGATGAAACAGAGAAAATCACACCAGGCAGAGGGAACAGCAAACACACAAAGACCCTGCAAGGAGGCCAGATGTAGAGACAGGAGATGAGATAGAGGAAATGGCTAGAGGTAGGGGGTGGATAATGCAAGGCAATGTTCTTTACACGGAAACTCACAATCCTCTCGTGAGTCACAAAGTCAACCAACGAAGTCATACCAGCACCTTTAAAATGAGATAGAACAGAATAAAACAGAAAATACCACTGTGCACTGCCTGTAGTAAGGCCAAATTTCATCTGGTGAAATTTTGGCGATGGGGGCAGGGGCAGGGGGGCATCGCCAAGGGCCGTGTGAGTGTTCAACACATGTGTTTGTGCTGCAGTACAATATAAAATGTGCTTCTGATAGTGAATTACAATCAAACAGTTTGAAAACCATGAATGTAGTACTTTATAAACCTGTGCTGTCCAATACACTATCCACCAGCCATATGTGGCTATTTAAATGCAACAAAAATTAAACAAAATTAAAATTCAGATCCTCAAACTAGCCACATTTCAAGTGCTCAGTAGACACAGGTGGCTCATGACTACTGTCCTGGACAGAGCAGAGATAAAACGTTTCCATGAGAACACAGGAAGTTCTCTTAGCAAGCACAGTTCTAGATCATTCTGAGTTTGCATAACCCCTCTAATGTCACCCGATAGAATTGCAAGTGTGTCCAGGGTGATCAGATGAATGCGTTTCCTGAATAGAAAGCTCTGATTTTCTATTGTCTCATAATCCAGCTGGCATCAAGCTCGAGATAAAACCAAAATATCCTAAAAAAAT
This sequence comes from Bison bison bison, assembly GCF_000754665.1. Taxonomy (NCBI): domain Eukaryota; kingdom Metazoa; phylum Chordata; class Mammalia; order Artiodactyla; family Bovidae; genus Bison; species Bison bison. The sequence continues at coordinate 7,716,044 of NW_011495081.1, read as the reverse complement.
CACCCTGACACCTTCCAGCCACATGCGTGGCTGCCTCAATTTCCTTCTCCATAAAGTCACTATTAATAAATAACCGCCCATTGTTTGTTTTGAATTGCAAGGACTTATGGGGTAGGGGGAAGTAAAAAGTCCCAAAGGAGAGCACTTCAAGAACGGGCAGCTGACCAACTGTAACACAACAGTGTGATTTTTAAAAATTCATTTCCTGGCTCTGAGTGAGGCTGAAACCAAATCCAATGAAGGCATAATATTCCCATGTGGGACTCTAATGATTATCAGTTAGTGTTATCATCGGAAGCCCTGTAGCCTGAGAGGATGGTGATATATCACATGAAAGGTTTTTGGGGCACCTCATTCAGGAGTGGTCACCCGACCCCAGGACAGGTCCTCACCTTGTCATATCTGGGGCTGGTTGCTGTGTAGGGGGCCTTTTACATGCTGGAGAATCATCAGTGTTTTCAGCTCCTTCACCTCGGCTCTCTCCATAGCAATGACATTAAGAAAGAAGCCTAAGGATGTGAGAGTCCGTCCCAAGCTTTGACTAGCTTAGAAAGGCAAAATGACTGTGCCAGCAATGTGGGCCAAAAAGTGAGGACAGGATCTTGTCTGTTCCACTGGGTATCCCAGCAGAGGATACTCCATCTGAGAGCCAGAAGGAATAATACTCGCCTTGCGTACACACCTTCCACTGTAGCAGGACCTTGACCCGCTTCCAGTTGCAGCCTGGATGATATGCTTGCCTTCTGGGTCCAGGTGTAGGCAGACAAAGAAGGATCCCCAATGAGCATGTTACTCAAGGACAGTATATCCATACACATGAAAGCCAAATTCAGAAACAACCTAAAACTGGCAGTGAGTTGAGATTGAGAATCCATAATGCATGGGATTATGCATTATGCATAATTCATGTAACTCAGTTGTATACTATGCAATCTAGTGTCTAATACAGTGGCTAGAACATGGTAGGCACTCAATAAATATTTTTGAATGAGTGAATGAATAATTGAATATGAAATGTATGATGCCCTGCACTAACCAAATACAGTCAGAACTTCATTTGTCTTTCTGAATTGGACTAGGAAGCAGGGGAAAGTACACTTGCTTCAGCTAATACTTCACCAGTCTTATCAATAATGCACAGAGGAAAGAAATCATAAAGGAAAAGATTCATTATTTGGCTATATTAAATATCAGATGTTAAAATCACTATAAAAATTTAAAAGAAATGATATAAAATTGGGTAGAATACCTGCAACATATGATAAAGACAATACCATGACTCTATAAAGAGATCTTAAAATACATAGGAAAAGATACCCAGTACCATAATAGAAAAATTAACAAAAGATGTGAACAGACACACACACACATACACTAATAGCTTATAAACACATGAAAAAAAAAGTTTGACCTCTCTGCTGGTAATCAAAAATATGCATATTAAAACCACAATAGGATACCATTTTCAATTATCAAATTGGTAAAGGTATTCTGTTGTTTTGCTTTTCAATGACAATACTCAACATTGGCAATGGTGTGGAAGAATGGGTTCCCTCCTTCACTGTTCAAACAACTATGAAAAGTAATTGGATAACTTGTACCAAAAACCTTAAAATGTACACCCAGTTTGATCCATAACTCTATTCCAGGAGCTTAAGGAAATAATCAGAGATGTAACTAATGATTTATGAGAAAGAGATTTCAGTTCAGTTCAGTTCAGTCACTCAGTTGTGTCCGACTCTTTGCGACCCCATGAATTGCAGCACACCAGGCCTCCCTGTCCATCACCAACTCCCGGAGTTCACCCAAACCCATGTCCATCGAGTTGGTGATGCCATCCAGCCATCTCATCCCCTGTCGTCCCCTTTTCCTCCTGCCCCTAATCCCTCCGAGCATCACAGTCTTTTCCAATGAGTCAACTCTTCGCATGAGGTGGCCAAAGTACTGGAGTTTCAGCTTTAGCATCATTCCTTCCAAAGAACACCCAGGGCTGATCTCCTTTAGAATGGACTGGTTGGATCTCCTTGCAGTCCATGGGACTCTCAAGAGTCTTTTCCAACACCACAGTTCAAAAGCATCAATTCTTCAGCACTCAGCTTTCTTCACAGTCCAACTCTCATATCCATACATGACTACTGGAAAAACCATAGCCTTGACTAGACGGACCTTTGTTGGCAAAGTAATGTCTCTGCTTTTCAATATGCTATCTAGGTTGGTCATAACTTTCCTTATGGTAGGGCAAAACTGAAGTCACCTATAAATCCATCAATAGAAGGGTTATTAAGTGAATATTACCAGCCTAGTATATAGAAACAATGCATAATTTTGAAAGTCCCTTTACAATATTCACAATAGTCAAGAATTAGAAGCAACCTAAATGTTCATCAACTGATGAGTGAATAAAGAAAATGTCATATATAGACTTCAATCCAATGGAATGTTATTCAGTCTTTAAAAGGAAAGAAATCCTGTTATATACTACAACATAGATGAACCTTGAGGATATTATGCTAAGAGAAACGTAAGTCACAAGAAGACAACTATTGTAGAAACCCACTTATATGAGGTATCCAAAGCAGTCAAACTCATAGAAATAATAAGCAGAATAGTGGTTCACAGCCTGGAGCTATGAGCCGTGCTGTTCAGGGCCACCCAAGACAGACGGGTCATAGTGGAGAGTTCTAACAAAACGTGGTCCACTGGAGGAGGGAATGGCAAACCATTCCCGTATTCTTGCTGTGAGAACCCTATGAACAGTATGAAAAGGCAAAAAGATATGACACCAGAAGATGAGCCCCGCCCCCCAGGTCAGAAGGCGTCCAATATGCTACCGGGGAAGGGTGGAGGGCAATTACTAATAGCACCAGAAAGAATGAAGCGGCTGGGCCAAAGGAGTAATGACACTCAGTTGTGGATGTGTCTGGTGATGAAAGTAAAATCCGATGCTATAAATAACAGTACTACATAGGAACCTGAAATGTTAGGCCCATGAATCAAGGTAAGTTGGATGAACATCAATGCCTTAGGAATCAGTGAACTAAAATGGACAGAAATGAGTGAATTTAATTCAGATGACCATTATATGTACAATTGTGGGCAAGAATCCCTTAGAGGAAATGGAGTAGCCCTCATAGTGGACAAAAGAGTCTGAAAGCAGTTCTTGGATCCAATCTCAAAACAACAGAATGATCTGGTTCATTTCCAAGGCAAGCCATTCAACATCACAATAATCCAAGTCTATGCCCCAAACTGATACCTAAAAAGCTGAATGAACTTGGCTGGTTCTTTGAAGATCTATAAGACCTTCTAGAACTAACATCAAAAAAAAGAAAAGATGTCCTTTTCATCATAGGGGATTTGAATGCAAAAGTAGGAAGTCGAGAGATACTAACAGGCAAGTTTGGCCTTGGAGGACAAAATGAAGCAGGTCAAAGGCTAATAGAGTTTTCTCAAGAGAGCACACTGGTCAGAGCAAACAGTATTTTCCTACAACACAAGAGACAGCTCTATGCATGGACATCACCAGGTGGCCAATACCAAAATCAGACTGATTATATTCTTTGCAGCTGAAGATGGAGAAGCTGTACATGGTCAGCAAAAACAAGACCAGGAGCTGACTGTGGCTCAGATCATGAGCTTCTTCTTGCAATATTTAGGCTTAAATTGAAGAAAGTAGGGAAAACCATCCAGGTATGACCTAAGTCAAATCCCTTATGATTATACAGTGGAGGGAATCTATTTGATTCAAGGGATTAGATCTGGTAGACAGAGTGCCTGAGGAACTATGGTCACTACACATAACACTGCACAGGAAGCAGTGACCAAAACCATCCCAAAGAAAAAGAAATGCAAGAAGGCAAAGTGGTTATCTGAGGAAGCTTTACAAATGGCTGAGGAAAGAAGAGAAGCAAAAAGCAAAGGAGAAAGGGAACGATATACCCAACTGAATGCAGAGTTCCAGAGAACAGCAAGGAAAGATAAAAAGGGCTTCTTAAATGAACAATGCAAAGAAATAGAGGAAAACAATAGAATAGGAAAGACTAGAGATCTCTTCAACAAAATTGGAAGTAGCAAGGGACCATTTCATGCAAAGATGGGCACAAAAAAGGACAGAAATGGTATGGACCTAACAGAAGCAGAAGAGATTAAGAAAAGCTGGCAAGAACACACAGAAGAACTATACAAAAAAGGTCTTAATGACCATGATAATCATGATGGTGTGGTCACTCATCTAAGCCAGACATCCTGGAGTGTGAAGTCAAGTGGGCCTCAGGAAGCATTTCTACAAACAAAGCTAGTGGAGGTGATGGAATTCCAGCTGAACTATTTCAAATCCTAAAAGATGATGCTGTTGATGGGCTGCACTCAACATGCCAGCAAATTTGGAAAACTCAGCAGTGGTCACAGGACTGGAAAAGGTCAGTTTTCATTCCAATCCCAAAGAAGGGCAGTGCCAATGAATGTTCAAAGTACGAACAACAGCATTCATTTCGTATGCTATGTTCAAAAGGTTATATTCAAAATACTTCAAGCTAGGCTTCAGCAGTACATGAACCAAGAATTTCCAGATACCAGCTGGGTTTAGAAAAGGAAGAGGAACCAGAGATCAAATTGCCAACATTCATTGGATCATAGAGAAAGAAAAGGAATTCCAGGAAAACCATCTATTTTGCTTAATTGACTATGCTAAAGCTTTTGACTGTGTGGATCACACACACACACAAAAAAAAAAAACTGTGGAAAATTCTTAAAGATATAGAAATACCAGATCACCATACTGTCTCCTGAAAATCCTGGTGTGGGTCAAAAAACCACAGTTAGAACCGGACTTAAAACTGGTTCTAATTGTTGCTTCTTGATCCATAAGATCAAGTGGCTTTGGTTTTAGACTGGTTCAAAATTGGAAAAGGAGTACATCAAGGCTGTACATTGTCACCCTGTTTATTTAATTTATATGCAGAGTCCCTCATATGAAATGCTGGGCTTGATTAATCACAAGCTGCAATCAAGAATACTGGGAGAAATACCAACAACTTCAGATATGCATATGATACCACTCTAATGACAGTGAAAGAGGAGAATGAAAAAGCTAGCTTAAAACTCAACATTCCTTTTTATGGCTGAGTAATATTTCATTGTATATATGTACCACAGCATCTTTATCCATTCATCCGTCGATGGACATCTAGGTTGAGTCAGTCCTAATGAAATGGGTGAATCTAGAGCCTATTACACAGAGTGAAGTAAATCATAAAGAGAACAAATATTGTATACTAACATATACATATAGAATCTAAAAGACAGTACTCATGAAGCTATTTGCAGGGCAACAATGGAGATACAGACATAGAGAACAGACTGATGGGCATGGTGAGTGGGGAGGAAGGAGACAGTGGGATGCATGGAGACAGTAACACAGAAACATGCATTACCATATGTAAAATAGATAGCCAATGGGAATTTGATGTATGACTCAGAGAATTCAAACCGTGGCTCTGGAACAACCCAGAAGGGTGGGATGGGAAGGGAAGTGGGAAGGATGTTCAAGAAGGAGGAGACAAAGGTATACCTATGGCTGATTCATGTTGAGTTTGGCAGAAACCAACACAATATTGTAAAGCAATCACCCTTCAGTTAAAAATAGATGAATTTAATTTAAAACACTAACATTCAAAAAATTAACATAATAGCATTCAGTCCCATCACTTCCGGAGAAGGCAATGGCACCCCACTCCAGTACTCTTGCCTGGAAAACGCATGGACAGAGGAGCCTGGTAGGCTGCAGTTTACCCATCACTTCATGGCAAAAAGAAGGGCAAAATGTAATAGTGACAGATTTTATTTTCCTGGGTTCCAAAATCACTGCGGACAGTAACTGCAGCCATGAGGTTAAAAGACGCTTGCTCCTTGGAAGGAAAGCTGTGACAAACCTGGACAGCCTGCTAAAAAGCAGAGACATCACTTTGCCAACAAAGGTCCGTATAGTTAAAGCTGCGGTTTTTCCAGTAGTCATGTATGGTTGTGAGAGTTGGACCATAAAAAGGGCTGAACGCCACATAATAGATGCTTTCAAATTGCGGTACTGGAGAAGACTCTTGAAAGTCCCTTGGACTGCAAGGAGATCAAACCAGTCAACCCTAAAGGAAATCAACCCTGAATGTTCATTGGAAGGACTGATGCTGAAGGTCCAATACTTTGGCCACCTTATGGGAAGAACTGACTCATGAGAAAAGACCCTGATGCTGGGAAAGATTGAAGGCAAAAGGAGAAAGGGGTGGCCTGAGGCTTCCCTGTCCTTCATTATCTCCCATTGAGTCAGTGATGCTATCCATCTCATCCTCTGCTGCCCCGTTCTGAATACTGACATTAATATGTTTTTTATAATCTTTCAATAAGTTAAGAAATCCCAACAAGAAGTTGAACAGACATCAACAGATTTGGGAATAAATACAACTGTTCTTCTCCTGGTGGGAGAAGGTACCAACTTTCTGACCATCAGAATGCTACACCATCAGTCACAGAGCAAATGACCAGCTGGTTAAGTGGAAGGCCTTTAAGACACTCTACCTTAAGACTTTTATGTACTTCAGTATTAATACTAGGGCAAGGCAGCACCCAAAAACACCATTTCTCGCCCCCAGGGTAGAATTCAGCCACTCTTCTCAGCACAGCACTGCCCACACAGTCTTATTTATAGCAAGTCTGTAAGGGTGTTAGTAATTCAGGGAATGCCTATATTAGCAAAATTTAGCCCATATATTTAGTCTGAAAAACAAGTCCTACAAACAATACACGTAATTTTGTTTACAATTTGGAGATAGATATAGATATATATATATATCTAGTATATCTATATATATATAACAGGAGCTATTCATATAACAACCCAAGAAGACAAGCTGCCAATACCCACTGGACATAATGTTAGATAAACATACAGATTCTTCTGTCTGTGAAGTTCATGTAAGAAATAGAACATTAGCTGATTTAAACATCATCATTTTTATTGGGTATAACACAAGCTTAAGAAACCTTTAATGGAAATTAAATGCTTTGTATTTAAGATGTTTCCTACTCTGACCTTTAAAACACTGAAATAACTAGAACCACCAGAAAGCAGAAATGAGAATGTTTCACTTATCTGCTACTACATTTCAGAGCTGCAGTTTTACATTAAAAAGACATTTCACCTTCAAGGTCAGAAAGGACATAATGTCCTGCATGCAGCTAGAATAGAAGGTACAGCTGAAACACAAGAACCCTTCCCCAATAAGAGAGGCAAGAGAAGACTCAAGTGGAGAATGTCCTGCATGCTTTACATCCATCAAATCTAAGTCTCTGTCGTGCTTTCTCCATAATCTTCAGTGATACTCAATCTGTGCTTGAGAATAAAAGTGAGCCTTGCTTCATACAAATGCAATGATCCTGACCATGCGAATACACTGAATGACCATCAAAAGCACTAGGAGAGATAACTCTATAAAAGCACAGCTATAGCTCTCCCTTGTCATTTGGGTCCCTGCCATTTTAACTTCACAAGTCAGCAAAACTATTACATCTAAGTACAAATGAAAACAAAACAAACAAGGTTGGGCAAAGCACTGTGAAAATGAATAAAGGAAACGTCATTTAAAATGGAGTCAAGGACTTCCCTGGTGATCCAGTGGTTAAGACTCTGCACTCCCAAAGTAGGCGGAGTGGATTCAATCCCTGGTCAGGGCACTAAGATACCACATGCCAGGCTGTACGGCCAAAATAAAATTTAAAAATAAATAACAAGATTCTAACAGATGAACAAGGTCAACTTTTAGAAATAAAATAAATACAAAATGGAGTCAGGACATCCTGAAAGGGGAGCTCACAAGCACTACCACTCATCACCACACCATATAGTTCCCCAAAAGGAAGACACTTAACTTTACATACCTGGCAGGAGGAAGGAAGATTTTCTCCTTGCCCAGCAACAGTCCAGCCAATAAGAAGTCATGACAACTCCACCAATAAGGAGACACCAAAACCCTGAACTCTCATTCCCTCCAATGGACTTTTGTTCAAAACCAGCCCCTCCCAACTCCCCCTTTCCTCTACAAAAGGACACTCTTCCTTTGTTCTCCAGACTTGCCTATTGTCCACCATAGTTTGCATGTCCTCTATTGTAATTTTTCTGCTATTCCCAAATAAACTTAATTTTGCTGGCTAAACCACCTATCTTTTTGTTTTAAACAGCTGACAGAACAAAAGGCTTCCAATTTTTTATTTTGCCTAATAAGAACATTTAAAAGTCAAGCCAAAACAACAAAAATCCTACCATCCACTAGCAGATTCACAATCCTGACTGCACAACAGAATCATCTGGGAAGATTTGAACCCACACGGGCATTAGGCCTACCCTACAGCATTCTGATCCAATTGTCTTAGGTGAAGCTAGAACTCCATCATTTCTAAAACCTCCCCAAGTGGTTCTAAAGTGTAGCCAGGGTTGAGAACCACCATCATTCCATAAAAGAAGGGCATTTTAAAGCCAAAAGAGTAAGGCTACAATCTTGGATTACAGGATGGCTATTAAAAGTAAGTAAAACTAGGCTTATGAAAAACACACTATGTTAACTCTGTATTTTTTCGTTTCACTTCTAACAACCTACACTGAAAAGCTTAATGGACCAGCATTGAGGGATATTCTGTCCACACTAACACACTGGACTTCTCCATCTCTCACTCTGTAATCTCTTACAATCTGGCTTGCATCTTCTCTACTCAAGTAGCCCTTTTATAGCTCACAAAGGAATCCTATGTAGCCAAATCCAATCATGTTTCCTCATTTCTCCTTCCTCCACATCTTTGCAGCATTTCACAGAATGGGCTGGTCCCCTCTTCCTGGAACTGTCCTCCTCCTGGCCTGCCAAACAATTCACTGTTTCCCAAATATGTCTTGCAGTTCCTTGCTTCTAGCTCTGCTCATGCTTCTCCCTTTTCTTGGAACTCCCTTCTGCCTTATCTACAGACCCAAATTCCACATCAATCCTAAATCAAGGACATAGTCAATTGCTACCCATGCCCTACACCCATCCGTGTTCCACGCGTGGGTCAGCTGGGCAAGAAACCCAGTAGAGTTTAAACTGCAGTATTCATTTCAAGGAGCGAGATGAGGTCACAAACCGAAAAGCCAACCTCAAAGCCAAAAGCCAAGAAGGCTGAATACCTAGAAAAGTGGAGCGCAAGAGGGACTAAGGCAAATGGTTCAGAACCAAGACGTTAACAATGTCCATGACAGTAAGAAACCTGAAACGAGAATAAATTCAGGGACTTCCCAGTGGTCCAGTGACCAAGAACCTGCTTTCCAATGCAGGGGACATGGGTTCGATCCCTGGTCCAGGAAGATCCCACCCGCTGCAGGGCAACTAAGCCTGTGTGCCACAACTACTCAGCCCTCGTGCCTCAACTACTGAAGCCCACACACCCTAGTACTCAGGCTCTGCAACAGCAGAAGCAGCCACAATGGGAAGCCCGAGCTCTGCAGCTAGAGCGTACTCCCCACTCAACACAACTAGAGACGGTCCACACACAGCAACCAAGACCCTGCGCAGCAAAAAAAATAAAATTAATAAAGTTAACCTTTAAAAAATAATTTAAAAAAAAAGAACAAATCCAGATACTCACTCTAACAAGTTCATGATAATAATTAACATGTTGGAGATGATTTCCCAGGCCTTACTAGGAACACTAAATTCATTATCTCACCTAACCCTCATAACTCTATGAGGAGCCTATTACTGTCCTCATTTTGCAAATGCAGTATACACCAGCAATGCAGTTAAAACACTGGCCCCAGAGCACTCAGGAGTGAATGACTGAGCCAGCGACTGAACCTACCCTTTAACAATTCCAAAGCTTTTAAGAAATCTCTCCGTTACAACCCACTGCCTCCTTTATTGGTAATTTCTCTAAGCCTCAGCTTCCTTTTCCAAAAAATGAGGAGGTTGCTCTTAGTGATTCCGGTGATCCACATTTCAAATCTAATATCCCACAGTTCTATGAAAAAGGAGAGGGAGACAGAAGCAGACGCAGCAGAGGGCCACGAACAAAGAGAAATAAGACAGAAAGGTAGTGATAATAAACAGAGGCACATGAAAAAGACAAAATGGCCTTTGTGGCCCTACTACCCCAGACTCCCTTGGGTTTCTTCCCAGCTGTCTTAAGTCTCTTACCTACTCTGAGATGGGTGTAAGGTAATTTTATACTGTATTGAGTTTTTCTTCCAAATCTTATCCCAAAATACCCTGAGGGCTTACAGAAAAACACCATGGAAATATAAGTACAGGGAAGGAAAAAAAAAGAGGTGAAAATGCACTAAAAAAGCAAGCTTTTGGGTTTTCATTTTAAATTGAGAAAGAGGATTATGATAATGATCAAATGAAGTCATTCAAAAGGGGTGTTTTCCAAAGAAAGAGAATAAGTAAGGAGAACAGAGAGGAAAGAGCAAGTAGAATGACCTTGACTTAGCAACTGATCTTTATTGATTTTCTTTCACCTTCTTACTTGATTCTGGGAAAAGTCGCAATGCAAAACGTGTAATATTAGAATCTAACCTTAATGAAATTAATGGATTAACAAAAATGTCAGTGAAGCAGAAAGGAGAAGGGAAATATCCTGGGGGAAAAATGCTACTTTCTTTACTCACCAGGAAAACCAGCAAGAAAAAAAGAGAACGGAAATTTTCAGAATGGGAAATGTCATCCATTTTCCTTTCCTACAAAAAGACCTTTAGAGAACAATCAATTATAAATCACCACCCTAGCCTCTGATAAAGGCTTTTGCAAAACCATCAAACCAATGCTTTCGTACCCCAAGACCTAAGAAAGTCTGGGGTTTCACAAATGTTGGCGTTGACATGATTTAGTTTCAGTGTTGGAGGCATAGTTTTGAGGCTCTTTCCAATGGTCACAAGTATCTCCCCCCACCCTGAAGAAACAGACAAAGATACTATGACATCTGGCCCCTCAATCTCCCAGCATCAGTTACACTTCATTTAACCTTTGATTGTTGTGCTGTTTGAAAGGGGAAAATGTTTCCCACACAAGCTATTTCTGGCCTTTTTGAAGAGTCTAGTTTAAGAGCAGGACACCTAATCTCAAGGAGAGAGGTGAGGCAACCAACCCTCAAACAGAGGGAAATCTATGTCACGTGGACATGGAGAGGTGGGACACAGAGACGCCTAAGAACCTGCTCACACAAGGCATCTGTGTGTAGAAAGTTCCCCTTCTAGCTCCAGAACATATCAGTACAGTCACTGTCTGTGTCAGAAAAGAAGGTGCTACAAAAGACACTTTGCAATCTTTACTTTTTATATACAACAAATATCTATTCCTTATTTCAGAAGAGTAGAATTCTTTGAAATTATTTTTTCCCCACTAGAAAGTAGATGATTGTCAGGGTGAATTTTGAGGGCATTATGCTAAGTAAAGTAAGTCAGAGAAACAAATACCATAGGATCTCACTTATATGTGGAATTTTAATAAACTGAACTCACAGAAACAGAGAAGAGATTGGTAGTTGCCAGAGTAAAAGATTGGGTAGTGGGCAGGGAATGGAGGGTAGAGGAAGTAGGTGTTGTTCAGTCACTCGGTCATGTCCAACTATTCGTGACCCCATGGACTGCAGCACACCAGGCTTCCTTGGCCGTCACCATCTCCCGGAGTTTGTTCAAACTCATGTCCATTGAGTCAGTGACACCATCCAACCATCTCATCCTCTGTCGTCCCCTTCTCCTCTTGCCTTCAATCTTTCCCAGCATCAGGGTCCTTTCCAATGAGTCAGCTCTTCGCATCAGATGGTCAAAGTATTGAAGCTCCAGCTTCAGCATCAGTCTTTCCAGTGAATGTTCAGGGTTGAAGTAGGTGAAGGCAGTCCAAAGGTACAAACTGGCAGTTGTAAGATAAATTCTGGGCATGTAATGTTTTAAAAAAATTAAATAAAGTCTTCTGCATACTGTTTGGAGAAAATAAGGATGCACGTGTGAAGAACAAGAATACGGAGCCCCTAATCTGAGCACATTTACTAGAAGCAGAAATACCACCCCTGAGGAACCTGGAGGAACCTTAGAACACTGTACTTCCACCAGAGGCCACAGGGGGTGCTAGAGCTCACCCAAGTAGGGCTTAAGGAGCAAGAAGACCTCTTCTGATAACTGGGTACCAGAAAGCGAAGGTTACCCCAAAATGAATAGAAGGAGGAGAGAAGGGGAGGAAGAAAAGGTGGAGGAAAAGAGGATGCAGAGGAGGAGGTGGAAGAGGAGGCAAAAGGGGAAAAGGAGGAAGAGGGAAAAGAAGAAGAAGAAAAAGAGATAGCCCCAGCAAGGGAACTGCTCCCTGCAAAGTGCCCGATGCTTTTCAATTAGACTTGTGAAGAAAGTGGGAGGTAACTTTGCCCGTGCAGGAGTGAGGGGGTCTTCAGAAAGAAGCAAGCGTGCAGGGCAGAGGGCAAATGTCAGGGCTCCTAGAATTTCAAGGTTCTGGGAGCTCTGTTGCGATTTCCCTGCCAGATGACAACACAGCGTCAGCCAGGGTACGTGTGGCTTCCAGCGCCCCCCGCCACCGCCCCCCTACTACATCCACCTGTCTGAGAGACACACGAGGTCACAGGATTTGGACCAAAGATCATTTGAAAAACAGAGACACCAAATGGAAAGCCAGGGTGTCCCGGCAGCCGCCCCCTCCTCTGCACACGCACAGTCGCGTAGCCATATGGCCTGTGCGCGGGTGAAGCCTAAGCGGGACCTGCGGGGGCCCCCTGCCCTCCCAGCCATGCTAAAAGCGAGCCAAGTGCATTAAGGCAGCACTCAATTACCAACAGAAACGCCAGCAGCGGGGGTGTGCCGGGGGTCCGTGGGGTTTCGGATTCTGTTCCTCCCTCTTCTCCGCAGGCAACTTGGGTGGGGGGAGCAACATGGTTTTGTCATATTCACACCAAAAAATACAATAATACTGTAATCGTGTTACTAAAGTTTAAAAAAAAAAAAAAAACAC
>NW_011495081.1:7695813-7702922 GCF_000754665.1 Bison bison bison | reverse complement strand
AAAAAAGGAACACTGATCACAGTGGTCATTTTTCATTCTTTGACTGTTGCAGTAATGAGTTAGTTTTGTTGCAACTGTCGGGAATCACTCAGAGAAGTGGTACACACGGGTCATAAAAAATAACCCGACTTCAGAAACATTAAGCTTCCCTATAGCAAGTCAGGTCCATAACCTACTGACATATAGCCTTTCTCACCTAAAAACAGGGCCAATTACACCTAGAACACAGATAAGATGCTACTCCCAACGCTGATTTTGGTTCTTTTGAAAACAAAACATAGAGAGAGATAACAGAAAAGACATTACTAGAGGATATTTAATCTGGATTTTTTTTTTATTATGGCAGTTTCCTTTAAATTGCTACTCAGAACCACTGTTTAAATATTAATAATTTTGTAGCTCAAAATAATTTTGGTCATCTTGTAACGTCTTTTCTGTTACCTCGCTACAAAACCCCTTCCACAAACTTAGGTTTTCCTATTATATATTTTGGCATCAGTGCATTTATGATATTTATTCTATTTACTTCAATGCTTTATTGATATACCATTTTTATTTCTCATTCATGTTTTCTGGATTGAAAGATCCATGAGAGCAAGAATATTTACTCTGTTCACTACTGTTTTCTTCATTTTCATTACCAAGGGCAGTTGTTGACTTGATATCAACCAAAAAAAAAAAAAATTCTGGGTTGTTATTACATATTTTAGCTGACTTTAAACTATGGTTTTATTAAACTTCCTTCATCAAGGAATTTTATGGTGCCTTGCCCAGCTTTTCACCTTCCCATGTGTACAAGATTTAAAGGACCCATTCTGCCCTCCCTGAGAGTCTGCAAATATTAGCTTCATTTAACAAGGAACAATACAGGACATGTCAGAAAGCTAACACAAAGGGCCCACATTCAGAATACAGATCACTAACTTCTATGCTTGGGTATATGAAAGTTGCAGTGTCTAGTCCCATTGAAAATAAAATATCTAAATCAGCAGTTATGAAATGTTTCCTCAGGCCCCTTGGAAAGCTGAGTGCTAAGGCAGTTCCCCTCTCTTCCAGAAAAACAAAGGTAATTTTAAAGATATAATTTTAAGGATTTATAGACATCACCCCCCGCAAGGCAGTGTTTTTCAACGTATAGTTTGTGAACCATTAGTGGAATATGAAATCAGCTTAGTGGGACATGACCAGCTTGGAAGGAAAAGGAAGAAAAGGAGAAGGAAGGGAAATGAGAGAAAGAAAAGGAAAAGGGAAAGGAAGAAGAAAGATAATGGGAGGTATTTCCTGGCACTGTTTTTTTAGTTGTAGTTTATGTGTGTGTGTGTGTGCGCGCGTGTGTTTGTTGAATTTAGAAAACACTCTAGGGGTTTATAGATTCATGGACCCCTGTCCAAATGATAAAGGATGAAACTGTTATCTTACTTGGTTGCCAAGATCCTCGGAAAAGATTTTTACCTCTCATGTGATTTCTTAACCAGAAGAGCAATACATGCAAAGACAGAGGTATGAAACAAAATTCCAAGTTCAAGGTACTCCAAGAAATAAAGCTCCATGGGTGCAGAAAACAAGGACTGCAGTGGGGCTCCTGCAGCTACAGGAGACCCAACTTCATTCCACAAACCAAAGACCACCAGCTCAGGGATGCAGAAGCCAGGTGGGCGACACGAGTGAGTGAAACACACCTGGAAAGGCGAGTCTGTGATTAATGGATGAGGGCACACCCCTATCTAAGAGGCATGGTTGACCTGCTGTCCAGCCATTGGGCCCTTGGGAAATGTAGGAACCAGAATGCCAGGGTTTTGGGTTTTCAAAGATAAGCCAGAAACCTGGAGATCTCTGGGGAAATTTTCTGATATTTCATATAGACAGGATAAGCCAAAAGAAAATTGTTTTTAAATATGGTGCAGGCTTACTCTTTCAGTCAAATAAAACAGATCTGTGGGCTGTTTTCAGCCTTAGGCTGAGGAAGGAGATATGATTTGTTCTATGATTTAAAAGATCTACGGAAGATGGATTGAGGTGGGTGAGGGGAGGGACACCAGATAGGAGGCTGCAGAAATCATCCAGATGGGAGGTCACAGGGGCTCGAGTAATGGTTGTAGGAGAAGAGGGTGGACACAGGAAATATTAAGGAGACAGAAGTAACAGGACCTAAGATGTGCAAGCTGAGAGGAAAGAGTCTAGGGTGACTGGCTTCCAGCTTGTGTGGCTAAGCAGAGGCTCCATTCAGCAGGACTGGCAACACAGCAGAAGGACCAGCTTAGCAGATCAGGCTGGGAGACAGCTGAGTGCAAGGTGACTGGAGAGCATCTAACCAGAAGTATCCATGGGTGAGAAGAGGGCTGGTGTGCTGCAAAAACTATGCTGGAGGTGTGTCACAGGAGTGGTCTCCACCTAGACGTCGGCAAACCTGGAAGATAGGAAGGCTAGAGCAGAACCTTGGGCAACCTACATTTAAGGGACGAACAAATGTAGAAGGTACTGCAAAAGTCATCTATGGAGAATGCGGACTGAGGCAGGAAGCAGGTTACAAGGTTCCAGGAGAATTGTGGGGAATGAGAAATGGAACTGATGAGGAATCCAAGAAGGGACTGCAAGTGGGGTGGAAGACCTTGCTGAGATGAGCCATGTTGGACCAGCTGACTACAGGGATACTGGAAACAAATCCAGCAGCCTGTGGGTCGAAGCAGAAGCAGTGAATGCCTGAACTATTCCAAGGCAGAGGGCATGCAAGTTGAAGAAGGCAGAATGACAAGGGGGCTGAGACATGCATAGGGCTCGGCGGGGGATGGATAAGAAAAAAGAAGCATGATGAGGGAGGTGGACTAAGATGAAAGTCAGAGGTGGCGGGGGCTGAAATCTCAGGGAAGCCAAAGAAGAGAGAGAATGGGAACGGGAGAGTGCGCACCAGAACATTAAGAGGAGGTAGACAGGTGAAAACTAGAGTCTGAGGCTCAAGCTCCTGTGCGCAGGCCAGGGTATGTTTGTAGGGGAGGGTGGCTGAACCAAAATGAAAATAAAAATGGTTCCAATTGAGACATCCATAAGGTGGGTTATTCTTATGGACCCTGATGTTGCAGGCACTGATGGCAGGATTTAGAATGCTAAGACTCTGAGAAGCTTGAAATCCTCAATAAACGAGGAGCCAGGTGCCCATAAAGTCAGAAGGTCACAGCAACAAGGAGGAGGAAGGCAGGAATCTCAACACAAGAGGAAGCTTTGTATGAGGGTGAAAAAAATAAAGGTAACAGAGAAACACATAACAATTCAAGACAGCCTCCCACCCACACGACGCAGGTAGTGCCAGAGAACAAGCAACTCCTTTGCCGAACAGAAAATACCTAGCTTGCCCACCCTGGATCTTCCTCCCATTCACTCACTCTATCCTGCCCCTTTCGCTTCCCCTCTGCCTATGCAGTGGACCTCCCAGTGCACAGGCCTTTCCAGTCAGGGCCCCCATGCTCTGGGTCTGACTCTGCATTAACCAGCTGAGTGACCACAAGCAGGTCACTTAGTCTCTGTGTGCCTGACCTTTTGTTGATGTTCAGATGCCAAGTCGTGTCTGACTCTGTGACCCCATGGATTGTAGCCCGCCAGGCTCCTCCGTCCATGGGATTTCCCAGGCAAGAACACTGGAGTGGGTTGCTGTTTCCTTCTTCAAGGGATCGAACCAATGTCTCCTACTTGGCAGGCAGATTCTTCACCACTGAGCCATCTGGAAAGCCCATGCCTGACGTTACTCATCAAAAAAACGGGTATTCATCATGACGATCGTTCCTTTCACCCTGGCTGGCTTTTTAGAAAACATGAGAGTCAAAGCAGGAATATGGTGTTTAATATTTATTTATTTGGCTGCACCAGGGCTTAGCTGAGGCACTTAGGACCTTTGATCTTTGTTTTGGCGTGTAGGATCTATTTCTCTGACCAAGGATTAAACTTGGGTACCCTGCATTGGGAGCACATAGTCTTAGCCACTGGACCACCAGGGAAGTCCCTGGAAAACGTTTTAAAGGACAATTCTATTCCTTAATCCTACTTGGGGAGTTTAAAGCTACGGAGGTTGCCAAATCCTAAAATGAAACTTCAATATTACTGGTTACTTAATTTGACCAAATGACTCTTCTCTGAGCTCAATATCTACCTGTAAAGTGAGAGAGATGGATGAAACGATTGTTACCTGTCTACCTAGCATTTATTTATTTAGTTTATTTCCAAGGATTTCCCCTGTGCTCCAATTCCTAGTGGCATTTCTTTAACTGAGATTCCCTCAGCCTCAGCCTACTATATCACAGGCATTTATAGTCATGCCCAGCAATCTCTATAGTTCACTGGCTTTCAACAAATGTTAGGTGAACAGGTGAGTGCTGAAGGTCACTCGGATGTAGTTAGCAGCTACTGTGAGAAATGAGATGAGCTGAACAAGGACAATGCTGAGACTTCAAGGTCAAGGAGAGCACAGAATATGGCATGCAGTAGGCACTCAAGAGTTACTGTTGAATAGATGAATGATACAAGAAAACTATTGGAACATTTTTGGCGAGGGGGTTTCCCTTGTGGCTCAGTCAGTAAAGAATCCGCCTGCAATGCAGGAGACCGCCTGCAATGCTGGAGACGTGAGTTTGGTCCCTGGGTCAAGAAAAGCCCTTGGAGAAGGAAATTGCAACCCACTCCAGTACACTTGCTTGGGAAAGCTCATGGACAGAGGAACCTACGGGCTACAGCTCAAGGGGTTGCAAAGAGTCAAATACGACTAAGCCACCACTACCATTATTTTTAACTGAGTATACAGATGCAGGAAATTCTCAATATCCATTTCAGATCCAGTTGTCTAGTATAAATGTATGTGAATTCCACAAAAAGTAGCTGGAAATATAAACATTCTTTTCAATATTGCTGGCAGGAAAAATGCAGCAGCACCGGGGGCAGGGAAAATGGTAAGTCTCCAAGAGAAAGGCACAATTCACCAAACTCAAAGGGCAAATGCAGAATCATATGCCATGGCATCTAAATTTTATTTAGATGTAACCACAGTGTTACTCAGACTTGTGCATTTTTTAAGGGCTCAAACAAGACCAAAAGCACAATTGATTTAATCTACCTGTGTGAGTTTTTAAGATTTCTATAAAGTTCTTTAGAATTCTTGCCAGTGTACTTGAATTTCAAGCACTGTGGGGGTCAGAACACAATCTAGTCAATGCTCATTATCTCCAATAATAAGAGTCTGGAAATAAATATCATTTAGTATGTATCTGAAATCTGAAAGGAAGGGCCACAAACCCTCTTTGTGGCAGAGATGGCAGATGTGGAAGGCCTCTGAAAGCATACAGGATGAGCCTATCAACTAAAACTGCTTTATGTCATCCTCAGGATTGGCATATAGCTCGCTGGGCAGAGGAGGAACAAATACTGATATGGTCACAGACAACACTGGGCAAAGTAGCAAAGCACAGACGTGGGTT
Organism: Bison bison bison; assembly: GCF_000754665.1. NCBI lineage: Eukaryota > Metazoa > Chordata > Mammalia > Artiodactyla > Bovidae > Bison > Bison bison. The sequence goes on along the minus strand of NW_011495081.1, from coordinate 7,697,466 downwards.
CGGAGGGACAGATCCAACATCATCAAGCTCTGTGGTCCTGGGCAAGTTACCTCATCTTTCTCAGCCTCAGCTTCCCCATCTGGAAAATGGGAATAATTACAGTTTACATCCCATAAAATGACTGTGAAGATTAAATGCCACAATAAGCATGTCGGGTACACAGCACAGCGTCAGGAACATGGTTAAGTGCTGACATTATAAGTGAAAACTATTACTTTCACTGTAACTTACACATCACAGGGTTGTTAGTTAAGATAGTCTCCATTTAAAGGTAATTCAAGTGTGAACATAATAGAGACAATTTTATTCCACAATTCCCACTGTCTATGGTAAGAATATATTTCAGAAGCAAAGCGCCAGCTTCTCTTTTAAAGATTCTGTTACTCTGTGTGATTCTCTAAGACTTGCTCTGGTAAAAATCGACACTTTGGAAGTTCCCAGAGGACCTCCAGCACCATCCCAGACAACAGGCACTCAGCAACCACTGCTGTTTCAGATAGGTTCTTAGCATTAATGGCCCGCCAGCCCATTTCCTCCCCAGAGCAAAGTCGGTGCTGAGATCAACAGCACAGTCCTTGAGGAACGAAAATGGTTAAATTCTTTTAACATTTATTCCTTGCGCTGCTTATTTCACACCCAGATACTTTACCTTCCATATTCAATTAACTATTTTCATGCAATTTCGTCCTTGTGAATATTCCTTAAAATCACTCTTAGTACCACTTTGGAAACCTCCCCAAGCACTGGCTTGATAATACCTGATCGGTTGATTTCTATTTGTAAACATTTCATATTTGAAAATAGCTTTGGCTTATAAAGGCCAGAAACCAATAAGACTGTCAGAATTATTGTTAAAATATATGCTATTATGTCTAAGTCACAGAAATTAATTTCCTATTAATATCAAATTCAGAATAGATTATTAAGCATCCTTCTTCAAAACGGCTTGAGAGAGGAGTCAAATGTCAGTTTCCAATCAGTGTGAGTGGGCCTGGCTCTTTCAGCAGGGCCAGCTTTATGATGCTGTGAGCCAAAAAGCTGAGTCCCCAGGCACATAAGTCATAAGAGGAGCTAAGATACCACTGCCTATGACCAAAACATGGCCACATCCTCCTTGCTTCTTTATCTTTGTCATTCTGAATTCACAAAACCGAGTGAATACAAACTGGAACCATTTCCAGGGTTTAGGAAGAGATTTTAAAGAATCATAAGACCAAGGTGGGCACAGGTGACTCAGAAGAGATCTCATATGACAGCATGCAAAGCCAAAATAAACCCTGGGGTGGGGGAGAACAGATGGCCGGTGGGCAGTGGATGGAGCCAGGGGGATTCGGAACGATGGCCCTCTGGATGGCATTCCTCCATGGGAGATGCCTATTTGTAGGAGGTGATGTCCATTTCACCAGATGGCCGGCTCACCGCCTGGAGTCTCAACTACCAAGTAAGCTTGGTGACTTGAGAGAATTTTGCCTCACCTGAACAGAGAAAACTAACAGAGGTTAAAAAGTGCATCTTCTATACCCTTGGGATGGATGAGAATAGAATACTAGAAAGGTAAAGACATTTGGATTATTTTCTAGCAGTTCTTTGCATGACAAGAAATCAATAATATTTAGAAGAAAATCCCCCTTCCCCTCCTTCTCCCACAAAAAA
>NW_011495081.1:7669438-7695713 GCF_000754665.1 Bison bison bison | reverse complement strand
AAAAAAAAAAAAAAAAAAAAACCTCTTAGGATATTATAAACACTAACTGGAGCTAAAGGAGCTGAAAATTTCTTTTTAAAAAGTGACAGGGGACAAAACTGATTAATAAATGTTTAACTCAGACTATAGATAAACAAAAGTTGCCCATAATAAGGCAACTACGAGCCTGATTCTAAAGATGTAGAAACCATGATGGATTGCAGTTAAAATTATATTTGTAAAAGGCATGCACACACACACACAAAGGGTGAAAGGAAAGACACTAATCCCAAGAAGAGTTGTGTCAGATTGTTGTGATTATGGGTGAATTTTTTTTCTTCCTCTCCCTGGGCTATGACTGGAAGAAGAATGAATGATAACAGCAAGCAGTGCAGAGTGTTATCCACAGCCACGGACTAGTTCCTTGTTTCTTTGTTTTGACCTTCCAATCCATCCCCTATCAATTTGTGGTTCTCTAGCTTAAGCCATCTGGGTCTCACCATATTGGTTCAATTTCACTCAAGCTGGCCTACTTCCTGTTCTATGGCACAAGTCCCGTGGATGTCCCAATGATGTTTAATTACTATAAAAGTCTATACTTTCAGTGCCTGTACATATCTTGCCACAGACTGGTGAAAAGCAGTGTGGACCAATAACACAGGTGCAGAGAGGATGCAGGCTTGGCAGAGTCTGTGCGACCCCACAGACAGCAGCCCACCAGGCTCTGCCGTCCCTGGGATTCTCCAGGCAAGAACACTGGAGTGGGTTGCCATTTCCTTCTCCATTGCGTGAAAGTGAAAAGTGAAAGTGAAGTCGCTCAGTCGCGACCGACTCCTGGCGACCCCATGGACTGTAGCCCACCAGGCTCCTCCATCCATGGGATTTTCTAGGCAAGAGTACTGGAGTGGCTTGCCATTGCCTTCTCCAACTAATGAATAACACACCGCCATATTGGAACTTTGAATGTTCCAACCAGATAAAAATCTATATGGCTGAGGCATTAACAGAGAGATTTATGAGTGATTTCTCCTCCTTTCCAAATTTTCCTTTCTTGTTTTAAGATTGCCTTTCAATGTATTTTTTAAATAGGAGGGAAATGTTTTTTAACTTTTAAAGAAATCATGATGAAATTCAGGAAAAGGGAGAAGACCTAAAACAAATGTTAATTCATTACTTGAAGTTTTCTAAAGAACAAAGAAAGTGAGTAATACTGATATGTTAAAGAGAGCAAAAGAATGGGTGCATTTAACTGAGTCACATTCATTCACGCTCATGCACCTGAGGGGCCCAGTGAGACTAGGAATCACCAAAACTCCTCCTTTCAACATTCATTCAAGGTCTTCCATCAGATTAACCCAACTCAGATACCCCACCACATTAATTCTCTCACATTAATCTTCTCTTCTCACAGCACTTCTGTAAATGTAATATCTTTTTTTCAACTTTTTACTAGGTTGGTGCAAACATAATTGCAATTTCAGACTGTGAATTTTAAATCATTATAACTTGGCTCAAAGACATCTTTATTAATCAAAATAGGAACATTACAATCAACGCTTTTTTGCCAATGAGAAATAAGCTTGTTTATTCCTGTAGTGGAAAAACCCATGCTTCTGGATTCGATGAACTCTTGGAAAGCATCTTCTGCCTTCTGCTGGTTGTGGAAGCATTTTCCCTGCAAAAAGTTGTTGAAATGCTTGAAGAAGTGGTAGTTGGTTGGCAAGAGGTCAGGTGAATATGGCGGATGAGGCAAAACTTTTTAGCCCAATTCATTCAACTTTTGAAGCGTTGGGTTTGTGTGACGTGCAGCTGGGTGCTGCCATGGAGAATTGGGCCCTTTCTATTGATCAGTGCCAGCTGCAGGCATTGCACTTTTCAGTGCACCACACCAATCTGCTGAGCATACTTCTCAGATGTAATGGTTTTGCTGGGATTCAGAAAGCTGTAGTGGATGAGACAGGCAGCAGACCACCAAACAGTGACCATGACCTCTTTTTTGGTGCAAGTTTGGCTTTGGGAAGTGCTTTGGGGCTTCTTCTCGGTCCAACCACTGAGCTGGTTGTCACTGGTTGTCATATAAAATCTACCTTTCTTCACACATCACATCCAATCAAGAAATATTTCATTGTTGTGTAGAATAAGAAAAGATGACACTCCAAAATGACAATTTTTTGATTTTCAGTCAGCTCATAAGGCACCCACTTATCAAGGTTTTTCACCTTTCCAATTCACTTCAGATGCCAAATGACCATATTGAATGATCAATGTTGAGTTCTTCAGCAACTTCTCATGTAGTTGTAAAAGGATCAGCTTCAATGATTCCTCTCAATTAGTCAATGTCAACTTCCAATGGCCAGCCACTGCAATCCTCATCTTCAAGACTTTCATCTTCTTTGCAAAACTTCTTGAACCACCACTGCACTGTATGTTCATTAGCAGTTCCTGGGCCAAATGCATTGTTGATGTTGCAAGTTGTCTCCACTGCTTTACAACCCATTTTGAATTTAAATTAAAAAAATTGCTTGAATTTGCTTTTTGTCTAACATCATTTCTATTGTCTAAAATAAATATAAAATAAACAGCAAGTAATGTCATTAGCAAAAAAAATCATAAAGCGAGAAATGTACATTAAAATCATGTATAACATAAACACATTTATTTAAGAGTGTATTCCAATATCAAACAGCAAAGTTCAACAATGCAAAACTGCAATTACTTTTGCACCAACCTAATATATTGGAGTACAGTTGATTAACCATGTTGTGTCAGTTTCAGTTGTACAACAAAGTGATTCAGTTATACATATACATGTGTCTACTTTTTTCCAAATTCTTTTCACAATAAGTTGTTATAGAATATTGAGCAGAGTTCCCTGTGCTATACACTGCTATATTTGAAATGGATAACCAACAAGAACCTACTGTAAACAAAGTATCTTTTTTTTTTCTACTTTGTTTTTTCTTTAATTTTTAAACTTTACATAATTGTATTAGTTTTGCCAAATATCAAAATGAATCCACCACAGGTATACATGTGTTCCCCATCCTGAACCCTCCTCCCTCCTCCCTCCCCATACCATCCCTCTGGGTCATCCCAGTGCACTGGCCCCAAGCGTCCAGTATCGTGCATCGAACCTGGTCTGGCATCTCGTTTCATACATGATATTTTACATGTTTCAATGCCATTCTCCCAAATCTTCCCACCCTCTCCCTCTCCCACACAGTCCATAAGACTGTTCTATACATCACTGTCTCTTTTGCTGTCTCATTCACAGGGTTATTGTTAGCATCTTTCTAAATTCCATATATATGCGTTAGTATACTGTATTGGTGTTTTTCCTTCTGGCTTACTTCACTCTGTATAATCGGCTCCAGTTTCATCCACCTCATTAGAACTGATTCAAATGTATTCTTTTTAATGGCTGAGTAATACTCCATTGTGTATATGTACCACAGCTTTCTTATCCATTCATCTGCTGATGGGCATCTAGGTTGCTTCCATGTCCTGGCTATTATAAACAGTGCTGCGATGAACATTGGGGTACACGTGTCTCTTTCCCTTCTGGTTTCCTCAGTGTGTATGCCCAGCAGTAGGATTGCTGGATCATAAAGCAGGTCTATTTCCAGTTTTTTAAGGAATCTCCACACTGTTCTCCATAGTGGCTGTACTAGTTTGCATTCCCACCAACAGTGTAAGAGGGTTCCCTTTTCTCCACACCCTCTCCAGCATTTATTATTTGCAGACTTTTGGATCGCAGCCATTCTGACTGGTGTGAAATGGTACCTCATAGTGGTTTTGATTTGCATTTCTCTGATAATGAGTGATGTTGAGCATCTTTTCATGTGTTTGTTAGCCATCTGTATGTCTTCTTTGGAGAAATGTCTGTTTAGTTCTTTGGCCCATTTTTTGATTGGGTCATTTATTTTTCTGGAGTTGAGCTGTAGGAGTTGCTTGTATATTTTTGAGATTAGTTGTTTGTCAGTTGCTTCATTTGCTATTATTTTCTCCCATTCTGAAGGCTGTCTTTTCACCTTGCTAATCGTTTCCTTTGATGTGCAGAAGCTTTTAAGGTTAATTAGGTCCCATTTGTTTATTTTTGCTTTTATTTCCAATATTCTGGGAGGTGGGTCATAGAGGATCCTGCTGTGATGTATGTCAGAGAGTGTTTTGCCTATGTTCTCCTCTAGGAGTTTTATAGTTTCTGGTCTTTCGTTTAGATCTTTAATCCATTTTGAGTTTATTTTTGTGTATGGTGTTAGAAAGTGCTCCAGTTTCATTCTTTTACAAGTGGTTGACCAGATTTCCCAGCACCACTTGTTAAAGAGATTGTCTTTAATCCATTGTATATTCTTGCCTCCTTTGTCAAAGATAAGGTGTCCATATGTGCATGGATTTATCTCTGGGCTTTCTATTTTGTTCCATTGATCTATATTTCTGTCTTTGTGCCAGTACCATACTGTCTTGATAACTGTGGCTTTGTAGTAGAGCCTGAAGTCAGGTAGGTTGATTCCTCCAGTTCCATTCTTCTTTCTCAGGATCGCTTTGGCTATTCAAGGTTTTTTGTATTTCCATACAAATTGTGAAATTATTTGTTCTAGCTCTGTGAAGAATACTGCTGGTAGCTTGATAGGGATTGCATTGAATCTATAAATTGCTTTGGGTAGTATACTCATTTTCACTATATTGATTCTTTCGATCCATGAACATGGTATATTTCTCCATCTATTAGTGTCCTCTTTGATTTCTTTCACCAGTGTTTTATAGTTTTCTATATATAGGTCTTTAGTTTCTTTAGGTAGATATATTCCCAAGTATTTTATTCTTTCCGTTGCAATGGTGAATGGAATTGTTTCCTTAATTTCTCTTTCTGTTTTCTCATTATTAGTGTAAACACAGTATCTTAACAATCCATTTCTTTTGGTTACGTGTTTATACATCTCTGTTTATTTCATCCTTCCATCCTCTCGACTTCTCTGGTGGCTCAGATGGTAAAGCGTCTGCCTACAATGCAGGAGACCCAGGTTCGATCCCTGGGTTGGGAAGATCCTCTGGAGAAGGAAATGGCAACCCACTCCAGTACTCTTGCCTGGAAAATCCCATGGACAGAAGAGCCTGGTAGGCTACAGTCCATGGGGTCACAAAGAGTCGGACACGACTGAGTGACCTCACTTATACATCTCTGTTTATTTCATCCTTCCATCTTCTTAAGGATAGTTTTCTGACAAAAGACTAGAGTCTGGGGAAACAGAGACTTGAAGCTAAGCTGCTGGACCATTGGCAGCTCCCTTCAATGAGTGGAATTGTGGGTTTCTAATGCCCTGATGGCCACAGGATAGGGTATTCTTCACACAAAGGTAGTTACACCTCCTGCTGCCCAGAATTCTGGGTTACCACCTTCAATTGCTCTAGCTGAGGTCTTCAGCCTGTATAGTCCCATAGTAACTAGCAAAGATGCAGTGCCAGGGGTAATAAGATATGGAAGAAGTATTGCATTCCTATGGAAAAAGAAAAAATACAATCAATTCCTTCCAGTTAGCCTCAAACCTGCTGCTGCTGCTGCTGCTGCTGCTGCTAAGTCACTTCATCATGTCCAACTCTGTGCGACCCCATAGACGGCAGCCCACCAGGCTCCGTCCCTGGGATTCTTCAGGCAAGAACACTGGAGTGGGTTGCCATTTCCTTCTCCAATGCACGAAAGTGAAAAATGAAAGTGAAGTTGCTCAGTCTTGTCCAACTCTTAGGGACCCCATAGACTGCAGCCTACCAGGCTCCTCTATCCATGGGATTTTCCAGGCAAGAGTACTGGAGTGGGGTGCCACTGCCTTCTCCAAACACACATATGCTACTTCTACCCATATCCCTTGTTTTCTACAGAACCGGTCTAATTGTAAAACAGTATTATACTTAAGAGACCCTCCAACTGGCCACCATTCATCCTTCCTCCAATGGATACCGTGGCCATGCAGTATCATACAGGAAGACCAGATGTGTCTTCTTTAAGCTCTGGGGATCAAATCTATCCCAGTTTTTTAGGATACACTTCAAAGGAGTGAGGCTGGAATGGTTAGCTCACATCCGTAAGAGAGAAAATAGCGACCAGCACCATCTTTCTATCAGAGGCATCCCTCCTTGCTCTAGATGGGGGTGTAGACAGACTTTACACCAAAGCTTTCCTTCCCTGGTCAGACTTAGTCTGTCCCTTACCAATGGAGGCGACCTACTCGTCCCTCCCTGTTCTATGACCAAGACAGGGTGGGGATGCACCAGGGGTAGACCTGATGGCATCCCTAAATGACGTCCCGCTCTTCACCATTACCTCGGATGCCACCCGGGATGCAATCAGAGTAACCTTCCAGAACACCTCCCAGGCTAAACCACTGGGGGAAACATTTGTCATCTGAGTGCCTGTGCACGACTCTGAGTATATTCCTGACCACAATAAGACCGATATGAACATAAAACTGAGATATTTCTTCCAAGTGTCACCACACCAGTATAAGAGTCTACTCTGGTCCTCTAAGATCCAGCGCTACCGAAGGAAAAAAACTCCACTGCAGTTCAGCCCGAGTAACCTTTAACCTCAGATGCTCTTGTAGCTAGAGCTCCATCTGGCTTCCCAACTTTTGATTCCTAGCAAGGCTAGGAGCTTTCTGACTACCAATCCAAGTTTGGGACCTAAGTCATAATACACAGTAACAGCATAGATCACAAGTCCCTTGAAAGTCTATGATCCAACAGATTAGGTTAGTACTTCTAATAGGCTGCTGCTGCTGCTGCTGCTAAGTTGCTTCAGTCGTGTCCGACTCTGTGTGACCCTATAGACGGCAGCCCACCAGGCTCCCCCCGTCCCTGGGATTCTCAAGGCAAGAACACTGGAGTGGGTTGCCATTTCCTTCTCCAATGCATTAAAGTGAACAGTGAAAGTGAAGTCGCATCCGATTCTTAGCGACGCCATGGACTGTAGCCCGCCAGGCTCCTCCATCCATGGGATTTTCCAGGCAAGAGTACTGGAGTGGGATGCCATTGCCTTCTCCATCTAATAGGCTACCTACCCTCAAAGAAATGCATCACAACAATAACAACAAAAAATTACTTTAAAGGTGCCACAATAAAAAACTCAAACCATAGGAAAACTATCAGAGCTTCTGGCCTCCATGTTGTATTCTGCTGAAAGACATCAGGATGACTTTGAAAACCACACAAACTTTTTTGACAAACAAAAGACAGCTAGCTGATCACCATCCATTTGAAGTACAAAGGAGTACAATATAATCAGAATTTGTTTTACACATAGGAAGGAAAATATCACTTTAAGGAGCAACCATCTGTCTTCCAAAACTACAGAGGTTGAAAATAGCTGATTTTTTTGTTTTTTAACCCTAGCAGTGAGCCAATAAGAAAATACATTAAATTTCCTCATCAGTATATAGATGAAAGGGAGTTCCCGTATTTTCAGAAAAACACTGAAAGTGGGAGACAAGAGAAAAAGAATTTAGCCATTTACTCTTCTTTCTAATCCTGTGGCCACCATCCATGTCCAAATCTTAGCACCTTTTTTCTGAGACAATTCCCAGCCTACCACCAGAAGTACATGATAAGCACTAAGTAAATAGTGGCTATTATCATTGCCCAGGACAGAAGGGGAATTCATTCATCTAACCAACAAAGGTTTGTTTTTTGTTTGTTTTGTTTGCAAAGGGGTATATTTTTTATTATCAAAAAACTTATATACCATTAATCTATAATGATATATCATAGTCTGTTTATCAATTTACATGATGAAGGATATCTGGGTTGCTAACTTTGATTATGAATAATGCTGTTATAAATATTCATATTTTTATATGAACATAAGTTTTCATTTATTTCATTATTATTAGGATAAATGCCTGGGAGTAGAATTGCTGAGTAACAGAGTAAATGTATATTTAAAAGAAATCATTTCTTAGATGGTTATACATATCTCATTCTGATCAGCAATATACGAGTTCAACTGCTCCAAATCCTCAACAGCAACTGGCACTGGTAATTTTAAATTTCTACAAAATATTACCCAGTATTTTAGTATGAAGTGGTATCTTGTGGTAATAATTTACATTTCCCTAATGACTAATGATGTTGAGCATCTTTTCATGTACTTAATTTAATTTATTCTTTGGTGAAGAACATTCAAGCCTTCCCAGGTAGCTTGGCAGTAAAGAATTTGCCTGCCAATGCAGGAGACTCAGAAGACACGGGTTCGATCCCTGGGTCAGGAAGATTCCCTGAAGAAGGAAATGGCAACCCACTCCAGTATTCTTGCCTGGAAAATCCCATCGACAGAGGAGCCTGGCGGGCTACAGTCCATGAGGTCGCAAAGAGTCGGACACAACTGAGCAACTAAGCACACATGCACATTCAGGTCTTTTACCCATTTTATGTTTGTTGATTTCCTTATTATCGAATTTTGAGAATTCTGTACATAAGTTCAACAAAAGCTTGTTGAACACTTACTGTATACCAGGCACTGAGTACACAGCAGTGACCAAAATAGATTAAGTCCCCATCCTGCTGGAACTGATGTTACAGTGATTTGAACCCAGGTTCCCTTATCTCCAAAGCCCATGGCTGTTAAATCAGTTTTAAGCACACTCAAATGCCTAAAGAGGCCATGCAGGTAAAATAAGTGTGTTGGATCAGATTACTGGCTGGCTGTTCATCAAACCTGTTCTCTTTTCTTTCGGGTTCATCCCATGTTTTCCAGCTTCTTTCTGCAGGCAGACACAGCCAAGCTGCTGAGCCCTAATCCATGGAAAGTGGGCAGGATGGTGCACAGCCTTCCAGATCTGTTCCCCGTTCTCTTTCCACTTCTATCTGCTGAATGCAGATAAGCACAGCAGCCTTGGAAGCCACAGATTGACAATGGAGAGACTACAAAGACAAGACCCTGGGTCCTTGAAATCACCACGTGGTAGCAAGTGCCTGGCCAGTTAGGAGCACTTGTTGGTCTCTATGTGAGTGAGAAGTAAAACTCCAGGGCTTTAAGCTATTATAGACTTGGAGGTTAGGTTGTCACCACAGTAAATCCATCTCAGCCAAGACATGACTGAAGTGGGATGGGTAGGGGTTGTGACAGATGCCCCCTCCCCGCCTAAAGGAGCTGCCACTGCTCAAACTTAGCCAGTTGTTGCCACACTAGAATACTGGATGAGTCTTCCCTGACCATCGTCCTCCTCACTCACCAAGCCTCCCCCAGCACCCTGTGCTCCCCCTTCAGCTCTCACCTCTGCTGGTAATGGGATACTCATTCCCGTGATGAGCTGATTAACATCTCTCTCTCCACATAAGCCAATGTCTTTTTCCTCCCCTCCTGTTCTCCCCGCACCCAGCACTGTGCCTGCCACATACCTCAATAAATACTGCCTTGAATTAATAATACAAGGAAAAGTCAATCTGAAAACAACAGGCAACATTATTTAAGACTGCACCATATAGAAACTAAAGTCAAAGTGAAAGTCACTCAATCTTGTCCGACTCTTTGTGACCCCATAGATTATACAGTCCATGGAATTCTCCAGGCCAGAAGATTGGAGTGGGTAGCCTTTCCCTTCTCCAGGGGATCTTCCCAACTCAGGGGTCAAACCCAGGTCTCCCACACTGCAGGTGGATTCTTTACCAGGCGAGCCACCAGGAAAGCAAAAAATCAAACCATGATGCCTGGAGAGGTATCTGGAGAGGGGCAAGAGGGGACTTACTTCCTGAAGTGATGATCATGTTCTATATCTTGACAAGGATTTAGGTTACACAGGTGTGTGCATGTGTCAAGACTGGGGATTTCTGTATTTCTCTGTATGTAAAGTTTACCTCAAAAAAAAAGGAACCATAAACATGAACTCTAATCTGGTATGCAAACTGAAACATTTAGGACTGAACTGTACTTATGTCTTGAACTTACTTTGAATACATCAAGAAATAAGATGAATTGATAGAGGGACTGATAGAATAAACACATATGTATGATAAAGCAAATATAGCAAAATGTTCATAGTACCATCTAAGTGGTAGGTACATGGCTGTTCACTGTATAGTACTTTCAACTCTTTCGTATGCTCGCAAATTTAATAAAATGGGGCAGGGCAGGAGGTGGGGGGGAGGCCTGCAGAGCAAAGCTAAAAATATATTGACATTGCAGTCAAATCTGGTTTTAAATCCCATTCCCAAAACTTCCAAGAACAGTGCCCTTAGGCAAGTCAGGTTCATAAATGTCTTTTCAGTCTTAGTTTTCTCCACGCAAAATGGACAGGAACTACCTCTTAGTGTCACTGCAGGGTTCAATTCTATAAAGTTCTTTTGATGGAGCAACTAACAAGTAGTAGCTGCTTTATAAATGTTTGTCCTCTTATTCAGAAGTCAACATACCCACAAACTAGGGCAAACCTCCAGTGAGACATAAAAGAAGTGAGATTTGTAAAATTTCTCCCTGGCTACATCCCCAGGGAAATTAAAAGAATAAATTAATTGTACTATTTTTATAGGTAAAGATGCTGACCTTCCATCAATCAGTAGGACACTTAGAACTCCATGTCTGAGGAGAGGTCTACGCTGTCCACACCCCATCGCTCATTTCCCAAGGGTCACCACCATCCTTTGTGAGAGCCGGTTAGGGTTAACAACAAAGCTGCATCAGGTAGAAGGATGGAGGAATTGTAAGTAATGCACCGAAGCCAAGGCTCCCAACCCCCTCTCCAGATGTGCAAGGGCGGGCCTTGAAATCATGATGGTGTTTGACATGCTCTCAGAGGTTGTAGTCATCAGACGGTCTTGGCTTTTAGCATAATTACATGACCTGAGAAATGGCCTTTTGGTCATAAATAAAAGCCTCCAATCAAAACTAATAGTGTGTGTGCAGCAGAAAGATGTCTAAGAGGCCACTGCATGGACCCAGCATCTCTAGGTTAGGAAGGTGGAAGAAAGGAGTTCCTTAATGACAGCAGCAAAGGAGGGGGAAGTGCTGACTGTGAGAAGCAAGGAAAAACTATCCCCTTGGGACCTTCTTAGTGGTCCAGTGGTTGGGAGTCCGCCTGCCAATGCAGGGGACATGGGTTCAATCCCTGGTTCAGGAGAATCCTACATGGTGTGGGGCAACTAAGCCTGTGCTCTAGAGCCCACACTCCAGAACAAGAAGCCACCACCATGAAGCCCAAGCACCGCAACTAGAGAGCAATCCCACTCGCTGCAACTAGAGAAAGCCCAGGCACAGCAACGAAGACCCAGCACAGCCCCAAAGTAAAACACATTGAAAAAAAAAAAAAAAAAAACTAGGCCAATGCCCCTCCAAGAAAATGAGGTCTGGCATCTTAAAATCAGTGAAAGGGTTAATTACATGTCACAAGTGAGGTACTACAGGCAAAGGAAGTTGCATTTTTTTTTTAGAAAGCATCTCCACCTTCCCAAAGGATGGCACACTTAGGACAGCAAGCTATTTTAGGCTGGGTGAGCCAAATCTAACTTCCACCCTCTCTTCATGGAACTCTTCTTCCCTTTTACATAATTATAAGCCCACCTACTTGGTTAGCCTAGACTTCAAACTCCTTGGAGACATCCTGCACTTACTGTGTAAGTGGCCCTGCATCCAGTCGGAAGATGGATAGGATCATCTTGGTGCTCAGCCAAACATGTGCATCTCTTCCCAATTCCATTGTCACATTGGTAGCTTCAAATCAGCCACGGTGACAGTATTTATACCATGGAAATTGGCCAAGTCTATAAATCAGGCTACTGGTCGTCGTCATTTTTCACAAAATGAGCACATGAGCTTGTTTTTGCTGTGATGAGGGAGGAGACACATTTGGGGAAATCTGCCCGATCCATACCACCTCATTTAAAACTGCACTCTCCCCATGGCTATAGCCGAAGGAGGGGTCAGCCTAGGAAGGCATTTTTAAACCATGTGCCCCTTCACCTCTGGCCTCTGCTGATCAGATGAGGGGTCAAATCCTTACTTTTTGGCCAGCCTATGACAGCCTGATGCTCCCTCTTGGGAAATATAGGACTGGGACTCAGACTGGAGGGCGGACACATAAATGGAAAAGTCCTGCCAACTCTGGCTGCGGTGAGCACCACAGCAAGCAAGGCCCCTTGTTAGACGAGAACCCAGAAGCTACAGGTAAGCAGAGAAAGCCAGTCTGCAGAAAGAGGCAGATGGACAGACCCAGCCTGCAGGAAAAGACAGACAGGAGACCCCCTGGTCCGTGAGACACAAATCCAGGAACCTCAGCCTTTCAATGTCAAGAAAGGCACCATAAAAAGTGGACTGAGAGCTGTAGAATCAAACTGCCTGGGTTCAAATCCCAGCCTTGACACTTACCTGTGTGACAACTGAATACATTACTGTTAAACTGCTCTTTGCTCCCACACCTGAAGCCTGGGGGTCATAACAGAACCTATGTCACAGGGCTGTTGTGAAAATCAAATGAGCTGATACAGGAGTAAATGCTCAAAAATGTTACTATGATTTCTATCAATTAGTTACATTGTCTGCGTGGCCCCATTATATTTCATTGCCATTCCAAATCTGTCACATGAGATTTCCCTGTGGCCTGGGCCCCCCTACTTGAGCTAGTTTTAGTTGAGTGGTAGGTAATCTGTTCCTTGAATCACAGAATAATGTAAAAATCCCAGGACCACTGTGCGACTTTTTAGCCAATTACTTTCTCAACCCCCTCCTAGGAGTGATATGAGATTCAAACAAGACCATGAAAACTTCTACAATTGTGAAGTGCTCTACCAAACTCTGAGGACAAGTATCCCCATAGGGAAAAGTAAATATATCACATTAACCATAACAGTGGGAAAACCCTCGTTCAAATGTCATCATATTGCTGGACTAGAGCAAGAACTCATACTCCATACCACTGGGAAAAAAAGGTTTAGTTTCCCTGGGATTCACCAGGTTGATTCTTATGTTCACCTTCAGTATTAATAAGATAATAAGAGGAAACTGCCAAAGATAGCCCTATGGCAGTGATTTTTTAATATACTTCCATCCAGTTTAATTATATTCCAAAAATGCTCATAACCCAGCTCCTCCTATTCTTTTCAAAACAAAGACTCATAATTGATAATGCCATCTGTAGGTGTAGAGATATTTTGGCTCAGCTCTTTTCAATAAGGACTTAGAAGCTGTACTATTAATTTCGACACGTTTTCTTCTCAGGCACATTTTTCTTCAGGCTCCCTTGGTTCACTCTTGACGTTTGGTAAATAAAAGACAAGTGACAGAGGAGCAGCATTCATTACCAGGGACAGAAGTAGAGGGGTCAGTCCGGAAGCCCTGGTTCCATTCTAGCACTTAATTCCATATTTCACGTTGAAAGAGTAAAGTGAGAAATATCCTAGGCCTTCCTATTTCCCAGCACTGCATAAATACCAAAGTCATTTTGTGTTTCTGACGTCAGGAGGTTTTCTTTCAAGCTAAGAATAGATTTAACATATATAAATCAAAATTAAATTCCCCTCTCGTGGTTAGGATGCATTAGGCAAAGTCTCGCCTGAGTAGACAGATGGCAGGTGCAGCAATGACCTTGAGCTAAAGCTTGAGGCAGCTCCTTGGCCCTATTTACATCTGCATTAGTTGGTTTATATACAACATTTATCCCTGTTCTATTTGGTGTTTAAAAGGGCCCATGATTTTTCTTAAACATGTGTGGAAATATTTTCCAGGGAAGAAGTCAAAGAATAGAGAAAAGAGGAAGAATGGTCTAAGGATGATATTTTAACTCTGTAGGTTTGAATCCAGTAGTTTTAAATTTGTTACCTTTTATAATAAAGGCTTTTCTATATTTCAGGGAAAGTTCAAATTCTCTTATGACAAAATTTACTATTTCATATGGAAAGAGGGCAACAATACAATGGTAAATGCAAAAAGAAAGGTAAATATTACACCCTTTATATATTAGAAAAATTATGTGAGAATACGTATATAAATTTTTGTATGAAAAAAGATTGGAAAGACCTATTATACTTGCTTAACAACAGAACTCTAGCAAATAGCAATTGAGCCACCAGGGCCTTTCTCATTTGCTGCATATACTATGCATTACTTGAATTTAATAAAGTACTGTATGTATTACTTTTACAATTTTTAGAAGCCAATGAAGATTAAAGATAAGCCAACACTTGTCTGGGCTTCAGGTTGGAACCATGACAGAAAACCATGGGAAATCTCTTCCCTTTGTAGAATGAGAGTCCTAGACTGGGCTTGCCACTAATGTGGCAAGAAGGTAAGAGGAAGAGGTAAGAAATGAATTGGTCTAACCCACAAAAACAGTGCTTAGGCCTCATAAACACACAGCAAGGGGAATGAAGGAAGAAGTGAAGATCCTGAGGCTTTTGTTCACAGGTGGGATAACTAAGGCCCCAAAAAGTGACTTGATAAACAGCAAACAATCAGCTAAGGGTGACCTATTTCCTGAACTCATTCAACACAATTTCCCCTCACTCAGATCATTCTAGACCTGAAACCAAACTCTGTCCTAATGTCTAAGTGTCCACTGGCAGTCCTGCTGCTGCTGCTGCTGCTAAGTCGCTTCAGTCGTGTCTGACTCTGTGCTACCCCATGGACTGCAGCCTACCAGGCTTCTCCGTCCATGGGATTCTCCAGGCAAGAACACTGGAGTGGGTTGCCATTTTCTTCTCCAATGCATGAAAGTGGAAAGTGAAAGTGAAGTCGCTCAGTCGTGTCTGACTCTTAGTGACCCCATGGACTGTAGCCCACCAGGCTCCTCCATCCATGGGATTTTGCAGGCAACAGTACTGGAGTGGGGTGCCATTGCCTTCTCCTGGCAGCCCTGAGGATGAGCAAATATACTAGAGATACATGATCCCTTTTATTTTACTAAAGAAATCCTTGAGGGATATTCTCATTTTTAAGACCGTAGGCCTAAAGAGAAAAATAATACTAATTCTACACAAACATTTGATAAAAGAGAACAGAAAATACTTCCCTACTATTTTATAGAACAGCATCATCCTTATTCCAAAACCAGAAAAACATTTCAGGAAAACAAAGCTACAGACCAATATCCTTCAAGAACATAAGGCTTTAACAATTTTTAATGAAAAGATTAGAAAATTAGACCCAACTGGAACAAACATCATGACTAAGCTGGAGTTTATCCCAGGAATGCAAGACTGGTTCAATATCCTAAAATCAGACTAAAAAGAAAAACAGGCTAAAAAAGAAAAACTTTATGGTGATTTCAAAAGAGAAAAAACTTGACAAAATTTAATATTCATTCATGATAAAAGAAAAAATTCATAGCAAACTAGGAATAGAAGTAAGCTTCCTCAATCTGATAAAGGGCCTTCACAAAAAACAAAAACCAAACTACAGTTAATACCATAGTAGTGGAAGACTGAATGTTTTCCCTCCAACACTGAGATCAGTGCAAGGATGTCCACTCTCCCCATTCCTATTCAACAATGTACTTGACATTCTAGCAAGTGCAATAAAGCAAGAAAAAGAAATAAAAGGCACATAGATTTGATAGAAGGAAATGAGTATCTATTCATAGATAACATGATTTTGTATTTAGAAAAATCCCAAAGAGTCTGTAAAAAGCTACTAGAACTAAAGTGAGTTTAGAAGGGTCACCCGATACAAGATTTTTTTTTTTTCTTTTTGGCCACCCTGCACAGTTTGTGGGATCTCAGTTCCCTGACCAAAAACAGAACCTAGGCTCTTGGTAGTGAGAGTGCAGAGTCCTAATCACGGGCCTGCCAAGGAATTCCCACAAGATTAATATTTTAAAATCATATTTCTATATACTAACAAAGAAATTTTAAAATAACTATTTACCAAAGCATTGAAAAACATGAAATACCTATACAAAATGCATATGTTGAAAGCTATAAAACATTGATGAAAGAAAGAATGCCTAAATAAAAAGAGGGAGACATTCATGGATCAAAAAATTCAATATTGTTGAGATATCAATCTTCTCCAGTTGATCTAGATTCAGTGAAATCCCAATCAAAATTCATGCATACTCTTTTTTATGGAAATTGACAGGAAGATACTAAAATCTATATGGAAATGCATAAACCCTAGAACATCCAAAAAGATTTTGAAAATGAATTTCAAGATTTATCACAAAGCTTGAGCAGTAGAACTCAATGAGGGGAAATTTTACCCTGAAGGGGACATTTAGCAATATCTGAAATGTTCAAAATTCTCCAAGCCAGGCTTCAGCAATATATGAACCATGAACTTCCTGATGTTCAAGCTGGTTTTAGAAAAGGCAGAGGAACCAGAGATCAAATTGCCAACACCTGCTGGATCATCAAAAAAGCAAGAGAGTTCCAGAAAAACATCTATTTCTGCTTTATTGACTATGTGAAAACCTTTGACTGTGTGGATCACAATAAACTGTGGAAAATTCTGAAAGAGATGGGAATACCAGACCACCTGACCTGCCTCTTGAGAAACCTGTATGCAGGTCAGGAAGCAACAGTTAGAACTGGACATGGAACAACAGACTGGTTCCAAATAGGAAAAGGAGTACATTAAGGCTATATATTGTCACCCTGCTTATTTAACTTAACGTGCAGAGTACATCATGAGAAATGCTGGAATCAAGATTTCCGGGAGAAATATCAATAACCTCAGATATGCAGATGACACCATCCTTATGGAAGAAAGCAAAGAAGAATTAAAGAGCCTCTTGCTGAAAGTGAAAGAGAAGAGTGAAAAAGTTGGCTTAAAGCTCAACATTCAGAAAACTAAGATCATAGCATCTGGTCCCATCACTTCATGGCAAATAGATGGGGAAAGAGTGGAAGCAGTGGCTGACTTTATTTTGGGGGCTCCAAAATTACTGCAGATGGTGATTGCAGCCATGAAATTAAAAGACACTTACTCCTTAGAAGAAAAGTTATGACCAACCTAGACAGCATATTTAAAAGCAGAGACATTACTTTGTCAACAAAGGTCAGTCTAGTCAAGGCTATGGTTTTTCCAGTAGTCATGTATGGATGTGAGAGTTGGACTGTAAAGAAAGCTGAGCGCCGAAGAATTGATGCTTTTGAACTGTGGTGTTGGAGAAGACTCTTGAAAGTCCCTTGGACTGCAAGGAAATCCAACCAGTCCATCCTAAAGGGGGTCAGCCCTAGGTGTTCATTGGAAGGACTGATGTTGAAACTGAAACTCCAATACTTTGGCCACCTGATGCAAAGAGCTGACTCATTTGAAAAGACCCTGATGCTGGGAAAGATTGAGGGCAGGACGAGAAGGGGATGACAGAGGATGAGATGGTTGGATGGCATCACTGACCCATGGACATGAGTTTGGGTAGACTCCAGGAGTTGGTGATGGACAGGGAGGCCTTGTGTGCTGCGGTTCTTGAGGTTGCAACGAGTCGGACACGACTGAGCAACTGAACTGAACTGAAGACATTTTGGTTGTCACACTGTGGTGGAGGGTGGGGGTAGCTATCAGAGACCAGGAATGCTGCAAGTATCCTACACGGCACAGGACAGTCCCCACAGCAAAGAACTATCCAACCCAAAATGGCAACAGTGCCAAGGTTAAGAAACTCTGAGCTGCAGAAACCAAGACAGTGTTGTATTGGAATAAATACACAAGTACAGATCAGTGGAACAGACCAGAATCCAGAAATAAACCCACAACATATGGTACCAAGGCAATTCAATGGAGCAAGGATAATCTTTTCAATAAATGGTGTTGGAACAATAAAACATCCACATGAATAAAACATTAACCTCAACTCTTTCCTTGCACCATATACAAAAATTAATATGAAACAAACCATAGACTGAAAACTATAAAACTTCTAGAAGAAATCATGAATGTTTGTAAACTTGGGTTAGGCAAATACTTCTATCCTAGCACACACAAAAAAACACAAACCTTAAATTTAAAAGTTGATAAACTGGAACTATTCAAAATTTAAAACTTCTGTCCTTTGGAAAACACTGTTGATAAAATGAAAAGAAAAACCACACAGACTGGAAGAAAATATTTGCAAAAACCCATATCTGATAAAGGACTTAAAACACACAAATGATTTTTTTAAATAGGCAAAAGACTTCAACAGGTGCTTCAAAGTAGATATATAAATGGCATGTAAAAGATGTAAAGATATGCAACAATAACATCATTAGTAATTAGAGAAGTTCAAACTAAAATTATGCTGCTGCTGCTGCTAAGTCACTTCAGTCATGTCCGATTCTATGCGACCCCATAGATGGCAGCCCACCAGGCTTCCCCGTCCCTGGGATTCTCCAGGCAAGAATACTGGAGTGGGTTGCCATTTCCTTCTCCAATGCATGAAAGTGAAAAGTGAAAGTGAAGTTGCTCAGTTGTATCCGACTCTTAGTGACCCCATGGACTGCAGCCTACCAGGCTCCTCCGTCCATGGGAGTTTCCAGGCAAGAGTACTGGAGTGGGGTGCAACTGCCTTCTCCCAAAATTATCATGAGGTACCACTAAAAAAAACTATTGGAATAGCTGAAATTTAAATTTTTAAAAAGTTAAAATCGAGTGCTAGTAAAGATGCAGAGGATCAACTGAAACTCACATAGATAGGAATACAAAATTACACAGTCACTTTGGGAAAAGATTTGGCAATTTCTTATAAGGGTAAACACATACCTCACACATGGCCAGAAACCTCACTCCTAGGTATTTACCCAAAAGAGTGAAAACTGCCCACACAAAGACTCCTATGCCTCAAACTGGAAACAACTCAAATGTCTATCAACTGGTGAATGGATAGCCAATTGTGGTACAGTGAAATACTACATCACAATAAAAAGGATAGAACTAGAGGTGCAATGACATATGATTCTCAGGAGTATTACATTCAGTGAGAGAAGCCAGACACAAAACACTATATACTGTATCATTCCATTAATATGACTCTCAGTTAAAGGCAAAATTATACATACAGAGAATAGATCTGCCTAACAGGAATGGGGTGTGTGGGGTGGGGAGAAAATTGCCAAGGAACAGGAGGGAATTTTTGGAGAATACAGAAATGGCCTATAACTGGATTGTGATTGTAGATCCATGAGTGTATGTTTCTATCAAAACCCACCATGCAGAATGTCTAAAAAGTGAATTTTACTGTATGTAAATTACACCTTAATTAAACTTGACTTTAAAAATGAAGAGTGGTGGCTCATGGGCGTGCTTTCTGCACAGCATGACATTTCAAAACTCTGAACTTGGTGACATTTGAAAACAAGAGTTGAAATAAAGATCCAGCTTGTCTCCAGAAGTCAGAACTCTGGCACCCTGAGCCTCATTGCAGCTGGTCAAAAACAACCTCTTTGAACGAGGCAGGTACTTTCTGTCTTGCCATACCCTTTCTCCTGATGCACTCATAGAGGTACTTTACCCATCTGCCACTCCACCCACTAAGGGTTTCTTGTCCTGGGCTACAGGGTAGGGGCCAGGTCTGGCTTGGGTCTTCGCTCGACCTCCAGTATTTAGGGAAGAGTTTGACATGGCATATGCCTGGTGCTTGATAAATATCACCAAATCAATGTGACTCACATGCCACAATCCCCTCAGTGACAATAACTGACATTTCTAATACCCCGGTTGCTAGCTGTTCCTTTGGTCCTGGAGTCCCCACAGGGAGCCATCATCCAAGGCAGCCATCCCGTGATCCAGAATAATGTGTCCCTCTGTGTGTTTAGAAATCCCCTGTAATGTGTTGTCAAGCAACGAAAATGTTTTAGGGTCATTCCAACTATTCATTTTTGTCTGGAGAAGAGTAGAGTTGTTGTTTGTTTAAAAAAAAAAAAAAAAGAGGAGGAAGAAAAGAAAGAAAACCACAATGCAGGCTGGAAGGTTGATGAAAATGAAAAAGGAAGCATGCACATTCATTCTGAATATTCTCAGATCACATTCTAGTAATTTAAGACTTGCAATAAGTAGGCTTCTGAGAGGTTCTCTTGGAAGGATTTCAGTATCTCAGTTTCCAAAGTGATGTTCGTCTTTAGGAAGAGTATGGAGCAGGAACAAATGGAAGCTCAACTTACATTTGATGTCAATATTAAAAGCACAGGCTCATTGGTCCTCAAATCTTCTTCTTTACATTGTGAGATGGGGAGAAAGGGGAGGCAAGTTTGGGATTCTTTACAAGTATCCTTGAAGCACTAATAATTAATACTGAGAGTGAAAAAGTCCAAATATATTTTATTGGATTGTCTAAAAAGTGAAAAAAGTACAAGTATAATGTAATTATATCCTAATTAAACACTCTTTTGACCCACCTCCCCTATGACTCTACCTTTCTTTATAAAAAAGGCTAAAAGAGTTCTTTTTCACTGTCTGATTTCCCTTCTTCATTTCCTTTTCTTTAAATTTTGTTATTGTTTAATTATTGAGATAATGTCTGTATACAAATGCATCTTTGCAATCATCAATGCTGAACAATTATGTGTACTTAATAAAATGATAGTTACCAAAATTTGAAGTTCAGCAAAACCAAAGATATGAAGTGTACACTGAATGACTTTTTATTTTTGAGAACTGCCTTGTGGACACAGTGGGGAGAAGGATAGGGTGGGATGAATTGAGAGGGTAGCACTGACACATACAGACTACCACGTGTCAAACAGCTAGCTAGTCGGGAGCCACTGTATAGCACAGGGAGCTAAGCTGATCTGTGATGACCTCGAGGGGTGGGATGTGAGGTGGGAGGGAGGTTCAAGAGGGAGGAGATATATGTATACACAGAGTTGATTCACACAGTTGTCAGAAACTAACACAACATTGTAAAGCAACTGGACTCCAATTCTTCCTTTCTTTCTTGAACCTGTTGCAGTAAGACTTTTGTCCCCTCTGCTCTCAGGGCCAACAAACACCTCCATATCTCCAAGCCCAACATCCATTGCTGTCCCTATTTAGCCATCTTCAGTCTCTCTGGTTGGTTCCCCCTTCTCCCTGAACCCCTAAATGCTGAAGTATCCTAGGGCTCATTGCTGACATCTCCCCCCTTCTCTATACTTTCTTACTTAGTTCCATACTGATGGCTCCCAAATATATATCTCTGGACCCAATATCTGCCTGGAATTCCAGACTACTTTGTTCAACGAGCTATTTGTCATCTCCCTTGGATGTTTAATAAACATTTCAAGCTTAACATACCCAAACCCAACTCTTTATTTACTATCCCAAACCTAAGCCTCCTGTAACCTTCCCCATCTCAATGGCAATTTCACCCTCTCAGTTGCTTGAGCCAAAAACCCTGGAGCCATATTGGTTCCTCTCTTTCTTTCCCACTCCACCTCTAATCCATGAGAAAATTTTAGTAGCTTCATCTTCAAAAGATGTCAGGACTTCACCGGCAGTCCAGTGGTTAAGACTCCGAGCTTCCCCTGCAAAAGGGGAGCAGGTTCAATCCCTAGGTGGGGAACTAAGATCTCACATGCCATTCAGGATGATCAAAATATTTTTTTTAATCTGTCCAAAATCTAACCACTTCTCCCCACTGTCTAAGCCTTCCTACCTGGTCTCCCCATATCCACCCTTGACCTTAAAGTCTTTTGTCTCCAAAATAGCCAGGGATTTTTTTCTATAACTTGAGTCAGATCATCTCATCCCTTGCTTAATCTCATCCAAAGTAAAACACAAAGTCTTTACTTTGCCAAAATGTTTTACGTGATCTGGCATGTAAAACATTTCCCCTTCAACATCATTTCTTACCACCCTCCCCCTATTCACTCAATTCCACGTGGCCTCCCTGCTGTTTCCTGCCTCCTCAAGGCTTTTGCAGTCACCTGAATATCGTTTCCCAGATATTCACTTTTAGGTATCTACCCAAACGTCACCGCATCACGGGGCCATCCCCCATCACTCTGGGTAACTGAGCACATGCGTGAGGGCGCACAGGCATGTAGGCATTAAGCTCTTATTATCCTCTTACCCTGGTTTATTTTTCTTCCCACCTTCCAACCTACATTCATTTGTTTATATTCATTTGCTGCCTTCAGTGGGGTCAACAAACCACCAGCATCAATATCACCTTGGTGCTTGTTAGAAATGCAGAACCAGGCTTCCCTGATGGCTCAGAAGGTAAAGAATCCGCCTGCAATGCAGAAGACACAGGAGACACAGGTTCAATCCCTGAATCGGGAAGATCCCCTGGAGGATGAAATGGCAACCCACTCCAGTATTCTTGCCTGAAAAATCCCCTGGATGGAGGAGCCTGGCAGGCTACAGTCCATGGGGTCACAAAGAGTCAGATATGACTGAGCGACTAAGCACAGCACATAAGCCTTATCCCAGACCTACTGTGTCAGAAGCTGCAACAGGATCTTCAAGTGATTCAAACGCACAGTAAAATCTGGAAAGCACTGGGCTACTTCCTAATTGCCATGAGAATGGGAGTTTAATTTCATTCATTATTGTAACCTCAGAAAGCTGAGGCACTCGAGATACACTGAATGAACGAATGAACTGTTGCACTTGTTTCAAATGGGACTCCAAGCTGATGATGTGCAAAACGTTGGAGAGGGGCAAAAAAGACCTCCTAGGTCAAAAATATCCCCCATGTATTGCACTCAATTAGAGATTCCCTGGTGTCAGCAAACCCTTCTTTCAAAATGCAAATACATTCCCTGAATAAAGCAGTCATTCACAACTTGCTGTGGATTACTTAACTGAGATAATTATTCTAACATTTAACAGAATCAGCCAAACTGAGGGAATAGGAGTGAAAGAATGCTGAAACTTCCACAAGTGCCTAGTCTGTGCTGCACATTGTAACAGGCCAGAGGAAACAGAGATAAATCAGGAACTTATAAGCTGGTGGGAGAAGCAGAGGACCCTTCAGGGGAGGGGCAGGAGGGTGGAATGCCTGTGAGGGGGACTTGGGAAGGCTCCAGGGCAGGGAGAGAGTCCAGGGTATTCCTCCCTATAGCATCCTTTGCTCTGGTCACAAAGAACCCTTCTCCTCTGCCTGAAATACCATCATCAACTCTGTCAACATCTACTCATTCTCCAAAGCTCCCAGCCTTTCAGAATTAACTGTGCCTTCATTTCATCAGCTCTGACCACACTGTATCACATTTCAAGGACCCAGAGCACCCTGTTCAAGAGGGACTTCTACAAACTGTATTACCCTTATTCATGTCCGTATCCCCTGCCCCAGTGTAGCACCTGGACAGAGTGAATATTCAGTCGGTTTCTGTTGTTTTATGAGAATAGTTGGCATTCACTGAGCATTTACCAAACACTATTTTAAATACTTCAGCTCTATTAACTCACTGAATCTTCACAACAACCCAGTGAGATTAGAGCTATTATTACCCCCATTTTATAGACAAGAGAACTGAGGCCCAGAGAAGCCAGGTAAAGGAATGACCAGAGTACCTGCACCTAAAAGACACACAGGAAATGTTTACTAACATCAGTTCAGTGGAAGATCAGCAGTTAGGATGATCGGGGAGTCAAATTTGAACTTTACCAATCTTCCTAGAGCACTGGAGGTCAAAAGAGAATGGGGAGGTGTCAGAGGTCGCTGCTATAAAGAACCATCTTTCCCACACCAGCCTCCCACAGGCAAAACAGAAGTCACTGCCTGGGAGCAAGGGTTCCCTGGGGACAGAAGTTAGGAGAGGAAGTCGGAGAGAAGAAACTCCAGACAACAGTCTTGAGACAGTAACCCAATTCCTCAGGAATATTAAGGCAAAAGACTTTGGGGCAGAGTGGGTGGAGATGGGCTGGAACACACAGGGGCTCCAGGACACAAAGAGCCTGTAGCATTGTACCCACTTGTCAGCCAAGACAAAGGTCTGGCCAGCCTTGCTTAGAAACAAGGTGCAGCAGCCGTGAAAATAGCATGACTGTAGCAAGCTAGCTCCCTCAGGAGGACCCAAGTATCATGGGTTTGGCTTCTCAGGCAACTCGGTCTCAGACCCACTCTGCAGTCAGTGCCAGTGCCAAGCCACAGCGCCACCTCAGAAAAACTTCAAAACCAGGGAGTCTTTTGAAAGTGGAAGGTCTCAGGAAACTGTCATTGGTTCTCCTGCCTCCCTCCTGACACTACTTTCTCCACAAATCCCACAGGACTCCCTGCCTTGGGTCTAAGACTCACTCACCCTGCAGTAAAGCTCCTCAGGTGAAAATCAGAAAACAAGTGAAAGCAAGCAGGAGGCAAAACAGGGAGCCCAGTGCTTAACTCCTCCACTGAGAGAGAAACAAGTCCTGGCGCTGAATGAGCGGCAAACACACAGAAAACCCTGGAGCCCGGCGGTAGACTTTGGATCCACAGGTAAGCTGGACCACGAGGAATTAGTCATCAAGGGTGACAGCAGAAAGGACACCCAGAAAACACAGATGAGACCAGTCACTCCAGTAAGAAAAGGCAGAGACCTATGGGGAACAACATCAACTTTACTGATTTTTGTTGTTGTTGTTTAGTCGCTAAGTCCTGTCTGACTCTTTTTGGGACCCCATGGACTGTAGCCCACCAGGCTTCTCTGTCCATGGGATTTCCCAGGCAAGAATACTGGAGTGAGTTGCCATTTCCTTCTCCAGGGGATCTTCCCAATCCCGGGATCGAACTCATGTCTCCTGCACTGGCAGGAGGATTGTTTACCACTGAACCACCTAGGAAGCCCTTACTGATTTTTACCATCATTTAAATCAAAGCATCTTTCCTGGTGATCAGGATCACCATACTATGAGAATAAAGGAAAAGGATTCCCAGGCTAAAGCTGAAAGATACAGATCCGAAATTCCCTAAGTCAGGCTCTGGCAGTCTGAAAGTATAGCCAAGAAAAGTCTCAGAGGTTCAGAAGGGGCAATGTCCAAAGGTCCGAACAGAGATCAGAAATTCCAAGCTGATCAAAGGAAATCATCTGACATATCAGGGCAAATAGGATCAATACATAAAAGTTTAAATTTCAAATATTACAAATGGTTGAACTGTTTTTGGTATCTGCACTCAAATGAAGAACATCCACAAGTTGGCATATCATAAACTGTTCACAGAACTATTAAAAATTTGATTCATTTAAAATAAAAACTCAAAGCATGTTTCTGATCCAATGAATACCAAGGTATTTACATTTGTCTGACTCAGAACTTACCTTTTAATCATTATACCTAATACACATCATTGAAAACTGAGAGAGGCGTAAAAACTGGGGGCTGAAGTTCTTCAGAAGCTTTTCCCAGGTCTTGGGCACACAGCCAAAGATTACTGAACTTTCTAACCACTATAATCACAACAGACAATTCCTGGACAGCAACTTCCACACAGAGACACCTCATGTCAGTGACCCTTTAAGTGAATCAAAGGAAAATGGGCTTTGAATTAAGCTTTGTAGACAGGAAATATTTTTAACCTAAAACAGTGTGAGCTCCTTTATAATAAGGAGATTTAATTTAACTTGGGGGATGGGGCACACTGAGGGATAAAAACAGTCCTCATTAATCGCTGCTAAAAACCACAGAACTACAGGGTCATATTGGCTGAAACGAAGGCTAAATTCCTTGATAAATGAAATGTACCAAGAGCCCAGAATTTTATCACAAAAGCCTTCCCTTTACAAGTGCCATAGTAATCATTCTTATTTCAAAGGCAATTGCTGACAGCAGAGTAAGTTTTGAAGAACATTAGCAGAATAATCTCCCCTAAACAGTTACAACAGATTTTTCAAAACAGTCCAAGAAATTACAGAAATCTATTTCCGAAGGATTCTTGGGAGTCAAAGAGTCAAGTGTGGTTACTTTTAACTAACGTTCCTGCAAACAGGAACGTTATATACTCGAACCCTTTGCAAGATGAAATTATTTTGGGTACCTCAACCCCCAAAGTAAAGGAGTCTCCTGTCAAAATAGAGAGGAAAACGCCGACATGGGAATTGCCTAAAACTCTCTGGGCCATTCCGTGCAGTCAAAGCACAGTGGCCACCCATCCGAGAGCCCAAGTCATAGTGGACGTCCCCACCCTGAAATGTGTCCTACTAAAACACATCCCTTTTCAGGTGTCCTAAACACAGCGTTTCTTTATCTAAATGAAACATGCCTGTGGGACCACTAGGAAGGATCTGCAACTCGTCCAGAAGGAAGACGCGAATGCACTTCTTTTTACTTCCCCGCCCAACAGTGCCTGCCTTCCCGGGAGACAGATTTCTGACAGTTCGCCTGCTGTTGCAGCAGCAAAGGGCGGGGGAAATCCTAGCGCCGGTGCTGCAAAGATCTCCCTATCCACCGCCACCCGATCAGGTACCGGCCTGGATGGGCCGTCCCGCTCCTCCAGAAACCTCCGCGGGC
>NW_011495081.1:7658512-7668230 GCF_000754665.1 Bison bison bison | reverse complement strand
GGGGGGGGGTGGGCGGCGCGCGCTTTGTGCTATTCACTGCTTCTCCAAGGGGCCCTCGACATCCGTATGCCTGTTTTACCGCCGAGGAACTGAGGAGCCTGTGGCCTAGTTGCAACACGCTGGGTTAAAACGCATCAGAAATGTTTATAGCAGCCACACTGTGTGCAAAGCCGTGCGCATTGGAAAAACCAGGGAAAAGTCTCTTCCTGAAAGTCCCTTCCTGAAAATAGGACAATTAGACAGTCAGTTACTGTGCGAGACACCGGAGATCTAAGTGGTGAGCAGAAACACAGTCCCTGATGTGAAGAAGTTCCAACTCTTCATTCAACGGTTCTTCCTGACTGCCTGCTAGGTGTCAGGCACTGTTCTAGACACTGAGGACAACAGCCGCCAGCAAAATCCCTGCCCCCTTACAGCTGACATTCTAGTGGAAGTACACTGGTGATAAACAAACAAGTAGTAGACAAGATGTCAGCTGGTGAGGGGGAGGGAGGCCTCACTAAGATGCTGACATTTGAGCAAAGACCTGAAGGAGGTGAGGGAATAAGCTTGGCAAGAAGAGCATTACAGGAACAGGGGGCAGTTCAGTTCAGTCGCTCAGTGGTGTCCAACTCTTTGCAACCCCATGGACTGCAGCACTGCCAGGCTTCCCTGTCCATCACCAACTCCCAGAGCTTACTGAAACTCATATCCATCGAGTTGGTGATGCCATCCAACCATCTCATCCTCTGTTGTCCCCTTCTCCTCCTGCCTTCAATCTTTCCCAACATCAGGGTCTTTTCAAATGAGTCAATTCTTCCCATCAGGTGGCCAAAGTACTGAAGTTTCGGCTTCAGCATCAGTCCTTCTAATGAATATTCAGGACTGATTTCCTTTAGGATGGACTGGTTGGATCTCCTTGCAGTCCAAGGGACTCTCAAGAGTCTTTCCCAGCACCACAGTTCAAAAGCATCAATTCTTCGGCGCTCAGCTTTCTTCACATCCAACTCTCACATCCATACATGACTACTGGAAAAACCATAGCTTTGACTAGACAGACCTTTGTCAGCAAAGTAATGTCTCTGCTTTTTAATATGATGTCTAGGCTGGTCATAGCTTTTCTTCCAAGGAGCAAGCGCCTTTTAATTTCATGGCTTCCGTCACCATCTGCAGTGATTTTGGAGCCCAAGAAAACAAAATCTCTTACTGTTTCCATTGTTTCCCATCTATTTGTCATGAAGTGATGGGACCAGATGCCATGATCTTAGTTTTCTAAATGTTGAGTTTTAAGCCAACTTTTTCACTCTCCTCTTTCACTTTCATCAAGAGGCTCTTTAGTTCTTCTCTTTCTGCCATAAAGATGGTGTCATCCGCATATTGAGGTTGTTATTTCCCCCAGCAATCTTGATTCCATCTTGTGCTTCATCCAGTCCTGCATTTTGCATGATGTACTCTACATATAAGTTAAATAAGCAGGGTGACAATATACAGCCTTGACATACTTCTTTCCTGATTTGGAACCAGTCTGTTGTTCCATGTACAGTTCTGTTGCTTCTTGACCTTCATACAGCTTTCTCAGGAGGCAGGTCAGGTAGTTTGGTATTCCCATCTCTTTAAGAATTTTCCACAGTTTGTTGTGATCCACACACTCAAAGACTTTGGCAAGGGTGAAAATCCAGGGACAACAAGGGTGAAAACCAGGGGCAGCACCAGCTGGGGGTACTCAAGGCCTGGAAAGTGTTAACTCTCACTTACTGTGCATCTGTAGGATAGAAATCACACAATATTTCATCGTAGTCTCACATTTCTTCACATATTATCTTTTCAGAAGTCAGATACGTCTTATCATCCACCTAAGATATGCTGAGACACAGTAATACCTTGTTTGTATTATTATTATTGAAGGTTGCTATTCAATTAAATCAGTTCTACTGTTTTTTTAAAAGTTGCAGTCTAATTGAGGCAATAAAGGGCTTCCCAGGTGGCAGTGGTAAAGAATCTGCCTTCAATGCAGGATACACAAGACATAGGTTGGATCCCTGGATCAGGAAGATCCACTGGAGTAGGAAATGGCAACCCACCCCAATATTCTTGCCTGGGAAATTCCATGGACAGAGAAAGCTGGCTGGCTATAGTCCATAGGGTCACAAAGGGTCAGACACGACTAAGTAACTGAGCATTTCATTCCATGAGGCAATAAAACAACTCCAAAAATCAATTTGAGCCACTAATGAGAAAGCCATGATTCAGACAACACAAGATAGGAGGCACAGTGCTGGCCACAAGGGGTGATCCCAGGGATAGGAGGTGGGGGAGATGGTGCAGGCGGTCCAGGCAGAGTTGGACGGAAAGATGCCAAGGTTTGGAGCAGCAGAGGTGTTTAGGAGCGGGGAGCAGGGAAAAGAGAGCAAAGAGAGCAAAGTTGGGAAGTAGAAATATGCATACGTGGGGCCCTGGGGCCACTTATTTGACGCAAAGAACTCTAATAGGGAGAAATGGGAGGTAGAGGGGGAAAGGAATATGGAGACCAATTAGTGGAAGACTTCAGACACATTTGGGCTTTTCCCCAAAGAGAGGGGGAGGAGAGGGGGAAGTCACTCACAGAAGCACAGGTCATGTGCCAGGCTGTCTGTGAGTAGCTGAGGACATAAAAGCCAGAGTGATGAAAGTAAAAGTCGCTCAGTTGTGTCTGACTCTTTGCGACCCCATGGACTGTAGTCCATGGAATTCTCCAGGCCAGAATACTGGAGTGGGTAGCCTATCCCTTCTCCAAGGGATCTTCCCAACCCAGGAATCAAACCCAGGTCTCCCACATTGCAGGCGGATTCTTTACCAGCTAAGCTACAAGGGAAGCCCAATAATACTGGAGTGGGTAGCTTGTCCCTTCTCCAGGGGATCTTCCTGACCCAGGAATCGAACTGCGGTCTCCTCCATTGCAGGTGAATTCTTTACCAACTGACCTATCGGGGGAAATATAAATCCTTTAGTAGTCATAGCCTCAGCTGCTCTACCCCCAATCCTTTAATGTAAACTGAGGAAGCTTGAGAGCTGACTGAATTCGCATGGAAAGGTACAGAATGTTGTTGGCCTGAGACAGAAAAGATCCAGAAGGGGAGAGGCGGTGAGACAAGAGAGGCAAGATCCAACCAAAGCTGGTTCTCCACAAGCATTGAGAGACAGTGGAGAGATTTGGGGAACAGAGATTTGGGTTGAGAGATAGCAAAGTATATCTTCTGTGTTGTACATGGAATTTTCCTTTCAACAGTATTTACCACAGTTGGACAAGGTATCAATTACTTGTCAGTGGTTTTGGTGGTTAGACTGGTGTTTTATTGAATTTTTCTCCCTGATGATGCTGGCCTCGAGAGCAGACACAATCCTGTCCTCCAGAAGCCCGCAGTCGAGGGTCTTCCCTGGCAATCCAGTGGTTAAGACTCTGAGCTTTCACTACAGGGAGCATGGGTTCCATTCCTGGGTGGGGAACTAAGAACCTGCATACCAAAAATAACAATAACAAGAAAAAAAACAAAACCCCACGGTCTAGAGTCTAGTGAGAGAGGGCAACACATAAAGTGTTAGCTTCAGAGAGATGCAGCAAGTGTGAGCTAGAGGCATGTATGCACAACATCCATGATGTGGGCATGTGGGGGGTGGCTGGCTATTTCTGCCTGGAGGAAGAGGAGAGAGAGGAGAGGTGAAAAAGGGAAAGGAGGCATTTGCCAGCACCGCAAAGGGCAACCTGGAAAAGCAGGGGGGTCTGCAGGATTTTGCAAGGGAGGGTAAAGCATCTACGAGGGTGGCACAGAAGGGACCTCGGGAGATCCTGCTTCAAGGCAGGAGACCTAAGCTGGAGGCAGATGTAGGGAGGCTGGGTTTGTACCTTTTCCTCATCCAGTAGGAACAACTCCAGAGAAGCTTGCTGCTGGCACAGGAAGATTGATGAGATCCCCGTCCTTGATTGAGGGTACAGACTGACCCTTGACTTCTTAGATTTAAATTCTGCTCTAGGACTTCCTTGGTGGCACAATGGATACGAATCCACCTGCTGATGCATGGGACATAGTTTGATTCCTGGTCTGGGAAGATTCCACATGCCACGGAGCAAGTCAGCCCACGCGCCACAGCTCCTGGGCCCGCACTGTCGAGCCTGTGAGCCATGGGTATGTCTGCACACTCTCAAGCCTGTGCTCCCCAGCAAGAGAAGCCACCGCAGTAAGAGGGCTGTGCACCACAACCAAGAGTAGCCCCCACTTGCCACAACTAAAGAAAGCCCAGGAAAAGTAACAAAGAGTGCCACCATAAAGAAATAAAGCCATGAACTTAAAGGATCCCCTAGGAAGCCATAGTAAAAATCAGTTTTAAAAAAAATTTTAATTAAAAAAAAATCTGCTGTATCATTTTACTAGCTGTATAACTTTGGGCAAATCATATAATCTCTGTCAGTCAGTCAGTTCAGTTGCTCAGTCATGTCCAGACTCTTTGCGACCCCATGGACTGCAGCATGCGAGGCTTCCCTGTCTATCACCAACTCCCAAAGCTTGTTCAAACTCATGTCCATTGAGTCGGTGATGCCATCCAACCATCTCATTCTCTGTCGTCCTCTTCTCCTCCTGCCTTCAATCCTTCCCAGCATCAGGGTCTTTTCCAATGAGTCAGTTCTTCGCATCAGGTGGCCAAAGTACTGAAGTTTTAGCTTCAGCATCAGTCCTTCCAATGAACACTCAGGACTGATCTCCTTTAGGATGGACTAGTTTGATCTCCTTGCAGTCCAAGGGACTCTCAAGAGTCTTCTTCAACACCACAGTTCAAAAGCATCAATTCTCCGGTGCTCAGCTTTCTGTATAGTCCAACTCTCACATCCATACACAACTACTAGAAAAGTTATAATCTCTGTAGATCTCATTTATAACACTGGAAATAGTAAGAGGACCTATCTTTTTGGGTAGGTGGTACCTATCCACTTTTAAGAATCTAGTTGATACATGCCAAGCATTTACTCTTAATAATCAGAGTACACACAATAAGCACTCACTGTTACTGGGCAAAGTCGTGTCCGACTCTTTGCAACCCCATGAACCACAGCACACCAGGCTTCCCTATCCTTCACTACCTCCTGGAGTTTGCTCAAACTCATGTCCATTGAGTCAGTGATGCCATCCAACCACCTCATCCTCTGTGGTCCCTTTCTCCTGCCTTCAATCTTTCCCAGCATTAGGGCCTTTTCTAATGAGTCAGCTCTTCGAATCAGGTGGCCAAAGTATTGGAGCTTCAACTTCAGCACCAGTCCTTTAGGCGATGAGTATTCAGAGTTGATTTCCTTTAGGACTGACTGGTTTGATCTCCAGGCTGCTCAAGGGACTCTCAAGAGTCTTCTCCAATACCACATTTCAAAAGCATATGACAACTGCAACCTTCTTAAACCATAAACCCTTTTGTTAATTTTCATCTATTTAAACAGGGCTTTGAGACTTTTCTTATGTGTGTATTTATTGCTACATGGCTTTATAAAGTCAGTATCTTTTGTGCAAAGTATTTACAAAGCAAGATGGTGGGGAGGGGTGGGGAATCAATCTCTGGTAGTGGTTTTAGGCCCTCAACTTGACATTTCCACCATTGCTATGGAGGGTAATGCCTGGGCCGGGTTCATTTTTTTCTTTTTTTGCAACAAACAGATATTTCTCCTGTCCTTCAAATCTCTGTTACTGACACTCCCTGTAGGTACAAAACCCAGGTCTACACCCAAGTCCTTCTTTCATGTACACAAAGTCCTGGATCCCTGCATTGTGCAAGGCCCTGCCCCCATGCTCGAGTGAAGGAGTCAAGTCTTACATGATTCTGCCTCGCCTGGCAAGTGCTGTCAGACAGGGTGGGTGCTGTAGGCACACATAGAAGGGAGCTAAGAAAGGAATAACTTGGTAGAATGGACTAGAGGAGAATGAGACAAGAGAGAAAGGGCCACTGGGAAGGAGGCCATTGCAGAAATATGAATCATCTCAGTTTCCCCTGTTGCTCAACCTATTTTTCTAAAAGAAGTTCCCAAAGTTCACTCTAAGGCCCAGCACAACAGGCCCAACAAGGTGGAGCCAGCATGCATTAGCACCAGTCCAGGTGCCCAGGTTGGGGAGGCTGATTGTGGTCCTCGACATGGCTCCTAACAGCAGCCTGGAGATTCAGTGTTTGTCGATCTGACCCAGTTTCCCATTAATGACATTTCAACTCCCCAGGTTCTGGCTAATGGTTCTCCAAGTCCTCCAGTGGGAGGATAAAAGTAGTTTTTTAACCATCAAAGGTTAATTCATCTTGTTAGTATTCCTCTTGCTTATAGGGCTCGTCCAATCACAGAGCAGGGATCCATTCCAGGCATTGGCTCTGGGAGGCCGGCTCATTTTCCCACACACTTTGCCTTCATGTTCCAGCTTAGCTACATTGAGCCCTTTCCTCCAGCCCTGTGGGGTGGGAACTGGGATTGGCCATTGGTAATCTCACTGATTCACAACCTGGGTTTCAGTCCTAACTCTATCACCTAATAACTGGTGACCTAGGGGAAAAATTTTAAACTCTCTGTGCCTCAGCATTCCTCTTTCAGAAAACTAGAGATATCTACACAAGATATATCAAGGTATCTATCTAACATAAATAAAACCATGTCCACACAAATACCAGTATTTATAGCAGCATATTCACAGTAGCCAAGAAGAGGAAACAACCGAAATCTCTATGAATTGGTGAACAGATAAACAAAATGTGCTCCAAAAACCTGATATTCATCAATAAAAAGGGATAAAGGAGGGGTTGGGTGGAAGGGAGGCTCAAGAGGAAGGGGATACATGTATACATATAGCCAGGTGGCAAATGGTAAAGAACCTGCCTCCAAGCAGGAGACACAAGAAACACGGGTTTGATCCCTGTGTTGGGAGGATCCTCTGGAGTAGGAAATGGTAACCAGCTCCACTATTCTTGCCTGGAAAATTCCATGGACAGAAAAGCCCAGTGGGCTACATGGCTACAGTCCACAGGGTCACAAAGAGGCGGACATGACTGAGCATGAATGCACTATAGCTGATTCACTTTGTTGTAGACCAGAGACTAATACAGCATTGTAAAGCAATTATACCCCAATAATAAAATGAAATAAAATAAAATAAAGGAACGAAGTTCTGAAACATACTACAGCATGGATGAACCTTGCAAATAAGATGTAAATGAAAGGAGTCAGTCATAAAGGGCCACACATTATATGATTCCAGGTATGTAATGTCCAGAAAAGGCAAATTCAAAGAGACAGAAAGTAGCAAAGTGGTTACTCAGGGCTGAGGGGTGAAACATGGGGAGTGACTAACTGCGAAGGGCACAAACTTTCTTTGATGATAGAGATGTTCTAAAATTGGATCACAGTGATGGATATATAACTCTGTGCTGCCGCTGCTGCCAAGTCGCTTCAGTCGTGTCCAACTCTGTGCGACCCCAGAAACGGCAGCCCACCAGGCTCCTCCATCCCTGGGATTCTCCAGGCAAGAACACTGGAGTGGGTTGCCATTTCCTTCTCCAGTGCATGAAAGTGAAAAGTGAAAGTGAAGTCACTCAGTCGTGTCCGATTCTTAGAGACCCCATGGACTGCAGCCCCTCAGGCTCCTCCGTCCATGGGATTTTCCAGGCAAGAATACTGGAGTGGGGTGCCATTACCTTCTCCGATATAACTCTGTAAATATACCAAAATTCATTAAACTTGTACACTTAAAACTAGTGAATTTTATGCTATGTAAGTCATATCTCAATAAAGCTGTTTTGAAAAAAAGACTAAGCTTGGCACAAAGTACTCAATAAATCTTTGATGTTATTTTTATATATAAGAGAATATTTATATTTCAAATTTCATTTTAAAGTTCTATCATTTTTGAAAGGTCTATAAGAATTGTAATATAAACAGTACATATTCTAACATGGATATTAGCCTGCTAGCAATAAATGCCAGCTCCTCCAACCAACCAATGTGCTTTTTTGCCAAAAGCACTTCTATTTTATTAGAAATTCCAATCAAGTGCATCTTCAGACCAGGTGACACCAGCATCCCTTTAGAGGCAATACGTGGGAATTTCACGGCAATCCAGTGGTTAGGACTCTATGCTTCCATTGCAGAGGGCATGGGTTCAATTCCTGGTTAGGGGAACTAAGATCCCACACGCTGCACAGTGAGGCCAAATAATAATAATAATAGAGGCGATATGCATAAAAATAACATCTCCCATTCGTGAGTACCTATTACGGGACTGAGAGCGGATACTTTCTGTATGTTAACAAAATCACATCTAACATTCTTCACAATCTCTAATTTAAGCCACCATTTTTTCTTTACTTCTCTATTCATTCAATAAACTTTTACTGAAGTCTATCATGTGTCCAACACGGTACTCACTGGGACTATGAAAATGAGTAAGAATCCCTCACCCTCAAGGTCTCAGGACACAGCAATGGATAAATTAAGTTACAAAACATCGATGACATAGGTGAAAATGACATAAAGTAGGACATATGAAATCTCTTCCTGAGTCAAGGAAGGCTGGCAGAGGAGGTGACACTTGAGCTGGGACACATCTGGTAGACAAGAATGGAGTAAGAGAGAGGGCATCTGAGCCATGCCCAAGTACGGAAGTACAAGCCAACAGGTACCTTCCCACAAGACCAATCTGCTGATACGGCTGCTTAGTATGAGAAGGAAAGCAAGAGGGATTCTATTGGTGAGGCAGACAAAGGATATATCACAGAGAATCTCCTCCTAAGAGACTTGGACGTTATCCTGAAAGTGATCATTACAATTTTAAAGCAGGAAATCCCATGGATGGAGGAGCCTGGTAGGCTACAGTCCATGGGGTCGCTAAGAGTCGGACACGACTGAGTGACTTCACTTTCACTTTTCACTTCCATGCATTGGAGAAGGAAATGGCAACCCACTCCAGTGTTCTTGCCTGGAGAATCCCAGGGACGGGGGAGCCTGGTGGGCTGCCATCTATGGGGTCGCACAGAGTTGGACACGACTGAAGTGACTTAGCAGCAGCAGCAGCATCCAAAGGCAAATCTAAGGTTTCCACGTGAGGAACTTGTGGGGAAATAGTCAAGGACTTGACCTGAACCTGTATTTGATGGGCAGAACTCTGCTTTCAGAACTTTGCCCCTTTTGACCGATGAATAGTTCCTTTTCATTGTGTTGTTAGACTCGTATTTACTTGCACTGCCTCCCTTGCCCCAAGCATCTCCTTGTCATCTCCAATGCTGCTGTCTTAATCAGAACTGAATTTTAATAAGACCACACAGCAAGTAATAAGGAGATTGGCTGGAGTTGAGAGAGGAGGGTGAGCTGGAGGCAAAGAAGTCAGATAAGAGTGTTAGCTTAGACAAGTTCCTTGGGCTTCTCTAGTGACTCAGATGGTAAAGAGTCCTCCCGCCAATACAGAGACCTAAGTTCGATCCCTGGGTCAGGAAGATCCCCTGGAGTAGGAAATGACAACTGACTCCAGTATTCTTGCCTGGAGAATTCCATGAACAGAGGAGTCTGGCAGACTACAGTCCATGGACTTGAAAAGAGTCACACACAACCGAGTGTCTAACACTAGGTTGAAGTAGATCTAACAGGGGTAACTGACAGGAGGAGGAGGGCGGTAGAAACCAAAGAAAACATTCAGTTTTGCACTGGAGTGAAAGGAGATTTCATTAACCAACATCTGGGAATATCAGAAAAGGAGGT
>NW_011495081.1:7632324-7658257 GCF_000754665.1 Bison bison bison | reverse complement strand
CCCCACCCCCTGCTTTGGAAGGCGAAGTCTTAACCACTAGACCACCAGGGAAGTCCCTGCATTTCTAAAACATTCCGAAGTGATGAAGTGATACTCATCCTAATCAATAGATCCCACTTAACAGAACATTAGGTCGTTGAACACAGAGCTTATATCCTATCTCAACAAATGAATTTTTAGAAAACAAATTCCTGATCTTTGGTAGTTTTGAGAAAATAGTCCACCTTCCCATTAGTTAAAACAAAACCCAGCTTTGTTGCAGTTTTTTACTTCCATGAGATCTGACAGAATGTGGTCCACTGGAGAAGGGTATGGCAAACCACTTCAGTATTCTTGCCTTGAGAACCCCATGAACAGTATGAAAAGGCAAAATGATAGGATACTGAAAGAGGAACTTCCCAGGTCAGTAGGTGCCCAATATGCTATGGAGATCAGTGGAGAAATAACTCCAGAAAGAATGAAGGCATGGAGCCAAAGTAAAAACAATACCCAGCTGTGGATGTGACTGGTGATAGAAGCAAGGTCCGATGCTGTAAAGAGCAATATTGCATAGGAACCTGGAATGTCAGGTCCATGAATCAAGGCAAATTGGAAGTGGTCAAACAAGAGATGGCAAGAGTGAATGTTGACATTCTAGGAATCAGTGAACTCAAATGGACTGGAATGGGTGAATTTAACTCAGATGACCATTATATCTACTACTGCAGACAGGAATCCCTCAGAAGAAATGGAGTAGCCATCATGGTCAACAAAAGAGTCCATAATACAGTACTTGGATGCAATCTTTAAAACGACAGAATGATCTCTATTCGTTTCCAAGGCAAACCATTCAATATCACAGTAATCCAAGTCTATGCCCCAACCAGTAACGCTGAAGAAGCTGAAGTTGAACGGTTCTATGAAGACCTACAAGACCTTTTAGAACTAACACCCAAAAAAGATGTCCTTTTCATTATAGGGGACTGGAATGCAAAAGTAGGAAGTCAAGAAACACCTGGAGTAACATGCAAATTTGGCCTTGGAATATGGAATGAAGCAGGGCAAAGACTAATAGAGTTTTGCCAAGAAAATGCACTGGTCATAGCAAACACCCTCTTCCAACAACACAAGAGAAGACTCTACATGGACATCACCAGATGGTCAACACCAAAATCAGACTGACTATATTCTTTGCAGCCAAAGATGGAGAAACTCTATACAGTCAGCAAAAACAAGACCGGGAGCTGACTATGGCTCAGATCATGAACTCCTTATTGCCAAATTCAGACTTAAATTGAAGAAAGTGGGGAAAACCACTAGACCATTCAGGTATGACCTAAATCAAATCCCTTATGATGATACACTGGAAGTGAAAAATAGATTTAAGGGCCTAGATCTGATAGATACAGTGTCTGATGAACTATGGATGGAGGTTCGTGACACTGTACAGGAGACAGGGATCAAGACCATCCCCATGGAAAAAAATGCAAAAAAGCAAAATGGCTGTCTAGGGAAGCCTTACAAATAGCTGTGAAAAGAAGAGAAGTGAAAAGCAAAGGAGAAAAGGAAAGATATAAGCATCTGAATGCAGAGTTCCAAAAAATAGCAAGAAGAGATAAGAAAGCCTTCCTCAGCAATCAATGCAAAGAAATAGAGGAAAACAACAGAATGGGAAAGACTAGAGATCTCTTCAAGAAAATTAGAGATACCAAGGGAACATTTCATGCAAAGATGGGCTCAAAAAAGGACAGAAATGGTATGGACCTAATAGAAGCAGAAGATATTAAGAAGAGGTAGCAAGAATATATGGAAGAACTGTACAAAAAAGATCTTCACGACCCAGAATATCACGATGATGTTATCACTGACCTAGAGCCAGACATCCTGGAATGTGAAGTCAAGTGGGCCTTAGGAAGCATCACTACGAACAAAGCTAGTGGAGGTGATGGAATTCCAGTTGAGCTATTTCAAATCCTGAAAGATGATGCTGTGAAAGTGCCACACTCAATATGCCAGCAAATTTGGAAAACTCAGCAGTGGCCACAGGACTGGAAAAGGTCAATTTTCATTCCAATCCCAAAGAAAGGCAATGCCAAAGAATGCTCAAACTACCGCACAATTGCACTCATCTCACACGCTAGTGAAGTAATGCTCAAAATTCTCCAAGCCAGGCTTCAGCAATACGTGAATCATGAACTTCCTGATGTTCAAGCTGGTTTTAGAAAAGGCAGAGGAACCAGAGATCAAATTGCCAACATCCGCTGGACCATGGAAAAAGCAAGAGCATTCCAGAAAAACATCTATTTCTGCTTTATTGACTATGCCAAAGCCTTTGACTATGTGGATCACAATAAACTGTGGAAAATTCTTAAAGAGATGGGAATACCAAACCACCTGATCTGCCTCTTGAGAAATCTGTATGCAGTCAGGAAGCAACAGTTAGAACTGGACATGGAACAACAGACTGGTTCCAAATAGGAAAAGGAGTACGTCAAGGCTGGATATTGTCACCCTGCTTATTTAACTTATATGCAGAGTACATCATGAGAAGCGCTGGGCTGGAAGAAGCACAAGCTGGAATCAAGATTGCCGGGAGAAATATCAATAACCTCAGATATGCAGATGACACCACCCTTATGGCAGAAAGTGAAGAGGAACTAAAAAGCCTCTTGATGAAAGTGAAAGTGGAGAGTGAAAAAGTTGGCCTAAAGCTCAACATTCAGAAAACAAAGATCATGGCATCTGGTCCCATCACTTCATGGGAAATAGATGGAGAAACAGTGGAAACAGTGTCAGACTTTATTTTTCTAGGCTCCAAAATCACTACAGATGGTGACTGCAGCCATGAAATTAAAAGACGCTTACTCCTTGGAAGGAAAGTTATGACCAACCTAGATAGCATATTGAAAAGCAGAGACATTCCTTTGCCAACAAAGGTCTGTCTAGTCAAGGCTATGATTTTTCCTGTGGTCATGTATGGATGTGAGAGCTGGACTGTGAAGAAGGCTGAGTGCTGAAGAATTGATGCTTTTGAACTGTGATGTTGGAGAAGATTCTTGAGAGTCCCTTGGACTGCAAGGAGATCCAACCAGTCCATTCTGAAGGAGATCAGCCCTGGGATTTCTTTGGAAGGAATGATGCTAAAGCTGAAACTCCCGTACTTTGGCCACCTCATGCGAAGAGTTGACTCATTGGAAAAGAGTCTGATGCTGGGAGGGATTGGGGGCAGGAGGAGAAGGGGACGACAGAGGATGAGATGGCTGGATGGCATCACTGACTCGATGGACATGAGTCTGAGTGAACTCCAGGAGTTGGTGATGGACAGGGAGGCCTGGCGTGCTGAGATTCATGGGGTCACAAAGAGTCGGACACGACTGAGCGACTGAACTGAACTGAAGAAGATTATACCTCCCCACCCATTACTATGTGACTTCCAGTGTCTTATGGGCTTCCCTGGTGGCTTAGGCGGTAAAGAATCTTCCTGTAGTGAGGGAGACACAGGTTTGATCCCTGGGTCCAGAAGGTTCCCTAGAGAAGGGAATGGCTACCCACTCCAGTATTCTTGCCTGAAGAATTCCCTGGACAGAGAAGCCTGGAGGGTTACAGTCCATGGAGCACCAAAGAGACAAACAGGACTGAGCAACTAACACTTTCACTTTCACTTTCTTTCCTGTCCTGCTTACTTTTCCCTCCCCACTGATATGAGACTTGGCCATATGACTTCTTTGGTTAATGGCATATGGCAGTAGTGAGTGCACCAGTTCCATTCATAAGCTTTGGGAACAACTCCAAGGTCCAACTCTGGGTCTTTTCCCTCTTCCATTAAAAGAGCATGGCCAATGTTCACTACTCCTTCAGTCCAGATACAAAAATGAAGAAAATGCATGGACTATACAGAGCCTGTGGCTGGG
The DNA here is from genome assembly GCF_000754665.1 of Bison bison bison. NCBI lineage: Eukaryota > Metazoa > Chordata > Mammalia > Artiodactyla > Bovidae > Bison > Bison bison. The sequence continues at coordinate 7,654,367 of NW_011495081.1, read as the reverse complement.
AGCAGAGCTGCCACCAGTCTGGACCAACATCAAATAAGAGCAAGAGATAAGGCTGTGTTGCTCTTAGCTGCTGAGGTTTTGGGAGTCATTTGTTACTGCAGTATAACCTAGTGAAAGTTGACTAATAATAGTGTCTCTCTGCTATTAATGAAAAATACAAGGCTAGGAAGGAAATAGAATAGCTAAAACAAATATTCCACTTTTTTAATTATTAAACTTTCTTAGATCTCTTCTTTATGGATACCAAGAAGACATATAATGAGGTTGTAGGCTTACAGTAACACTTGAGATTATATGAATGCAAATTATCAGGAGAGTTTAAAGAATATTAGTCTTGGATGTGTCATTTTGCCTTTAAACTCGAACAAGTAACAGCCCCTCTGCTGTTCATACAAATGAGGGAAGCAGAAGTACTAAATGCTTTGTGGGGTTTTATAAATATTCATTTATTTACTTATTTGGCTGTGAAAAGTGAAAGTGAAAATCGCTCAGTCATTTCCAACTCTTTGGGACCCCATGGATTATACAGTCCATGGAATTCTCCAGGCCAGGATACCCAGGGGTCGAACCCAGGTCTCCCACATGGCAGGCAGATTCTTTACCAGCTGAGCCACAAGGGAAGCCCAAGAATACTGGAGTGGTTAGCCTATCCCTTCTCCAGCACATCTTCCCGACTCAGGAATCAACCAGGGTCTCCTTCCTGCATTGCAGGTGGATTCTTTACATTCTTTACCAATGTACTATGTCTTAACTGAGGCATGTGGGATCTAGTTCCCGGATCAGGGATTGAACCTGGGCCCCCTGCACTGGGAGTCCACAGTCTTAGCCACTGGACCACAGGGAAGTCCCTTTATGGAACTTTGTAGTGATGTGCTGGATCTGGTTTGTACAAGAGTCAACTCTGAAAGTTGCAGCTATTTTGTGAACCAGTTGTTAAATACATTCCTTATACTAAAAATTGAATTTGATAAAGTTATGGTTACATTATACAAAAAACAAAAGTAATAACATAAGCAGCTCTCATACGCACAAATAACATAAGCAGTTCCAATACGCACAAATTTCAGTTACCACAGTTTAGTTAAATAACACCAGTCCATTAACAACGTGTTTGAATTTTAGTTACCACAGTATATTTGCTATCAGTGATTGCGTAAAGTACAAACTTCACCGATGGTGACTCAGTCCATAATCACTAGGTTAATAAAGAATGCGCTTCATGATCAGTGACCAATCACATTGCCCCTTCCAAAGACTTGGTAATTGACCACTGCTCATCTGTTCAGCAGTTCATGCCGACAGCAGAGTATGTAGTTGTGTTAGCTTCTTGTCTTTCTGCAATACGCCCATGTGACATTTTATAAAAGTGGATAATGGAAAGAGGGAATTGGCCCCAAAAAAGAGGAAAGCGTAGCAGAGAAATGAAACATGACAATGCTAAAAGTCAAATTTGAATCAAATGTAAATGGAGTCACAGAAGACAAAGCTAATTGTGAGAAGGCTGACATGCTGCTGTTTAAGAGACCGTACATACGGCCAGAGGAACTTAGTGAAAACAAACTCATCAACACAAACAGCAAAGTGGTTGTGACAAAAAAGATGAAGATATCCCAGAGAGGAAGTGATGCCAGTGAAATAATTCATATTAGAGGAATTCTCAGAGATATTTCATGACATTCAAAGCACAAGGATAAAATGTGGAAGCTGATCTAAAATTAGAAAGGAGCGTGACATTTCACTAAGATATAGGAAGACGCATCATAAGTTCTACAATGAGAAGAGTGCAAGCACCATTTAAACGTGTTAGTGTTTTACAAAGAAATAAAACTTTAAAACTCTAATTCTCAATCCTTCTAATGTCTTAAATTAGTATACTAGTATAAATATTACCCTTGGTACTATAAATATTAGCCTTACTATTTTTTCCTTTCCCTAGGTACATTTATAACCAACAGCAAGAGAATTTTTAATGCTTTAACAAAAGATACTCAAGATCAGGTAATAATTACATAATTCTTCCTACTGAGTATTAAGATCACTTTGCGTGGTTTCAACTTGCATGGTCATTTTTATGGTCCCCCACAACTGTCCAAAAGGAGAACTGCTTGTCTTCAAAACTTACCTCTAATTATTTCACTACATTTTACTTTTATCTGTGTTCTTGAAGTTATTTAGGTCTATTGAATTTACATCTATTGTAACCATATGATGGACATACTAGCTAATGGTGCACATCTCTTCCCAACATTATGACATCATTCATACAAGTAGCTTGAAATGCTATGATGGGAATTTTTATACCATGGAAACTTGCAAACACTAAAATTTAGACTTTTTATTGTTTTGTTGACTTCCAAGACTTAAGTGATGAAGAAAATGTTACTGCAGTTAAAAGTGTATCATGTGTGTAGCTGTACATTATAAATAGCGCCAAAAAACTGAGGGAAAGCATATTCTTCCATGTATTAATACTGGAAAACTATCACCAGACTGGGCCAAGAATTCACTCATGTTGTTGATGAATAAGTGAAGTTCCAACATATATCTTTTTTATTTCACTTTGGTCTTAAATGTAAAAGAAAATAGCAATGAATATTCAGGTCAGAACTGCCCTTGTTCACCAATAATATAAGCAATTCTTTGCTAAATCAGATAGTAGTAATATAGTTATTCATAGCCTGATTTTGTCAAATTGCGGCTGAAATTATAACTATATAAGAGTTTGGCAAAACTCAATGAAAGCCTTCTGTAAGAATCAACAGAATAAATGAAATTTATAATAAAAATTATTGTATATTTGGGCTTCCCTGGTGGCTCAGATGATAAAGAATCTGCCTGCAAATGCAGGAGACATGGATTTGTTCCCTGGGTTGGGAAGATTCCCTGGGGTAGGAAATGGCAACCCACTCCAGTATTCTTGCCTGGAGAATTCCATGAACAGAGGAGCCTGGTGGGCTACAGTTCAGGGGGTCACAAGTTTGGACATGACTGAGTGACCAGCATTTTCACTTTCATTGTCTATTTTATCACTTGTCAGTTGTGTGCTGCATATTCTTTATATTATAAAGTTTATAACAAACTTATGTCTTTACATATACACACAAGCCCTACACCCTGCCTCCTACCACAGGCAGCTGTAAAATATTTACCAACATTGTGTTTAGTCAAAGTAACGAGGTGAAACGTCCACAGCTTTGGAGTCAAACAGGGATGTGCATTTCAGCATTGTTTCTGTTTCTTTCTGTGTTGCTTTATAAGTAAGTTACTGAGCCACTCCAGCGCTTTTCCTTCTTCTGAAAAACAACAAAAAATAAAGAGGGATTTGGCACAGGAAAGGGTGGCCATGAGGAAGACAAGGAACATTAAAAGGCTTTGGCACAAACTAGATACTGAACGACTCTTGCTTTGTCCTGTTATCATTTCCTTCCCCTTCTGGTTGCAAATCCTCCAAGGCTGATTTACTTTGCTGGAAATGAAGTAATTCACACATTTTTGGACCACGTGGCAGGTAGACAAGGCAGCAGAGGAATGGATGGATGAATGGACATCTCCTTTTGATTCCATGATAAACCAACACATCTAATAACTTAAGGATTCATCGAGACTGGAAATCCTTTCTAACTTTCTCAAATTCTATTTGCAAAAGTCAGAAACATCTCACTTTATATTATCAGTGTTCATGGGACATAGCCTACGTTGCCCCATCTCTAATGTTCTTTAATGTTGTCATGGGATGAAACCGGAAAGAAAAATTACTAGAGAACTCTTACGCCCCCTGCTGGCCATATTACAATATAGCAATAATGAAATGAAGGGAACGATCAAAATTCCAGGGAACTCAAAAAAGAATAATTATTCCAGCAAACTGGCTACCCACACACCAACTCTGGGCTGCAGATGACTTGTGTTTGGCTTACACAATATTTAAAACAAAAAATTTAAGTTTAATTTATTGCCAATATTTCACTGACTTCCATACTCATTTTCTCAGAAAACCCCATGTGTGTGTTCTGCTCCCTTTGGACCTAACACCCCACTTGGCCGCCATTCCCACTCAGTCTGCTCTACTTACTCTGTCGTCTGCTCAGCCCTCGCTGCTTTTGAATATTTGCAACCCTAAACTACTACCAAGGAAGCCCAAACTTGCTTGAAAATGACCACCTAAATTATTAGCAAAGCAGATAATAAAACTGTGCTTCCTAAATTCTGATAAACATATTTTTATTGATCTCATTCATTTATTTAACCAATGTTTTAGTGCCTGCTATGGCCAGGCACATAGATCCAAAGAAATGGTACACACAAGACAAAAATGTCCTTTGCACTCAGAGTTTTAGTTAGTGGGAAAAGCAGACATGATAATTACAAGAAATATGATAAAAATGATGGAAGAATATGAAGACTACAATAGTGAGGCTGGAGCAGAGTTCCTGTTCTCACTTTATCACCTCCTTTAAGTTAATCATTATCATAATATAACACAATTATTTCTACGGTTTACTAAATAATGTCCCCAAACCCTAGGCTCCACACTTATTCAACCTTCATTGGACATAACTGCTGAACAACGGAGAAACAGCAGTAAACATGCATTTATTAGATGAATTTTCTCAGGCACGCCCTCATCCTTCTCCCTGGTCAACTGCAATCAGTGTGTGAAACTGAGAGCCACAAGATGGTTAAAGAAGGTGAGTAGTAGTCGCTGGGCAAACATCTCTCTGCAGAAACAGGAGTCAGGGACTTCCCTGGCAGTCCAGTGATTAAGACTCCACCTTCCAAAGCAGAGGACTGGTTCGACCCCTGCTCAGGGGCAACGAAGCCTGGTGCACTGCAACTAGAGAAAGCCTACATGCCGCAACAAAGACCCAGTGCAGCCAAAAATGAGTTTTAATTTTAAATTTTTATTTAAATTTTTTAAGTATTTTTAAAAAAACAAGAACCAGAAATGAGCTTGAGTAATGGGGATACAGGATTAAAACTAAGAGAAAAGATCTGTCAACAACACCCATGACACCATGATACCGTAAGTGTGTGACAGAACTACAAGACAAAGAAACTACCTCTGTCTCGTAAACATTACTCACCTGGGTCCTTTGAAACCTGGGAGAAATGACTAATTCCAGATCCAAGGCAGAAAAAATACAAGGTGAGCCTAAGACACCTTTGGAGGCCAGAAGGCGAGGAAACATTCAGACACGAATGTGGTAATGTCAACAAATTCCAGTCTTGATCCATGAATCCATAATGGTGAGAGAGACAGAGACAGAGAAAGAAGCTGGAGGGAGCACAGGGAGAAAGGCAGAAAGCCTTTATAGAAGAATATGATGCCAGGTAAAGAATGTAGAAGGAATGATGGAATTGAAAAACCCAGTGTAGTAATTGATTCTGACAACAATCATGAATGGACCCTAAAGCCAGTGAGCAAAATATTACTGATACTGCCACAGTACCAACGCCACAGATGACAAAAGGAGAAATACGCTAGGAATCTCTTTATCTTAGTGGCATAGCTGATACTGGGTGACCTGACATTATGCATGCACCCCTTAATGTGAAGCAATAAGGCACAACTACTCCTACGATACTTGCAGAGGAGCACTGAGTCTAATCAAGCCACCAAATGGCACCCCACTCCAGTACTCTTGCCTGGAAGATCCCATGGATGGAGGAGCCTGGTAGGCTTCAGTCCATGGGGTCGCTAAGAGTCGGACACGACTGAGCGACTTCCCTTTCACTTTTCACTTTCATGCATTGGAGAAGGAAATGGCAACCCACTCCAGTGTTCTTGCCTGGAGAATCCCAGGGACGGGGGAGCCTGGTGGGCTGCCGTCTATGGGGTCACACAGAGTCGGACATGACTAAAGCAACTTAGCAGCAGCAGCAGCAGCCCCAACTTGTACTTAACAGAAATCCATGCTACAATTAGCATGAAGAAACAATCAGAGGGAGAATGAAGGCTATTCTAGCCTGAACTCTTTAAAAAAAAAGATGTGTCATTAAAAAAAAGACTGTTCTGAATTTAAAATAGAGACAAGTGAAGTCATTCAGTCGTGTCCAACTCTTTTCGACTCCATGGACTGTAGCCTACTAGGCTCCTCCGTCCATGGGCTTTTCCACCAGGTCTCCCACATTGTAGGCAGATGCTTAACTGTCTGAGCCACCATAACCAAAATTCGATGAGTGAATCTTGACTGGCACCTAGACAGGGGGAATGGGAAGATGGCTGTAAAAGACATTATTGAAACATTTGGGAAATTTTGAATATGGACTGGAAATTAGATATAACACCTAATTTTGCCAGGTGTTATACAGTTTTGTGATTGATTGAACAATGTTATTCTTAGAAAGCGATGCTTGCTTGCCTAAGTATTTAGGAGTCAAGGGCTACTTCAAAACCTCTTCTCTGGTCTTCAGTGCTCTGGCTGCACACCTGTTCGCTGCAATAGTCAGTTCACGGTGTCTGCTTTCAGTGAACATACACTGAAATACACTGAAAATCCAGACCTTTGGCAAAAGGCCTGCATTCCCACCCCTCTGGTTCTGTCCTCTAGTTCCTGCTCCATTTACACTGAACTTGGACCTCACAGGCCACTTTCCTATCCTGCCCGTATTAAGTCTCATTCCCGCTTAGCACCTTTGTACTTGCTGTTCTCTCTGCCAAAAACTTTTCCCTCACGTGGCTGACTAGCATTCTTCTTGCCACAATTCACATGTCATCTTCTCACTGAGGCATTCCCTGACACACACCCTCCAGTCACTTAACCAGGTTCCTCTATTTTTTTCATTCTGCTTAGCCTACCTAAACTTACTTACTGTAAAGCTTTCTCGCCCTCAAAAAGGAAAGATCTGTAAGAGCAAAAGAATCTTCTGCTTTGTCCACTGACATATCCCTAGCATAGAATGCTGGGAAATGGTAGACGCTTCATAGATCACTGAATCACTCATGACATACCTGCCATGTGACAGGCACTGCTATGTGCTAGGCACTGGCTTAATGGTTTACACATGTTGCTCAAATATTTTATACTCCTCAGTTCAGTTCAGTCACTCAGTCATATCCGACTCTTTGCAATGCCACGGACAGCAGCACGCCAGGCCTCCCTGTCCATCACCCACTTCCAGAGCCTGCCCAAACTCATGTCCATTGAGTTGGTGATGCCATCCAACCATCTCATCCTCTGTCGTCCCCTTCTCCTCCCACCTTCAATCTTTCCCAGCATCAGGGTCTTCTCATATGAGTCAGTTCTTCGCATGAGGTGGCCAAAATATTGGAATTTCAGCTTCAACATCAATCCTTCCAATGAACACCCAGGACTGATTTCCTTTAGGATAGACTGGTTGGATCTCCTTGCAGTCCAAGGGACTCTCAAGAATCTTCTCCAACACCACAGTTTAAAAGCATCAATTCTTCTGCACTCAGCTTTCTTTATAGTCCAACTTTCACATCCATACATGAATCCATTTAAATAGCTGAACATTTCCTAACTCTCAAGAAGCCAATTTACCTTCAAGTGAATTGCAAAATCTGGATTTTACCTACATGTAGGATCAGGATGTTCACATAATTTTTAACAATTCATGGCCATAAGAATGACTAAATTGAAAGAAAAACTATATACAGTGTGTGAGGATGTAAAGTAACTAGAACTCATATACTGCTGTTGGGTGTAAATTAATCGCTTTGAAATACTGCTGGCAGTATCTAATAATGGAAAACATCTGTACACCCCATGACCCAGGAATTCCATACTTACATATATGCTCAAAGGACATGCATACATGTCCGCCAAAAATGTGAACAAAAATGTCTGTAGCAGCACTAGCCCTAATAGTCAAAAAGTAAAAACAACACAAATGTCTATCAACAAAAGATAAATGATTATATATGCACAAAGATGAATACTACACAGTAATGGGGATAAACGATTCATAACTACATAAACACGGGTGACTCTTAGAAATAAAATGTTGAATGAAAGGAAGCCAGACACCGAACATATAATAAACATATAACAAAGTGTGTATATCTTATATATGGCAAGTAAAGTTCACTGAGATTGCAAGTATGTATTTTCACCCGTGTGTGCTGGGGGGGCGCTCCTCAACAAACTTTCCTATGGATGTTTCTCTAAACCTAAACTTATGTATAAGATGGTATTTGAAGGCAACCTAAACTGGCTTACTACAACCACGTCCCTTTGAAGTCTCATGTTTTATGTCTTAAAAACACATGTGAGTTCCATATTCTTCACTCATGTACAATGAACAGAAATATTTACCTCAAAAAATATTCAAGGAAAACGGGCCCTGGTTATCTTGTGATCTGGGCTTCCCTGGTGGCTCAGATGGGAAAGAAAAAAAAAAAAAAACTGCCTGCAATGCAGGAGACCGGAGTTCGATGCCTGAGCTGGGAAGATTCCCTGGAGAAGGGAATGGCTACCCGCTCGTATTCTTGCCTGGAGAATTCTATGGATAGAGGAGCCTGGTGGGCTACAGTCCGTGGCGTTGCAAAGAGTCGACACGACTGAGTGACTAACACACTGTCCTGTGGTTACAGTACTCTGGTACACTCCCTCAGGATTTAAACCAACTGCCGGACAGCAGTTGGTAGTTTGGTTACAGTTAGGGGTTAGGCAGCCTGTTTCCATCTCAGATTCACCACTCATTAGCGCTTGGGCTTTGGACAACTTACCTAGATATTTGAGAGCCTATTTCTTCATTAACATAATAAAGATAATTGTATACCTGTCTCACAGGTGGTCTTGAAAATTAAATGAGATGTAAGTTGGGTAACTCAAACTTCCTAACCTCTTCCTTCCCTACTCTGGAAGTAGTACTGGGGTGGAAAAAAAGTCAACAAGCTGTTTGCTGCAATATATATATTTTAATTCAAAGTGAATCGACAGTAATACACCATAAATTCTTATTTTGACACTCACCAAAATAGTCACCTGGAAAACCCGCTTTTTGTGACAAAGTACAGAAGGCTTGGTCACATTTAAATCACTGAGAACTAGAGAGAAATACTATCGCAAACCGTAATAGACATTACATCCATAAAAATTTTCCCAGTCCTTATTGTAATATTGCACAGTGCAACTGCTACATGGCAAACTAGTGTAGCATAGAAGTAAAAGCAAAAACAAACAAACCAAAGAAAGCCACAAGTCTAAAATTGTTAAACAGTTAATAGCTCAAACTTAGTAATCAAACCTATATCATTGGGTTCTTTAAAACAAATCTTCCTACACCTTGCAGTGTATGATTTAACTTTTACTTAACACAAACCAACTTTAGAAGTAATAGTAGAGATTTCTTAAATGAAAAAGTTTTGCTACTACAGTAACATACTCAAACACCCTGAAAGAAAAAGAAACAAAATACCAGGATATTTGATTAAAAAACAATTTGTAAATTAAAATAGTATGCAAATATGCAACTTGGAATTCATGCAGTGTTTTATTTAAGAAAGCATTAACACAAAAGAAAACTGGTAAAAAAAGGTTTTAAAGAGGGTATAAATCCAGATTCTTTTGTCAATATGCTAAATTTAGACTTTAGCAGGATCTTGGAATTTTTTTTTTTCCTTGTTAAAAAGCCCATGATTAGAATCAGCTAAGAGCAATGTACTTAACTCGGGTACGCCTTTATCAAAAAGGACTGTTATATTATGAAAACACTGAAGTTTATCATTTACTGTCAATTTAACAAGACAACACAGTCTTGGAACTGAAATACAGAAAATATGACATTTCAGGGTAGTAAACATGGCCCTGAAGAAAAAGAAAACTGTGCCAGTTTTGTACCTGGTACAAACATCAATCTTTTGCCCTTGGTGTTTCTTAAACATGAGCTTCCAGCACTGATTCTTCTCCAACAAGCGAGCAGATACCAGTAAACTGCTGGACCGGATAAATAAAATTAGAAGGCTGTGGAGGGCAGCAAGTTTACTTAAATAGTGACTCCATAAATTTGCCATCTGTAAATAATCTTTTAAATTAACCTTAGGCTATTCCTTTTTATGTGTAATATATATACATATTTCTATTTATATAAAATGCATAGAATTGATTACTAAAAACACTGAAACTTGTGGGGAAAATTAAGTCCTTCATTTTCAGTGTGACTAAAAACGTACTGCTGGTTTTTATTTTATGATCTAATACTGTAATTTTTAAAATTAATATCAGGCACATTTATTTCATCGATGATTATTAAATAAAACACTGCTTGTATTAATGGAGTAAAGAAAAGTTCATCCATTATTAGCTTATTGTCAACGCTGTACTAGACCTGTACTAGTGGTATGCAGTTCATTTATCAAAGAAATGCTGTAAATCCAAAACATTTGGAGAGTTTTACACTCAAATGCTTTGTCCTGTTTCTTCCAGTAAATGGTATAAGATTATATTCCAGATTTTTAAGGAAAAAAAGTTAAGTCAAGCCTGCAAGATACAGCTCTCTCAAGTGTCTACAATGCCAGTATGAAAATAAAAAATTAAGTTACATTGATACATCCAAGTTTTTTTATATGCAGTGATGAGCACAAACATTAATAGAGATAAAATACTGATGCAAATAACACACCCCAAAATAACATACGCAATTATTTTCCATCATTTACAATACAGTAGTTACAATGACACTCCAAACAGAAAAGCAAAGTAAAAAATCAAAACCCCAATTTCTATTTCATGTAATTAGACTTATACAGAAATTAGAAGGCTAAATAACAACTAGTTAATCACCTAATTTCACAGCTATCTGAAGTGGCAATCGTTATATAGCAGCTTATCTATGATACATTCAAGATAAATGATACAATTTATTACTTGCCCATAAGCTAAAACACAGCCTGTTTAATACCTTCCTTTAAATTCCACCTCTACACTACAATATACTTGAGGTCTATGCAAAAAGTAGCTACCTTTTATATAGGAAATGGATGATTAAGTCTTTGGTGCTGTAAAAGCAACTTCATTTAAACATCACCACCACCACCACCAAAAAAAAGTAAAGTATAAAGAGGGAAAAACCCAAGACATACTTCCTAGGAAAAAAAAGCATGTAATTTCTGTCCCTGACGGAATGTATTAAATAAGCAAACACCACCAACAAGCAAAACAAGTACTACAATGTAAAAATACTAAAAAAAAAAAAAACAAAACAAAAACCCTCTCACATGCATAAATGAGAAATTGCACACAAAGAACTCACATCTTTTCAAGCTTCAATAGTAAATATTCTGCTACTATTTATTAAATACTGCATGGTTTGCCCAAGCTAGGATGAAACCACATCATGAATCAATGAGCATTTTGCATTTTCTTTCATTATCTACTCAAAGTCATGCCTACTGCATCTCTAAACATTTTATTAAATCCAATTATACAGCAAACACTCCCAAAATAAACTTAGATTGTATTGCAGTTTCACTTAACAGTATATAAAATGCTGTGTTGTGACAGATATCAACTATTCATTAGATACTGAATCAATTTTTCTTAAGCACTACTACCTGCTTGCTTTTCTTGAAGCTAGATCATTCTGAAAAAGTCAGACAGCAGAATTCAGCTATTGCAAACATGCTGCCCTCTTAGTAAGGAAAAATAGCTACAACCTGAAATCATACCACACAAAACCAAAAATGAACATTACTCTATCAAAGGAAACTAAAGAGTAAGTCTGAATTTTAAGTGCTGCAGTCCTCAACATTTATATATAGTAATAACATTAACAACCTCAAATATTTAAGGCACTATGTGTGGGAACGGTTTACAATGCAGCTGAGATTATTAGAACAACATTGAAGAGCAAAGTCTAGGCAACATTTTGCCCATGCAAAGACACATGCAAATGTAAAGAACAATAGCTCAATTTCTTAGGTAAGTGACCCAACATTTATACACTAAGACACAGATAATACAATTCACTTGTATGCTGTAATTCTGACATATGTGCATCTGTTGCTCTAAGTCTGTACACAGAATGGCTTCCCAAATATGGACGTGTCTTGCACTAGTTAGAAGGCAATTTTATAAAAAATAGCGGGAGCAAAAACTGGACTTCTGCTCCCATAAGTCACCTGTCTAGAGTTACAACATAAGAAGATAACATGACCAAAGACAAGTTATACCAAATGTGCAAAACACATTAAAAGTGAGTTTCTTTTTTAAAGCTCAAAGTTGTTTAAATTGCACCCAAGTCTACATGATTCAAAAATAATTTTCTTGTGCCATGGCTAATATTTATTAAATACCATGTTTTATTTTTAATCAAATGTTTATATCATTGAGCTTCCTCAATATACTCTTATGAGTTTTCACATATATGGATACTGGCTGAGTTTGGTTGGACTCAATGGAAATCCAGTATACGCAGGTGATGCTGCAATGTAAGAATGTGGTGGGAAGATTGGTTTGTACTGAGTCTGATGAATGGTTGGGGATGGTAACAGACGGGGGTTTATGCCCACTGGGACTTGGTGAACTATGCCACTGGGATGGGAGATATTGTAAGTCGGATGCTGTAACATAGGTCTTGAGGTACATGGAGAGGCTAAGAGGTGGGCCACTGGTGCAGCACTACTGAGGGGAGCTGATGATGGGTATGGAAGTAGAGTAGGCTGTCCTCCGAGGTGCGCACTTGCAGCCAGATGGGCGTGTACAGCTGTGTGATTAGGACTTCCATGAGAAAGAGTGAAAGGATTACTGGTAACGCTAGTAGGGATATAAGCTTGCTGCCTTCTATGTCCGAAGTTTCCATTCCACTCCTGATGCCCAGACCCAAAGTGCTGAACCTATTCAAAAACAAAACAAAAGACTAATTACATATTTTACAAGTCACAAAGAAGAAAAAAAGGGAAATTAAAAGATACTGTGACTAAAAACCCATAAGGGATCTCTCAGATCTTAGCTTACATTAAGGATAGAGAAGAATTCTCTCAAGTTCTCTTAAGAATCTAATCTTTCTAAAAAATTCAAGTTCCATGGATAATCTGATAATTATCCTATTATTAAGCCAATTACTTTTCAGTCACTTGGAATAATGAAAATGGAAGTGTTTAATTAAGATTTTATATAGTTTGAGAATCTTTTTCTCCCAATTAAAAAACTGCTGATTTTGAATCCCAAAGACTCATAAATTCACAAACATACCTGACTAAAATTCAAATGCTGCTGCTGGAATGCTGATGTCGATTTTTGCTGACGATTACCAACTGTGGAAGGCTGGTTTAATCTTCCAGGGGCAGATCGTCCTTTTATTAATGGCTGGCATATAGAATCTGGCAACAACAAAATATTAGAGAGTAGGTACTTTTTCCTTCTCATATAAAAATTATGAAAGGTATTTAGATATTTTACACAACAGTGATTTGAGAACCTTAAAATTAAATAAAAAGTAAAGATCTCCTAGTTTCCAAGCACTGGATAATATTAGAAAGTATTTCTTTGGTACAATAGATTTGGCAGGGACAAGTCAGAAATTCAGAGATGACTTTTGGTTCTGATGTTCCCACATCAAGACCTTTTAAGGGACAATCAGGGAAATAGAGGGGACTCAGTTTACCTGTGTTTGCCATATGCTCATCGGCATTTAATCTGTTTTCCAGTCCCACTGGTGGCACCACAACAGTACAAACAGCTGGTTTGGTTTCTGTGTCAGTAGAAGTTACCAATTCTGCGTTTTGATGAGTGTCCTCCACAAAGCTGCTCTCTGCAAATGGACTGTCATGTCCTGAGGAGTCTGATGTTGGAGAGCCATCCACAGTATCACAACCACTTTCTTGTTCTTCATCTGACATACTAAAAGAAAATATCTGTATCAACAATGTTTTTCGATCTTAAATCTAAAGTTAAATACTTTCCAAACTCCACCAAATTGATAAGATCTTATTAAATTATTTCATACCTAATTATAACTTCTTCCTTACCCCAAACACATTCTTCATAGATTCCCTAGACTCCCACATTAATTCTCTATTGGGACTGCTAATGCTAATTCTCTCTGTTTAGGAACACCCTCTTGGCATTTAATTTTCCTTCCTGTCTCTTTTCACTTGATCCTCAGTAGCAGTTCATAAAATCCCCTATTATAAATTACAGAAGATTTCATCAAGATACTACAAAAGAAGTACTGTTCTGGACAACTGAAATGAAATGTACAAATATATAAGCAGGCAACTTGGATATTTGAAATCAAATTCTAATAAATTAGAATTATTAATAATATTGTAGAGTAATCACTAATAATTTAGTGATAATTTGGGTCTTTTTAACTAACCAGTTATTCAAAAGGCCTTTCCTACCTCTCTGAAAGTCTAACCACCCAGAGCCCAAATTTCTCTTCTCGTCCTGATCCTTGGGCCCTGGTCCCCCTCTCACCTTGGGATTTTTATTGCATTTATTCTGTTTTAACCACTCATTTCATACTTAAAATTTGAAGCATATCTTTTTATATGTATATTTTACTTAAATATATTTTTATATCTTATATATGTGTGTGTGATGCACGCATGCGCGCGCACACACACACATCTCATGGGGCTTCCCAGGTGGCTCAGTGGTAAAGAATCAGCCTGCCAAAGCAGGAGATGTGGGTTCAATCCCTGGGTCAGGAATATACCCTGGAGAAGAAAATGGAAACCCACTCCAGTATTCTTGCCTAGGAAACACCATGGACAAAGAAGCCTGGCGGGCTATATATATAGTCCATGGGAGTCACAAAAAGAGTTGGACAGGACTTAGCAATGAAACAACAACAAATGCACAGTATCAACTTGCAAATCACATTATAAACAACTTTAAAAAGAAGATGTGTTAATACTGTTTTATATTTTCCACAGAGATTTGGCTATAAGTATTAAAAACTATATTTCCTAAGAAAAAAAAAGAATAAAATTATGACTGAAAAATTTTTCCACTATAAAAAGAATGTCAGCGGAAATCAAACATATTTCACTGACATTTTTACAGCTCATCTCTTAATGAGATAGTACATCATGCAGGTTAGCAGTCATTCACTACTTCAGTGGCAATGCATATCCCTGGCCGAAAGGAAATACAGATAAAACCAGGCAAATCAATCACTAAGAGAGAAAAAAAATCACAGCAAATACTCTGAGAGTGGGTCATTACTTTATAATGTAAAACATTCCTTTTTGTATTGTTAACGTATATGTTCTTATTCTAAATTTAAGTTACAATGGTAGTCTGTAAAGCTAGAGCTGAGAATGTGACTTTTTTACCCTTTCAAAAACAAATGATTTTTTAAAAACCATTTATTAGAACCTCAATTTTTCATTTAGATCTGTTCTGTAACAATACAGAAAATTCCTACTTAAAACCTGAGTTCATAAAAAGGTGATCTAGTTCAAAACTTATCAACAAGAGAGAGCCACTGTGGTAAACTGGCAGGTACTTACTAATTTAAACAATGAAAAATAACATAGGCTTTTTAGTAGACTTAATGTTTATAACACACTACTGTTAAAATTCCTTTACCTGTTCGGTCTCTTGCAAGGGGATGGGCTGGACTGCCCCGAGGAGCTGGTGCTCAGAGTACTATCTGGACTACTTAATGAACACATCCGATCTATGTTCAAAGTGCTCTGGCAAGCTTCACAGTCCAGATTACCTTTACATCTAGTGAAGGGGGAAGGAGAAAACAGGTCAAAAATGAGAACCTACTCCCCAGATATGAAACAGTTAAGAAAGACCTACATGGATAAAAATCTAAAGCTCATAAATACAGGAAAAATGCTATAGTAAGCATGCTGAATGGGCTTCCCTGGTAGTTCAGTTGGCAAAGAATCCACCTGCAATGCAGGAGACCCCGGTTCGACTCCTGGGTCAGGAAGATCCCCTGGAGAAGGGATAGGCTACCCACTCCAGTATTCTGGCCTGGAGAATTCCATGGACTGTATAGTCCATGGGGTCACAAAGAGTCAGACACCACTAAGTGACTTTCGCTTTCAGTCATGCTAAATACTACTCAGGAAGTTTACTCCGAAGGACATGAACAGACAATAATAAATCACAATAATAAATCACAAAGTTTTTTTCCACCACAGCAGAGGATACCATCATCATTATTTAAGAATGTCGCAAAAATGCAGGCATCTGCTTTCGGCACTTACTCTCGGAGGGAATGTCTCTGCGAGGACGTCTCTTCCTCGTCGGTGTCACTGCTGATGGTGATCACGCTCACTGCAGGACTCGGGGAGTCGGCAATGATGATGGTTTGCCGCTGTTTATCTGAAACTGATGAATCAGAGTCTTGCCTGATAGACGTGTCACAACAATTTCCTGCCTCTCCTTCTGAGTTACGATTGTCCTGTGTTTCTATACAACTTACTTCCTGGACATCTTTCCCAGTTACTGTCTTTGGGGAGATAAATGCTGATTGTGGGATATTGGTATTCTGCAATGAATTACTCCTGCAATCAAAGGAATAATGTGTCATTTCTATAATCAAAATATATACATGACATTTTTCTAAGATACCATGTTATAAGTAACAATACAAACCTTCACTTGTTCAAGATTATGTATATGACACACCAACACACAAATCATGAGTTTGTGATACATAAAATTTCTAGAAACGAGTGTAGACTGCATTTACTTATATTCTAATGGTCTTTTTTTTTGGGGGGGGGGGCAAATGTGATATCTGAGTGTCTAGAATTGTCTAACACTATAGGTAGATAATAAATCAAAAGGGCAATAAAGACAATCTTACCAACTGAAAGCATTTATTTCCTCTCTTCCTGGCTCCCATTCCATTAGTTTTACCAAAATACCTCTGAGAAATTGAGAAGGGAGCTTGGCTTAGTATTTGTTGCAAATCTATCAAAGAGGTCATTTTGAATACAACAGGGTGACCCTTTGGTGTGCATGCAAAATTTATTTTAATGATTCATTTTCAAAATGCAGAGGAAAAGTTAAAATATCAATACCAACCTGTTCTGGCACAGTTTATTTTTCTTGGTAGTGGCTGGCTGAGGCCAAACAACATGTGCAATGCCCACACTAATTGGCTGAGGGGCCGATAGAGTGATCTGATTAGTTAGAAGAGGTTGTGGCATCACGGAGCTATAATGATTGCTGTGTGAAATCATTTTCCTATGGAGAAAATTTAGAAAAATTGAATCCCTACGTTACCATATGTATTTTGCAAATGACTTACAAAGAAGGATTGCTGTTTTTAACTTACCCCCAGTCTCCGAGCCTTTGTGAACCAGCCACACCCTCAGAAGCTAATGCAGTAGTAGCAGGAGCCAGGGGTGTTACCTGTTGCCAGGCAGGTATCAACATCTGCTGTGTCCTACCAGACCATGTCTGTGGCAGCAAAAACAACAAAAGCAAAAGAAAAACCAGTATGTTACAAGTAACTCAAAGTAACAATCACCTAATAATTACAAAAGTTAAATTCAATAATCTATAAGGACAGAATTCCTGTCTAGGTCATTTTCATTATTTCCAATAGCACAAGCCTATGTATTACCAATGGATTAAGGCCTCTACTTGAGTATGAGAAGGACAGCACATAAGCAAAAATAATGAATTATTATCACCAACCTGAGAAAGAACTCCTGGTCGGATCTGTAGTGGCTGCACGGCTGGGGCCTGAGTTACAAGGGGAACTGTATTATCTACCCTTATTGAATAACTAGTGGGTTTACCATGTGTCGCAGGAATACCTATGAAATAGAAAAGAATAGTTTTCAAATAAAAGAAAAACTTCTCTCTGAGTTAACTGACAAAACTCTTATAAATTTATGAATTGCTAAAATTCTTCTTAGGATTATAAAAAAAAACCCTGCATAATACTCTATCTACCTTGTGGTACATCATTCCAAAAATCGTTATAAAGCTACTCTTTCTATTTTACAATACATACAGTTGAATCATTTATTGTTTTTTAAATTTCTCATTCCTTTTAAAGTTTGCTATTATACTTTATTTTCCTTTTTTAAAAGTTCTGCCACTGATAAGACACAAAAAGATGAACCTGACTCAAAATCCTTATCCTCTAGCAGATAAATGTTCATCTTTTTGTACAAACTTCAAGCTGTGCTTGATATTCTCTTCCTTAAAACTGTAATAGGATCTTACACCTGAGTCACCAAAGGGGAACTGTATCACACCTTCAATGGCCATGACAGTTTACAGGAGTCAATAAAACTCAGGATGGCACACTCATTTCCATCTCCTAAGGAAAAGCAAAAAGTAAACTTTTCTGCCTAATATGATGATGCAACTGAGCTTTGATCATTGTGATTTAATTAACTATTATTTCTAGTGGAGAGCTATTGGAACTCCAGGAGAAACACATTCCATTTTGCTTACCCCCTAGGAAAATTAGAGGCAGGGTTACTACCCAGGCTAATACTGTTAATGTTAGTATGTCTGTCATACATTGCAAGAGCACCTTACAAACATTAAGACCCACAGCACTAAACTTTAAAAGCGTAAAGAAGTGTTACTCAACTAAGAACTTTAACTGACAAGATAGTAGGGATATCTCCTGAGATGAGAAAGCTCAGTTACTAAAATAAATTCATCATTTCATAATTCCGGTCTATTGTAGCATTTACTTTCAATATGGGCTGGCAGATTATTTAAAGATAATTAGTTTTTGGATAAAAGTGATCTTGGGTGATCAGCCATTTAAAAAAAAACAACTGTTTTCTTTTCCTATTGAAAAATAACCTTACATTATTTATTGCATGAATACACAGTAGCTTATAGAAGGAAGTTAATTTTATTGTGTTTATTTTCTTCAGAGCCTTTTATCCTATTGCTAAGGGTGCTCTACCCTCTGAGCTCCACCTGAAGAGCTAAATGTGAATTAAGTTTCAGAAAGATCTATTAGTTATTTTTTAAAACTGACCTTCTTACCCTTTCCAAAAAGCATGTCTGGAACAGCAAATTCTCCAAGAAATGGAATCTAAGTACACCCAGGCTGTGTAGATATATTGCAGCAATAGAGACTCTCATCAGAGAAAAAAGCAGAATTCACTTTGATATGGATGAAATCACAGAGCAAATTCTTAAATCCCTTCCCCCAAATCAGGTTGCTCTTAAATTCTCCTCATAATCAAAGCCTTAAGATGAGAAGAATTCTCCTACCAAGATTCTCCTATCAAGAGGTTGAATCTTTTTTAAAAATCATTCAAAAGTAGGTTAAAATTCCAATTTTCTGTATGGTTATAAGCTAAAACTTTAATGACCAGATTTGCTTGATATCTGGAAAGCATGACACAAAGGCCTCAAAGCCTATTCTAGGACAACAGAGGAGAATTTTGCTGGAATGTATTTGATTCTGAAATAGCAGTTTCATCCAAAAGGGATGGATTAACTGGCTTTTCAGATCATGGAGTAATGTGAAATGCTTGTTCCCTATATACAGCCTATACTCAGATATGTTAAGTAAAAGCTTGTCTAAGTCTTCTGTACATAAAAACAGCACAGTATTAGGGACGTGGTGCCTGTTTAGCTACACCTACAGATTATGTCTATAGTCTCTAAAATACATGAAACACATGCTTACACAACATAGCTCCAAAGTAAAAAATATGAAGTGAAGTACAACAAACATAAACTGTACTTTAAAATACAAACTATAAGGGTACCATAACTGCTACTCAATAATGATTTTAAAATGTTTCATCGAAATGTTGTTGTCATTCAGTCATAAAGTCACATCCAACTCTTTGCGACCCCATGGGCTGCAGCACACCAGGCTTCCCTGTCCTTCACTATCTCCCAGAGTTTGCTCAAACTCCGTCCATTGTGTTGGTGATGACACCCAACTATCTCATTCACCGTCATCCCTTTCTCCTCCTGCCTTCAATCTTTCCCAGCGTCGAGAATCTTTTCCAGCTCTTCACATCAGGTGGCCAAAGAATTGGTGCTTCAGCTTCAGCATCAGTCCTTCCGATGAATATTCAGGGTTGATTTCCTTTAGGATTGGCTGGTTTTATCTCCTTACTGTCCAAGGGACTTCTCAAGAGTCTTCCCCAGCACCACAATGCAAAAGCATCAATCAGTTCTTTGACATTCAGCTTTCTTTATGGTCCAATGCTCACATCTGTTCATGACTACCGTAAAAGCCACAGCTTTGACTGTATGGACCTTTGTTGACAAAGTGATGTCTCTGCTTTTTAATACACTGTCCAGGTTTGTCATAGTTTTCCTTCCAAGGAGCAAGTGTCTTTTAATTTCATGGCTGCAGTCCCCGTACACAGTGATTCTGGAGCCCAAGAAAATAAAATCTGTCACTGTTTCCCCGTTTTCCCCATCTACTTGCCATGATGTGATGGCACCAGATACTATGATCTTAATTTTTTAAACACTGTGTTTTAAGTTAGCTTTTTACTCTCCTTTTCAGCCTCATCAAGAAACTCTTTAGTTCCTCTTCCCTTTCTGCCAATAGCATGGTATCATCTGCATATCTGAGGCTGTCAATATTTCTCTTGGTAATCTTGATTCCAGCTTTTGATTCACCCAGCCTGGCATTTTGCATGATGTACTCCATAAAGAAGTTAAATAAGCTACAGCCTTTCCCAATTTTGAACCAGTCTGTTGTTCCATGTCCTCTTCTAACTGTTGCTTCTTGACCTGCATACAAGTTTCTCAGGAGACAGGTAAAGTGGTCTGGTATTCCCATCTCTTTAAGAATTTTCCATAGTCTGTTGTGATCCACACAAAGGCTTCCACGTAGTCAATGAAGCACACAGACAGATGTTTTTCTGGAATTCCCTTGCTTTCTCTATGATCCAAACGATACTGGCAATTTGATCTTTGGTTCCTCTCCCTCTTTAAAATCCAGCTTATCCACCTGGAAGTTCTTCGTTCACATACTGCTGAAGCCTAGCTTGAAGGATTTTGAGCATTACCTTGCTAGCATGTGAAATGAGCACAAAGAAATAGAGGAAAACAACAGAATGGGAAAGACCAGAGATCTCTTCAAGAAAACTGGAGATATCAAGGGAACATTTCATGCAGAGATGGGCACAATAAAGGACAGAAATAGCAAGGACCTAACAGAAGCTGAAGATATTAAGAAGAGATGGCAAGAATACACAGAACTATACAAAAAAGGCCTTAATGACCGTGATAATCACAGTGGTGTGGTCACTCACCTAAAGCCAGACATCTTGGGAGTGTGAAGTCAAGTGGACCTTGGGAAGCATTAATATGAACAAAGCTAGCAGAGGTGATGGAATTCCAGCTGAACTATCTAAAATCCTAAAAGATGATGTTGTTAAAGTACTGCACTCAATACATAAGAAAATTTGGAAAACTCAACAGTGGCCACAGGACTGGAAAAGGTCAGTTTTCATTCCAATCCCAAAGGAAGGCAATGCCAAAGAATGCTCAAACTACTGTACAACTGCACTCATATCTTCAAAATAGATTGGCACATTATGAGATAAAGGGGTAGGAAGACCAACACTGGGATTTTCTATAGAGATGCCAAAATGGATTAGAGGGAAAACTCCTTTCTAAGCAGCCACTATACTAAGATAAAAAATAATGAGACAACATATTATAAAGCCTGCCTGTTACGCTGCTGCAACCACACCTGTTAGCTCAGTAAGTGAACAAGTATTTCGCTTTGTCTTGTTATTAATTCCAAAACTATTGTTCTTGACATCTGATGAGTTAACGAGTCTGAGAATATCTCCTTTTCCTTCTGTTACCCTTGTTATGAACCAACCACAGCTGTTAACGTATTATGGCTTGCAGGATCTTAATTTACCCACCAAGGATCAAACTAGGGCCCACAAGAAGTGAAAGTATTAGCAAGGTGAAAAGACAGCCTTCAGAATGGGAGAAAATAATAGCAAATGAAGCAACTGACAAACAACTAATCTCAAAAATATACAAGCAACTCCTACAGCTCAACTCCAGAAAAATAAATGACCCAATCAAAAAATGGGCCAAAGAACTAAATAAACATTTCTCCAAAGAAGACATACAGATGGCTAACACACACATGAAAAGATGCTCAACATCACTCATTATCAGAGA
>NW_011495081.1:7612053-7632224 GCF_000754665.1 Bison bison bison | reverse complement strand
TACACTGTTGGTGGGAATGCAAACTAGTACAGCCACTATGGAGAACAGTGTGGAGATTCCTTAAAAAACTGGAAATAGAACTGCCTTATGATCCAGCAATCCCACTACTAGGCATACACACTGAGGAAACCAGAAGGGAAAGAGACACGTGTACCCCAATGTTCATTGCAGCACTGTTTATAATAGCCAGGACATGGAAGCAACCTAGATGCCCATCAGCAGATGAATGGATAAGAAAGCTGTGGTACATATACACAATGGAGTATTACTCAGCCATTTAGAATACATTTGAATCAGTTCTAATGAGGTGGATGAAACTGGAGCCTATTATACAGAGTGAAGTAAGCCAGAAGGAAAAACACCAATACAGTATACTAACGCATATATATGGAATTTAGAAAGATGGTAACAATAACCCTGTGAACGAGACAGCAAAAGAGACAATGATGTATAGAACAGTCTTATGGACTGTGTGGGAGAGGGAGAGGGTGGGAAGATTTGGGAGAATGGCATTGAAACATGTAAAATATCATGTATGAAACGAGATGCCAGTCCAGGTTTGATGCACAATACTGGACCCTTGGGGCTAGTGCACTGGGACGACCCAGAGGGATGGTATGGGGAGGGAAGAGGGAGGAGGGTTCAGGATGGGGAACACATGTATACCTGTGGTGGATTCATTTTGATATTTGGCAAAACTAATACAATTATGTAAAGTTTAAAAATTAAATAAAATTTTTTTAAAAAATTAAAAAAAAAAAAAAAAAGAAGTTAAAGCCCAGAATTCTAACCATGGACCCCCAGGGAATTTCTTGCTACTCCAAATTTGGATGAAATACACCACACTGTAGGTAGAAGGCAATCCCCAAATTAATTTTGGTACATGCAAGAAAGAGAAAGAACCTAACAATTTATTTTTTGTTGTTTAGTCACTAAGTCCTGTCTGACTGTAGCCCATCAGGCTCCTCTGTCCACGGATTTCTGCCATTTCCTCCTCCAGGGCATCTTCCCAATCTAGGGATCAAACCCATGTCTCCCGCACTGCCGGTGGATCCTTTACCACTGAGTCATCAAGGAGGCAACAATCTATTAGCACAGATTAAACACATCTATATGAAAATGTATTTGTCACGATACCACTTAAATAGTAACTGATTAAATTAAAAAAGCAGCAGTTTTGTGTGCTCAAGTATTTAGAAGTAAAACATCTATGACTTACTATTAACAGTGTGTGTATGTGTAATAGGGAGAATAAATATAACATGTTAATACTTGTTGAATCTAGAGTAGAAGGTATTATTATTATTTGAATTTCTCTATATGTTCAAAATTTTTATAATAACAGTTGAAGAAAAACAAAGAAACACAACAGCATCTTTAGGAGTGCTGACAATATGCTATAGGTATTTTTATTATCAGATAAGCCACGGGTCACTGTCACAGATAACAGACCAAAGCCACCCTGGTAGAATCAAAGCGGCTGAAGAGCTGCCAGGTTTTCACACCTCTCATTACTAGTTAAGCAAGTCAACAAACATATTCTTGGTGCTTTTTAGATACTGTGCAGGAGATTAAAATAAAAACTTCAAAAAGTTGCTCATATCCTTAAATCAAATAAATATTTTAAATATCACTTTCAGAATCCAGAAATATTAGAACTGGAAATGATCAAGAGAGTAGCCATTCCATCCATTTTCTTTGACTAAGGTTGAAGCAAGATAACAAACACGTCTGGGATGGCAGAGCAAATAGAGGAAACAAGAACTAGGTCCCAGGCATCCTGACTGAGCACCAAGAGCTCTCACTTATTATTAACAGCATTACAACACTTCAAACAGTCCTTTCAGGCCCATTTGAAATCAATCCCTTGATTTTAAGATTTAGACATCACAGCCTAGCAGGAACAAGATGCTAGTAAAGGACCTAGGAAAGAGGACTTTATTCTAGTTATTCCAGTCAAAAAGTTCACTGCTATCATTCTCTTACCACAAAGTAGTTCCTCAGTGTGAGAATTTATGCCTCTTCAAAGGTATTCTGTCATTATCTCATTTGAGGATTTGATATTTTTAACTAAATAAGGGCAATTTGATAAAAATCAATATTTAAAAAAACAAAAGACTAAGCTATGGGTAAAGAACAAGACTACAATATTTTAGGAAAGAAATCCTTTGACCAAAACAAAGATCTGAGCTTTCAGTCACGGTCATGTCTAGAGATGACATGCAGATGTTAAGTATTTAACCTGAATATCTGGAGCAGTTTTACCCAGCATAGGACAATCCACAGCTTTCCCAGTTCATTAATTCCTACTAAAGTATTTTATCATGCTAGACTCTACAGGAAATACAACTGTCATATGAGCCATTTTGTTAATGATGACTACAATGGAACTCCAGTCAGTTAATGAGTATCAGTGGTTTAAAGGCTACTGACCAGCTTAAATTAAATGCAAATGTAGCATTAAATGTAACAAAACCCATGCAGTATATCTAATGAATAGATGC
This sequence comes from Bison bison bison, assembly GCF_000754665.1. Lineage (NCBI taxonomy): Eukaryota > Metazoa > Chordata > Mammalia > Artiodactyla > Bovidae > Bison > Bison bison. The sequence goes on along the minus strand of NW_011495081.1, from coordinate 7,629,720 downwards.
CTAAACTTATTTTAAAATAATGCATGCAAAAACTCAAAGTGTAATTTAAATAAAAGAATACCTTGAATAGCTGGGGGACAGATAATCAGTGTCTGCTGAAAAGCATCACCACAACCAAAATGAGCGGTTCCGGCCTGCAGAGGAATCCCATGGTGCACAACTGAATGGGCAGATGTGGTTAATGCCTAGAACAATTGATGGACATGGCATTCATTATACAGAGTACGCTAATAATTGTGTACACATGCTTTATAAGTAGAAGTCAAATGCATTTTAAAAAACCATAATTCTATGATAAAGATGGACCCAGAAATTGATCTTACTGAAGTCTAGTTTTTGTAGACTTGAGATATAGGAGAGCCAGTAGATTGCATTGAAAGAATAAAAGGTGAAGGAAAAAAATAAATTTAAGTAGATACATTCCAACTGTTACCCTGAAATATTAGAGATTTAGTAGAACAGCCATAGTAAGACCTCATCAGCACTGGAAGTGCTGATATGGAAACTTATGTATATTTCAAAAGCAAAATGATTAATTGTTAAAAGAGAAGCAAAAATGACCAAATACTGTAAGTTCTTACCTGACTTCTTAATGTGCCAATTTTAGTAAAATTTGCTGCCAGATTAGTAGTACTGCTTGGAGCAACTGGTCTTAAAAGTGAAGTTTTATTGTGATTATTTGCATCACATGAATTTGGATGGGACTTACAAATATCCATAATATGAAAACAGGACTTTACACTGCAAAAGAAAAAGTGAACAGTAATGGTCATATTATTTTTTAAATGTTTAGAATAGTTTAAGATTAAAAATTATTTTTAAAAGAAAAATAAAGTCTATGGCTTGCACTTAATCTGCCGATTTCCAATACTATGTCTACCAGGAAATCCTGTAAGATGGAAGTCTGAAGCAAGAAGCAGCAATATGCTTCTATCTGAGACATTTTCTTGAGACAGTAAAGCAACAGTGAGCACATTTTGGTAAGCACACTATAATTTGTGACCCCCATTTCAATTTGGGCATATATTCTTCTCCACCAACCCATTAAAAAACCTCCTTCCACAAGGAAGAGAGGAAACGGGGGCAGGGGAATGGAGGAGAAAAGCAAATGGTGTGAAGGGAAACTGAAAAAAGGAGTTTTTCAATTTGGAGTTTGCAGGACTCAAAATTGAAGGAGGAAAAACTTAACACTTTCTTTAATTATAAATATGTCCAGTCATTAAGGTAAGAATATTATGTAAAAGTGATATCACTCAGTCATTTTTGGTATGCTATTTTGGAAAAAGAACACTGGACTGTGATTTAGATTTGCATTCTAGTTCTACTCTGCAATTTACTGTCTATGTGAACTTGCTCAAGTTAGCTTAACCTCTTTTGACTCAGTTTACTTATATTTAATGAAGAAACTGAATCATTTTTCTAACAAACTGGTTTACTACAGAGAGCATTATCATTTCTTCAGAATCATTTTAAAAGATTTTAAAGTAACATACTGGTTGCTATGAGGGAAATCAAGAAGATGCTTCATATTAACAAAAGCATGGTTCAAAGTCTCAGCTGGAGTAATTCTTAAATCTGCATCAATCAGCAACATTTTTTTCAACAGACCAACAAACTCTCTTCTATCAGCTTTCTCAGCCAAAAGATCACTTCCTTCCAAATCCATCACTGTGTTCACCTGCAATATCAACATTTCAAGACATCAAATAAAAATAAGCCATACACTGTACTATATGTTAAAGTCTAACAATTCAAAAAGAACCTCAAACAGGAAAGAACCAAGAACTACAAGTATTTTCAAATAAGAAAGAACACATCTCAAAAATATTTTGAGGTATCAAAAAGCATTCAAAACAGTGGGAAAAAACTGCTTTAACTAAACACTCAATTCTAGAGAGATGTAAGTAGAAGAAATATGTTTGCTAGGGTTTTCCTTTTTAAAGAAAATACTGAAGAACAGGATAATACAAATCAAATATTTGATAAAGATGAATGAAATTTAGTTTCTTAAACCTTAGAATCAATTTCATTTGAAGAGCTTAAAAACAGCAAGCACTGTGTCACGTAGAAAATGATTAACGTGCTTTGGCATTCTTGGCATTCAAGTGCACCAATTTATATGCATGAAACATTGACAAATGTGACTGTGGTACTCACATGCACTATATCATCCAGGCTGTTGAATATGTACTTTCTGGCTTCTTTAGACTTCATTCCTGTCTCTGCCTCATGTTCTTCCAGTGTCTTATTGAATACATCAGAGAAGAAAAACATCTTATTACTACCACTTGTAAATTCTTTATTTCTTCAATTCTGGCACATTTAGTCTAATATACTGAATATTCTAAGGCAAGTAGTAGTTTCAAAAGAATAACTATCAAAATATAATTTTTAAAAGTATACAGAAAATGAGACATTCAGGCTGAGGTCAAAAATATATAGATAAAATCACACACATAGATAAATTCCCTAACAAAATTACTAATGTTAATCATTAAGGATTTACTGATCCTGGGAATAAATTACATACTTGGGTTACACCATAAGTGGTTAAGTTCAACCCTGTCCCATAAAGCTTGATAAAGTAGGGAAGAACTCAAAATGACACACATAAAATTTTTTAAACTATTTAAAACACATTACTAATTGTGTTGCCAGGTTAGAGAATGAGCTAAGCTATTCAGAAAAGACTCTGCTTATTAAAAGTGGGATTGGGGGATGGTAAAAAAGAAAACTCAAAAGAAACAAATGTAATAAAGTAAAAATAAAGAGTATTATCCATGAACATAAGGCATCTTAGAAAACTGTTTTTCTAAATATTTTTTTAAGTGAGATCACTTCTCGGCCTTTTGGCTAAGATCAAGTGTAAGTGAGTTACCTTTAATCTCCAACCAGAATGGGAAAGATCTGTTTCTCTGCAAAAAAATCTTGTGGATTTTGTACCCACATTTAACAACTGTTCTCCTGGTAAACCTTGAGTCTGAGAAATGTATCGAATCTGAAAGATAATTTACAAAAGAGAAAAATTATTCTTTTATTGCATTAAGACATTAATTACATAGCTATAATATATCAGACACTAAGCTAGATGTTAGGTCAAGAATTAAATGATGTAGTGTGTGTGCCCTAATAAATCAGTCTGCGTGTGTGCTAAGTCACTTCAGTCGTGTGACCCTATGGACTGTAGCCTGCCAGGCTCCCCTGTCCATGGGATTCTCCAGGCAAGAATACTGGAGTAGGTTGCCTTGCCCTCCTCCAGGGGATCTTCCCAACCCAGGAAGTGAACCCCTGTCTCTTACTCTAGTGGAGAAGATACAAGTAAGCAATCATAAGGCAGTGTAATATATGTAATATAGGTATAATAAAGGCATGCATCATGAGAAGGCAAAGAAGAGACACATAAAATAATGATAGACAAATAAAGTTCTGCTCAAATCGGGCAGTAAAGAATAAATAGTTTGTTAGTCCTGAAGGAGTGGAGAAATATGATCTACTATGATACAAGGCTTCCCTAGTGGCTCAGACAGCAAAGAATCCACCTGCTAATGCAGGAGATGCGGGTTCAATTCCTGGGTCCGGACGATACCCTGGAGAAGGAAATGGCAACCTACTCCAGTATTCTTGACTGGGAAATCTCATAGACAGAGGAGACTGGCAGCTATAATCCATGGGATCACAAAGAGTCAGACACAACTGAGCAAGTAACATTTTCAAGGTTATAATATGGAAAATAAAAAGAACATATCCGCACACTGAGAGACTGAGGTTCACAAAGGGCGAAATGGCAAGAGACGAAATTGATCTTGTAGGCAATCGATAGGTTAAGAAGCTTGATTTTAATCTCAGAGGTAATACTGGGAAACCACTGGAGAAACTGAAGAAATCTACACAGGAAATTGACAAGCTACTTGACTCAGTGACAAGTTAACCTGGGTAAATCAGGACTATGGGAACACTGGAGGGCGTGCATGCATCTATGACATGACCTATGTGTGCTTGGGTCAGTAGGGGAAGAGACACAAGCACAGATGAGCTCTCTCAGGAGGACACTGAAAAGCTCCAGCCTCAGGGCCTCTGAAGTTAATACCACTCTGTTTGAACACTCTTCCCCACGCATCTGTATGGCTGTGTTTTGCTTCCTTCAGCTCTCAGCTCAAATGTCACCTTATTCATGAGGCCTTCTATGACCCACCAATAAATAAGGACAAGCTCTCCCCTCTTCAGTACCCCTACCTCCCCTTCTCTGTTGTCTTTTTCTCCACAGTGCTTTTTACCATCTGACATTCTGCACATTTACCTTGTATTTCCTTATCCATTCTGCAGTAGAAGTAGGAAGGAGTCTGTTCTGTTTCCTTACATATACACCCATGACAGTGTCTGATACATAGTTGGCCCTAAAATAACTGTTCCCCTCAAATATCTGTTCCCCAACTCAACAACTGGGCAGCACAGGAAATAAACAGAGGCTTAACCCCTTGAAATTGTGTTTGAAAACACAGGGTTCTTTCTTTAAACCTAGAAGACAACTACTCTATCCTCTTCTGCATCTTCTATTACTTCTTCTGTATGAGATTTTTGCCCTCAACCTACAAAAATGTTTAATATCTTCCAGCCTAAAAACAAAAAACTCTCTTAACTATTTGAAACATTTAATTGAGTAAGTCTTAATAATCTATAGTTTCCTTTTCATTCTAAGCTCAACACACAACAATTAGAATTCTATTACTCTCACAAAACGATAAAGGTAAGTGATGTCCTGTCATTAACTGAAACATTTAATAGTTGAATATTAAACCTTATCTTACTTTAACACTATTAGCTATTATCTTTTCACTTAAAAAACTGTTCCTTTCATTTCCACATCATTCTTTTCTAGTTGTCTTCCTACTTCTTGGCACTCTTTAATTGCCTTCCCCCATAGCTTTATCTCTAATTCTATGTCTAAATATTTATCTCTAGCTCTGGAGATTTAACTGCTTAAGTGAAACTTTCCATCTGGAACGCCTTTCGGTACCTCAAAGTGAATACATTCTAAACTGATTTTTCTTAAATCTGTTAAAACCTCAGGTACTTCCCCTTTGGTGATCACTATCACAATGCCTGAATCAGAAACCTGAAATTGACAGAAACCTGGAATTGAGGCCTGACAAGTACCTCTCCCACATCACCCTCTTTCCAACAACCAAAACTCTTAACAATTTTATCTCATTTGTATTTTTCATAACTATCGCTCCTCTCCATTCCTCTTTCAGGTCTTCTTCAATTCTAGTTATACAGTCTCACAGTCTACAGCCTCCTAATTAGTCTACATGCCTCCCTAATGGGCTTCTCGGGTGGCTCAGCGGTAGAGAATCTGCCTGCCAATGCAGGAGACATGCGTTCGATCCCTGGGTCAGGGAGATCCCCTGGAGAAGGAAATGGCAACCCACTCCAGTATTCTTGCCTGGAGAATCCTATGGACAGACGAGCCTGGTGGGCTACAGTCCATGCAGTCCCCAACCCCATCCACTCATCCCCGATTCATTATTCACATTGCCAAGAACAAGAAATTGCTAACAGCCACTTTGGTAAAATGCAAATCTGATTGTTACTCTCTGTATAAAATTACTTTACTGCCTACGGGCTGGATTCCAATTCTCTAATTGTGGCATACAAGTCCCCCTGACCCCACCCCACTTTCTCTCTTCCCAGCTCTTCACACATTCCGTATTCCTGCCCTCTCCAGCACCTGCTGAACCCTGCATGAGCCAGTCTGTCTTGCCGAGATTGCTCTCTAACTCCTACTTATCACGTCCCTGTCCCTCTCCCTCCTTGCCACTTGACCAAGCCAACGTGCTAATCTTTTACTGTTCCTTCTTCAAGACTCAATTCAAGAAACTCTCCTTTGTAAAGCTCTCCCTAACCAAAACAGAGGCCATCGTCATCTTCTGTGCTACCACCACACCTAGAATATAGCAATTTTAATGTACTCATAACACAAAACAATTACTTTTACACGTCAGTTTTCCCTGCTAGACTATGTGCCTCCTGACAGTCTATGTTCATGTATCTTTGTATCTCCAATTTCACAAGAAATGGTCATTAAAATCTTCACCTTACAAGTTAGTTTCCTTTCATTAAAGCGCAGTGCCTTTCCCTCACTCGGCATCCCAAGTGCCTGAGTTCCTTGTTTTACGGAACGAGAAAATGGGAAGTGCCCAGATGCTGCATCAGAGTCTCTCAAAGTAGGGAAGGTGCTCAACATATCAATTTCAACAAACATACACAGGGCATTTATTATGACAAAGACATGCAGATTAATAGAATATGGTGTCACTCTTCAACAGCATTAATTCAGTAAAAGAGATAAATACTTAAGCCCATAACATGCAATTAAACTAGGACGTGCCATTATAAAGAAGAAAATAAAGTGCTAAAAGAACCCAATAGAGCAGTTAATATACCTTAGAGGTAGAGATAGCACTGAAAAAACAGCAAACAAACCTGCAAGTTATTTTTGGTCCTAATGCCTGACAGTCATTTGAAGAGAGAGAACGTGTTCCACCTATCTGCCCCTCCCATCCCCAGTGGATGAAGGGCAGGGACTAGTCTTAGAAGCAATTTGCCTTGTAAACTCAACTAGAATTAAGCTAAGCAAATTAGATTTACAATGTCAGAAACATAAACTAAGAAACTCCAGACACCGTTGGCGGATGAGCTGAAGGGCATAAAGCAGAGCTAGAGTTTGATGACTATGCTAACGTAACCAGAGTAAGCAGAAAATCTGAGCAGCAAGTCAGAATCAGAACAGATAAAAGCACTTACAGAGCAGCTAAATTATACTCATGATCTAGCACCAAAGTGAGATTCTACCAATGCCTACTAATTCTTCTAAGTGTTGCTGTGAATCCAAAACCACCTTCAACTCCAGACTTCAAAAAATCCAGTCACAGTAAAGCTCATTCTTGGATTTATGTGACAGTCCACACATAAATGGGGCTGCCTTCACAGCTCAGCTGGTGAAGAATCTGCCTGCAATGCAGGAGACTAGGGTTCAATCCCTGGGTTGAGAAGATCCCCTGGAGAAGGAAATATCAACCCAATCCAGTATTCTTGCCTGGAGAATCCCATGGACAGAGGAGCCTGGCAGCTACAGTCCATGGGGTCACAACAGTCAGACACGACTTAGTGACTAAACCACCACCACCACACATAAATAAGTGCACTCTATTTGAGGCTACTCGAGAAAGGCTCTTTGAGATCTGAATAGCCTGATGAAATAGAATTCCCTGAAGATTCTCACCCCACCCTGGAATTGAAATAGGGAGCTTTATTTTTCTTACGTAAGATATAATTTGATATTACCAAGCGTAATAAAATTTGAATATAAATTCAGGCTTTTAGCCATTGTGGATATGGTTCTATCTAAACTCTAACAAACATTCTGCAAGACCAATCAACATTTATCAAGTAAATACTGCCATTCATCCATTAAAATATTATTTAATGTCCTGAACGATATTGACATTTTCCCAGTAAATAAAAGTCAAATTCAGTACATATAGCACGAGTGAGACAGTATGCTTACAATAAACACAGGAAGGGATCCAAAGCACAGTACCAATTCATGAGGCAGCCGTCTCTAAACAAACACAGTACATACAATTGTGTACGAACAGAAATAAATGCATATGAGAAAAATATAATGTAAAAAATGGTCAGTGGCAAGCTGTAGAATCCAAAATTCAAAGAAGTAATTGCCTGTGGAAGACTTCAAGAGATGACACAGACGATCAAAGGAACAGAACAGAAAGCTCATAATAAAGAATTAAAATAATCTGAATAGTTTTTCCTAGTGACTCAAATCTGGCCTTGAAGTATATAACTATAGGTAAAATGTTAACTCTCTTTCATCTCTGGAAAAAAACTTTGGGTTAGAATGTTAAATAAAGATTACACAAAAGACACATCAACAAGGGTTAAGAAAGATATTACAACACATTTCATAGAAGTCTTTATTTTTGTAAATGTTTCACATGCACTTAAAATACATGTAACCTACACTTTTGCATGCTGTATTGGGCATAGTGCTCTATGCCTGTATTAGCAGGTCAGCTTGGTCAATCATGTGTTCAAATCATTCATATTCTCACCGATTTTTTCTATCTATGTTCTCTATCAATTACAGAAAGAAATGCACTGTAAATCTCTACTTATGATTATGGGTTTGTCTCCATTTTTTTGGTTCTATCAACTTTGACTTATAATATTTTGAAGCTGTTGCAAGGGATATAAAATATAGAATTTCTGTGTTTGTGATGAATTGAATTTCCAAATTAATTGGCTGGGCTTCTGCTCTTTATAATCAATACTGATAATATTTGTAATATAAGAACACTCCTGCTGTTAAAAGCAATGTTATGATTAAAAGCAAAACAGAAGAAGAATATCTAGTACAACATACAATTTGAGAGAGAAATATTTGTACAAAATGTTATCACAGGGAAAAATCATAAACTAGCAGAGGCTGCTGGCTCCTTCCCTAGAACTCAAACCTGGAGACAGAATACCAGTGGAGGTTGATGAATTTGAGAAACTAATATAAAGACAGTGAAAACCCTCTTTGAGCGAGAACAGATTGGCAGTGGCAGGGTGGAGGTGGAGTCCTGAAGAGAGCTAGTGCCAGGGAGTCAGGGCAGACTGGAGCAGGGTTCAGCTGGACTCTTACTGCCCTGAAAGTATCATTATCCATGAAGTAGTGTAGAGGCAGTCGACTGCTAACAGCATAGCTTCTGGATTCAGACTACCTGTTATTAAACCTGCAAGTTATTAAACTTCCCCACACCTTGGCTTCCTCATCTATAAAACTTCATAGCGTTGTTGTAAATATTAAATGAGTTAAAGTGTTGACAGTTTCTGGCACATAAAAGAATTCAATAAGTATTAGTTAGTAATGTTACTACTACTGCCCACTGCACTGCCACTGAAAGGCAAAAAATAAGTAAAAAAAAAAAAAATAGCAACAGTGCCTCAATTGGGTATCCAAGTATATCACAGTAGCTGATGCCTAGAACAGGAAACAGGTAACAGAGAGAAGCATGCCCTTTCACATCCTGATTGCTGCTGCTGCTAAGTCGCTTCAGTCGTGTCCGACTCTGTGCAACCCCAAAGACGGCAGCCCACCAGGCTCCTCTGTCCCTGGGATTCTCCAGGCAAGAACACTGGAGTGGGTTGCCATTTCCTTCTCCAATGCATGAAAGTGAAAAGTGTCCAACTCTTAGCGACCCCATGGACTGCATGGATGGAGTTGGTTGCCATTGCCTTCTCCCACATCCTGATTAGATGACCATAATCCAGGGAGTTGAGGAAATTTTATGAAATTCAACCACATAAATAAAGTAAAAAAAAACAACCAAAACAACAACAACAAAAATACCACTCACGTGAACATTTTAATGCAAAAATGCATTTCAGAGTCCAAAACCAATTTAGGATAAAAAATAAAAAATAAAACTTCAAATTAGGAAGACAAGGGATAGCCCTGAAAACAGGCATTTATCAAAACCAAGCAAGCATCATATTTGAAAATGAGTATGAAGTCGAAGACTGGAACAACAACAACAAAACCATCATTCTTATTGGTTTGCATACATTTATTTTGGAAAATAACTTTTAAAATACTAGGTTGATAACTGTGTAACTATTGATGCTGCATGCTAGTAACTTTTTTCAATTATTATGACCTTTTGGAATTAAAATAATACACATTCTGAAAATATTGTTAATCTGGATCAGATAACAATTTTTTTTCTCACTTTTGGCTTTTTTAAGTTTATTATTGATTTTAGAAAAACTGAATTTATAGGGTCCTTTTCAGTATCAACATGAGTTGTCCAAGACAACTATAAGGTCCAAATTCAGAGTAAAATAGCAAATCCATCTTTTTACTTCCACTAGCTGTGTACTGTTTCAGAGTACTACGCGTGCCATAAATTGTGGTCCACAAAGTCAAAGGTGTATTTCCAGCATCTGACAGGTTCCTCAGGACGTCAGCAGCTAAGGCGTTTCGGGACTTTTCAATCAGATCATTAATTCTCTCAAAACTAGTTAGCTTGGCATCTGAATCAAAGTTAATGACTGGGTTAAAAGATGAAAGAAGGTAAAAATCTATGGAAATTTTTACAGAAATGGTCTTTTAAGAGGTATGTTGAACAGGGAGAGGGAAAGTTAGAGTATTAAAAACAAAAACAAACAAAAAAAACCTGGCCTAAAAGAAGTTTCATGGGTAGAAAGTCTTTGGAAGAGGATGAGATTAAAGTTAACAATAACATCTAATAATTAATATTAAATGATTTTTAGAGTCTCAGCAACATTTAAGTCACTAAATTAACTACCTCTCATATCCCCTTTTATGTAGAAAGCTAAACCCTAGAAATCAGCTATCTTGCTGGTTACGTCAGGCGTGCTTTTAAAATGTTCTACTTCCTATTTTTTCATATCTAAAAGTTAACTAGTATATCATTTAAATAAAAATATAAGCCAAACAAAATTTATGTAACCCTTGTTAATTCTGACTAACATTTTTCACTAAAAGGAGTTGAGTATGTATCTCTTTCTAATAAGGGAGGCATGCTATAAAACCCTTTCAAAAAGTGAAGACAAGTACTTCAAACGACAATCTTGGTAATAAAAACCAAGAGAATAGCAACCAATATTGTCTATTAGCTTAAAAAGACTAATGAACATACCTGAAAACCACCATGAAAAGTGTGTAATGAGGTGCCTCGCTGGATTCTATGGAGAATCATTTCAAATAATCTTAAGCGAGACTTTCAGCACCATCAAAAACAGTGAAAAATACTAAAGAGGGTCAGGTGACTGAGTTATTTAAGACCAACAAAAGGTGCTGGCTTAAGACCAGTAGTTACGACACCTTTTATTTCTTGGGACAGGCTGACATTTCATCCATCACCAAAATCTGTCCCCCAGGCAAAGCGTTATTATTTAAATGGACATAGTCCAGCCTTGTGTATATATACCTACAATATAAAAATTGGGACTAAAAAAATTCTCCCAAGAGGTTTACAAAACTGGTTTTCAGGCATGTGGATTACAACTTTATGAAATTACAACTTTGTTCATGAAAACACTTTAAAAATCAAATTCTGTTTTGAGATCTTAAATTTCAATTCCATAAGATCCCTGGTTTTGCCATATTATTCCAACAAGAGCTTCACATGTGCTGTATGCCTGGGGAAATGCATTCCTATAAGTCTATTGTTTTCCTTTACATTCTACCAACTCCACTGGATTATCATGACAGTTCTGTTACCTGGTCGTACTCCAAGGCTCCTGGGTAGAGAGGCCATCCAAGGAATAATTCTGCAATCACACATCCCAGTGACCACATGTCTATGGCTTCACAAAATGGCAACCCCAATATAATCTCCGGAGCTCTGAAATTCAAAAATTTTAAAAATGATTGTAAAATTATCCAATTCATCTGGTATTCAAAGAAAAGCTCATAAAATCAGAGAGAAACCATCTATTCACAGTAATTCATCATTTTTCATAACTCTTTCAAACCTAACCATAATCCTGAATTAAACTTAAAGGGATGCTATGAGTACAATGGGGAGCTTCCTTGGTGGTTCAGCAGTAAAGAATTCACCCACAGGAGATCCAGGTTTGATCCCTGAGTTGGGAAGATCCCCTGGAAAAGGAAATGGCAACCCACTCCAGTATTCTTGCCTAGAAAATCCCACAGACAGAGGAGCCTGGCGGGCTACAGTCCATGGGGTCACAAAGAGTTGGACACAACTTAGCAACAAATCAACAACAACATGAGAACAACACTGCTATGATGAAATATCTAAGTTTTATTAACATGACAGTAAAAGAAAAGAAAAAAAGGAAAAGCATAGATCTTGTTTTTTGAGATGACAGCAGAAGTACCACACTAGAAAGAGAACTGACAGATGATTAAACGCACACACCATGACATCAGAACTGAAAACCAGACACTGAAGATAAGACTCAAACCAAACCAGACCAAACCCCAAAGACTAACCAGGGATCTAGACCGAGGTATTACTTCAGAAGATAATAATAAAACTGGGTTATTTGTTCTCCAAAACAGACAAGACCAAGTTCACTATATTCTGCCTTAAAGGGCAGAAAAATACAGAGTACGTCAAAACAGTTAAAAAGCATTTTGGCACTTAAAAGAGCTTTGATTAACTGGAAAATGTATTCCATGAAAGATACAATTCTCAGATAAATTATGTTGCTACTTCCATGACTTTCCCATAAGAAAATTAACATTCTAAGAGAAGCCTCACATACAGTTCTCTAATTCCAAAGTCATACAATCATGGTTATCCTGAACAATTTCAATGGTACAGAGAAGTTATAAAAACAGTACAATAAATACTTTTTCCTAGTCCACTTGAGAGTAATTTGCCAAATAATGGCATGTTTTGTATTTCATACATACACGATTACTCTCCTAATAATCACAATATAATCATCAAAGTCAGGAAATAAATACTGATACATTTTCACCAGCTAAGCCTTAGACTGCAAGTTGGGCCAACTGCACAGATAATGTCCTTCATGGCAAAAGAACCCAATTCTGAATCATGTACTGCATTTAGCTGTCATATCTCTTTAAGGCTTTTCCAACATGGAAGAGTCCCTCAAGTCTTTCCTTGATTCTATGACCCTGGCATAAGATATTACAGGCCAGTTATTTGTAGAATATCCCTTAGTATGGGTCTGTCTGACATCTTCTCATCATTAGATCCAGGTTATAAATCTTTGGGAGAAATGTTTGAAAAGTGACGGTTTTCCTCATTATATGCTAACAGGTGGTACAAAACTTTGCAGCACTACTGATAATGTTCACTTTGATTACTTGATAACACGGTATCTGATAGATTTCTTCACTATCAAGTTTCTTCTTTCCCCTTTGTAATTAAGTTTTTTGTGGGGCTTCACTTTGAGGCTGGAATCCAATTTCAATTTATCCATGTATTTACCTATGTAAGTATAATGGATTCCTATTTTATTCAATGGGTTATAATTCATTACTATTATTACTTATTCTGATGCTCTAAGTTTCCCAGACTTGACCAGTCGGAACTCCTTCAATGAACAACACAGGTCCTCATTACTAATGTGGTGGCACTGTTCCCAGGATCTCTCAGTATACTTATTTAATACAGTTTAAAAAATTCCTTCTGCCAGTTTTTTTTTTTTTTTAAACTTAAGAGTACTGATTGTTATATCTCCTAATGCAGTGGTTCTAGATCTTGGCTGCACATTACAATTTTTGTGCTGGCCACACCCATACCAATTAAATCAGAAACTCTGAGGATGGGACAAAGGCATCAGTGGTTTTTAAACCTCTCCAGCTGATTCCAATATATGACACAAGTCAAGAACCAAAGCCCTAAGACTCGATAGTTAAACCCAATGGAAAGACGATTCCATCTCCTCCCTACAGTTCTTCTGTTCGAAATAAGTTCAAAAGATAAATTGTTTGCTACCATAGATTTAGAATCTGTCTATTGACTCTACTCCTGAATATCTCTGCTGTAATTAATATTTAAGATTCAATAGATTCTTAATCCACAGTACTTGTTAAAAACAAGTAAGTGTCATGGGGAGATGCTAAGAGGAATAAAAGAACCTTGCTGCTGCTGCTGCTGCTACCTCGCTTCAGTCGTGTCTGACTCTGTGCGACCCCAGAGACGGCAGCCCACCAGGCTCCCCCGTCCCTGGGATTCTCCAGGCAAGAACACTGGAGTGGGTTGCCATTTCCTTCTCCAATGCATGAAAGTGAAAAGTGAAAGTGAAGTCGCTCAGTCGTGTCTGACTCTTAGCGACCCCATGGACTGCAGCCTTCCAGGCTCCCCTGTCCATGGGATTTTCCAGGCAAGAGTACTGGAGTGGGGTGCCATTGCCTTCTCCAAAAAGAACCTTAAAACATAGTTATAAAAAGCCTGCACTCTTCTGACTACTTAACTCTGTAACTGTGTAGATGTATACATGTAAATTATATTCAGATATAATCAAATGCTAAACTACTACAGAAAGAAAGGCTTACCCTAAATTATATTTATTATCATATTCACAAGATTTTATCCTTTTTTTGTTCACTAGTTTATACACAGAACATAGCAGAAAATATGCACTCAATAAACATTTCTTAAGTAAGTCATGCCAACACAGGTTGATTCACACAAAGGAAAGAAAGCATCAGTGTGAAATGTGGGTCTGAACTAGGCATCGGAAGAATAAAGGTCTAGGCAGAAAGAGAGAGAAATGAACACAAGAGTTTATAAAGTATATACTAATCTATACTTCAAAAGGTTCAAAGCAAAAGGCAGCTAGTTTCAAAAAGTATGGAGTAAATGAGATCAACTAGTAATAGTTAATCATGTATTAATTTGAATCCTAAAGACTTGCCAGTAAGACTAATAGAGCTATAGCTGTGTGTCAGGGCTTCATAGTTATTTTGAAATAATTAATACAAAAATTCACAAGACTTGAAATGGACTACTGTAGAAAATTTCAACATTGTATTTGGTAATGCAAGAAAACTAACAAAATGATACTATTTAGGACATACAACTTAAAGAGACAAAAACTGCTTGAAATCTGGTCAACAATTAGAGTTCTGTCTTGTGGACGAAGAGTGATGAATTCTTTCTGCCATTTGCTACCATTTAGTGAGTGAGCTGGAGAAGGCAATGGCACCCCACTCCAGTACTCTTGCCTGGAAAATCCCATGGACAGAGGAGCCTGGTTGCAGTCCATCGGGTTGCTAAGAGTCAGACACGACTGAGCGACTTCATTTTCACTTTTCACCTTCATGCATTGGAGAAGGAAATGGCAACCCACTCCAGTATTCTTGCCTGGAGAATCCCAGGGATGGGGGAGCCTGGTGGGCTGCCGTCTCTGGGGTCGCACAGAGTTGGACACGACTGAAGCGACTTAGCAGCAGCAGCAGCAACAGAGAGTGAGCCACTTTGACCGTGATAAGAATACAGACTTATCTTTTTAAAAATCTTGATTACAAATTGTATAAAACCATTTCAAACACAAAATCTAAGATTCAAAAGTTATATTTAGGGAAGCAAACTCAAATATCTCATTTTTTAAAAAGAATTTTAATTGCAAATTTTATACAAATTCATTATGTATTATTGCATCAGTTTAAAATCCTGAGAAGCAGATGAGATGTGCAAAAAAAAAATTTCTTGGGGAGAAAATGTCTCTGAAGGATACAGAGGGAGATGAAGCAGGAGTAGGTGAAGAGAGCCTCAGACCTCGAGCAGTTCTGACAGCTGTGAAAGAGGGGCAAAGGAAGAATTAGAACTTCTATCCGACTGCAGTGCTGTTAAGAGAAGAGTCTTGGCAGGGTCAATGGGGAGTCTCGAGGCAAAAATTATCTGCTGGAGTAGGTCCCCATCAAACTAGAACAGCGTAGCTCTAGGGCCCCCAGTGTTTGGTCACTGGCTGGGAGCAGCCCAGAGGAATGGGCCTCTGCCCAGCACTGCTGCGTTATCTAACAGGCACAACAGGTGGAGGCTGGCAGCTAACTGCTCTTCACAGCAGGTTCTCTTGAAGTGGATCTGAACGCTGCCACAGCCATCTTCCCCAAAGCTTTTGTATTTTATTTTGTAAAACATAAATACCATAAAGAAAATGCAATATATTTCTTCACCAAATCTGAGTCAAACGTACAAATTCTCTCCAGTTTACCACAGCATACCACAGAATGTTATATTTTCTGTATGCATCATCACATGTGAAAAAGTGAGGAAGCAACACCTTCAAGCATTTACAATCTAGATGAAACTGCCAGAGATATCAGAGCTCAGCCAGCCAGTCTTACAATACAATAAACTTTAGAAATCAAATTATGCACAAAACAATAATATACCCATCTGTAACTTAATGAACAAAGCTTAGTTTTCTGAATATATCTTAACTGGCTCTCAAATTATTTCTCTGGGCTAAATATACTTTTAAATATAAATGACCATAGCAGAAAGTCTGATTTATGGACGACTCTCAAAATAAACCTTGTGTTCTACACCTAAAGGAAATTCTTCCACTTCTTTTCTTATCCACCTTAACTCCCTTCTGAGCACCTGTAATGTGAGTGGTGTGCCAAGGGTACAGCAGGGAACAGACACATGTGTACTTCTGTAGACAGGCCAGGCGCACACTAAACACGTCCACTGGATGGAGAGCACAACTAAACCACTTCACCACTCTATAAATAGTAACACAATTAGAAGGCGAGTGTCAAATCCACAAACTCAAACATTTAGGTTATACGGTAAGAAAGGCTATGCATAAAATGCCATGTTTCCTTTTTTGCTATGTGACTAATAAAACTTATCAATATTCATTAAAACCAAGTCCTTTTTACTTTTCTAAAGCCCTGAAATACTGATATGAAATCTAGGTAAAGTGGGTAAGCTAAAAAAAATTTTTTTTTTAAGTGGGTAAACTAAACTCTGAATGATCTATGGGTCTTTTGCTAGAGAACTCAGAAAGAATGTTAGCAGTAGATAGTTCAAATAAGAACATGGTGAAATACTGTCACTCAGAAAAGATGACTATTAATTGAACACTTTACTTTATTTCATTTTTATTTAAGTTGAAAATTCAATTACTGGCAGAGAAACCTAGCCCTGTTGGGAAAAAGGATGTCTCAGTTCAGGAACTCAGTATGTCAAGTTTGAGGAACAGTTATATATTCTTATAAGAGAAAGATGCCCTGGGTTATCCTGGCAAATGCCATTAGGCTATGATCATGTGATGATTTCAAGGCCGTCAAGAAAGTGGTGACCATGATATGGCTCCTAACCTATTTTTTCAAATACAGAAAATACAATAGTTAGGCCAACTTGATTATTTAGCCTGCCTAATGTTTCTCACTAAAGTTAATAAAACTAGCATAATGCTGATATATTTCAGTTTCTTGAGAGTTTAGTGACAGGAACAACCCAGGTCTAGTTAAGTCTAGAACACTGATCAAGTAATTTCTGAAATGACAAAACTAAGGGCCAGACTCTAATGATGCTGTCAGGGATATAACTCAGTAAAAATGAGAGCTACAGTTATCCTGGCTTCTTTCGATGATACTCCTCTGGTGGTGGTGGTTTAGTCACTAAGTCGTGTCCGACTCTTAAGACCCCATGGACTGTAGCCTGCCAGGCTCCTCTGTCCATGGGATTTTCCAGGCAAGAATACTGGATTGGACTGCCATTTCCTTTATATACAAATATACAACTACATGCTTCGCTCTACTTTTGACAATAAGAAGACACCAAAGAAAAGCAACACAAACTTGGAAAAGGTAAATAAATGGTAAACTCAATAAAGATAAAAATAATAAAATTAAAACAGTCTTCCTTGAGGTAGGTGATACAGAAGCTATTTCTAAAAATAAACAGTTTTATTAAGACATAATTCACATACCATACCATTTATCTGTTCAAATGGTACAATTCAATGGCTTTTAGTATATTCACAGAATTATACAACCATTACCCCAATCAATTTTAGAACATTTTCATCACCATCAAAAGAAGTCCTTTATCCATTACCAGTCACTCCCCATTTCTTCCAAACTTCTCCATCCCTGCTGCTGCTAAGTCGCTTCAG
>NW_011495081.1:7605889-7611953 GCF_000754665.1 Bison bison bison | reverse complement strand
CAATGCATGAAAGTGAAAAGTGAAAGTGAAGTCATTCAGTCGTGTCCGACCCTTAGCGACCCCATGGACCGCAGCCCACCAGGCTCCTCTGCCCATGGGATTTTCCAGGCAAGAGTACTGGAGTGGGGTGCCACTGACCACCCCAAATCTCCTTTGTCTCTTTAGATCTGCCTTTCTGGACATATCACACAAATGGAATGGCACAACCTGTGATCTCTTATGGCGAGCTTCTTTCACTTGGGGTTCAACCATGTTGCTCATGTACCAGCACTCCTTTTTTATTGCAGAATGATGTTCCATTGTATGGGTATACCAAACTTACTTATCCATTCATGGATATTTGGGTTGTTTCCAGTTTCCAGCTATATGAAAAATGAAAAGTTAACCAGGAAAAGCCATGCCACCTCACCAGGCTATTGAGCAAGAATGTACTCCAGGGCTGAAGAAGGTCAGAGCAGAAAAGCTATACACCAAAAACAATCACTTTCTCAGAGAATTGAATGGTACAGGAAGAAAATGCCTTTGATGAAATATATATCCAAAAGGGGAAACAGGGGGCTAGTGTTAAAGAAACTGCTGATTTTTCAGTGCAGCAGGCTTTACAACTGAGCTAATCTTGTGCTACACCTCTTTTTCAAACCTCTAGGGCACTGAAAAATAATAACAGTAACAACTTCTTGACCATCTGCTGGGAACCCAATATAAAAAGAGCATGGGGTCATGGGTAAATTTCATAAGACTGTTTTGCTATAGTGCTACTATGCAGAAAGTTCTGGGAAGACAAGTCTTTGAGTCTGGTAAGGATGCATGACTTCAAACAATGAAAATCATCCAGAGAGAGCTAGATTTTAAACACTTTAGACACCTAGCAATCCCACCATTTACCCAAGCCTTAGTATTTTCATTTTTGAAATGGGTTTTACTGATGCAGCATACTCTGAAAATTATCTAAAGGACTAGGTAAAAGAATCTGTGTAAAATGTAAAACAGCATATACATTTACAAATTTATTCATACTCCCACTGTCCTAATTCACACCTCCTCTCTTCTCAAACCATCACCTCCTCCCTATCCCCATTCCTGACTGTTGTCCTTGCATCCAACTTTATTTGGCGGGGGTGGGGGGATATCTGAAAGAAAGTTCTACATTCTCACCACCACATCTACTAGCCCACTTGCATCTGTCAGCACTTTTATCTAAGGCAGCCATGCTCACTCACTGAAGTACACCACTGCACCAATTTCCCAGTCTCTCTCATCACCAATCTCTCCCTCCCTTCTTCCCTCCCTCCCTCTCCCCAACCCCCAACATAAAGATATGACTGTTCCCATATCTCCCATTTTGAGAAAAAAGAAAAAACGTTCTTGTTTACATACCCTCCTTCAGCCATCATCCGTTTCTCTGTTCCCCCTTAAACCAGGCCTTCTTAAAAGCATTATTAAGAAAAGCTGCCTCCAACTCTGCCCCTGTCTTGAACTCAACTCTAATCAGGCTTTCATTACCCCATCATTCCACCAAAATAGCTCTTGTCAAAGTCACCATCATCCACTGCATTGCCACATCCTTGATTTATTTGGCTTGCAGCATCTGACACAGTTGACTGTGCTCTCCTGCATTAAACAGTCTGCAGTTGACTGCCAGGACACCACTCTGCTCTCTTTACCTCACCAGCACTCCCTTCTCAGATTCCTTTCCAGTTCCATCTCATTTCCACAGCCTTTAAATTCTGGGCTGTCCCAAGGCTGCCTTTAGATACCTGTCTTCTCTACCTACATTCACTTCCCTTAGGTGACCTCATACAATCACACGGTTTTAAATATCACCTTTATTCTTAAACCCAAATGTGCATCTCCAAACCAGATGTCTCTCCCCCAACTTTAGACTTCCCTATCCAACTGTCTACTCAATATCTCTTACTGTCAATTATTAGATATCTCAAACTGAACATGTTCAAAACATCTGCACAATTCCCTCCAACCCACTCTTCCTCCAGCCTTCCCAATCTCAGGAAATGACAACTCTATCCTAATTTCTCAGGCACATAACTGGTGTAAGAATCAAATCTGACTCTCACTTTTCACAACTATCAGCAAAGCCCACTGACTTTATCTTCAAAACAGATTCAGAATTGGACCATTTTGCCCCACCTTTACTGCTAAAACCACAATCCAAGCCACCAGCATCTCTTGCTGCAAGCTTCCTAACTGTTCTTGCTTCTGCCCTGTCCTCTACCACCTACTCTCAACTTAGCAGCCAGAGTGATCCACTTAGTACACAAGTCATGCCACATCACGCTTCGCCTCAGACCTCCTAGCAGCTTCTTCCTGCCTCACAGTAAGGCCAAATTCTTCACAATGATCTATACAAGGTCAGACGGGATTTTGCCCTCAGGAAATCTATTTAACATTTCCTACCATTATCCCATTTGCTTGCCCTGATCCACCTGTACAGGCCTCCTTACTGATTCTAATCATAGTTGCTGCCTCCAAACCTTTACATTTATCTAGGAGAAGGTTCCTGGCAGAGGGGAACGCAAGACGCGATCTCTGCATTCTTATTTTGTGTTTCTGTCCAAAGACCTGATAGGAAGGCTTTCCTTTACCACCTTAAACAGAAGGGTAAGCCCCTGCCAGCACGCATACTTCCCGCTCCTCCTTTATCTTGCTTTACTGTTCTCTATAGCACCTGCCACCAACTGATAGGCTTCCTTATTACGTCTTCCCCTCCCCTACTAGAATATAAAACCATGAGGGAAACAACTTTAATTCTTTCGATGCTACATTCCCAGCACTGAGAATACTGCCTGGCATATAGCAGGTATTCACTTATCCATTTGTTCAATGAATTAATTGATCAAACAGTGGAAGCTGTTAGCATTCTGTTATAAATATCTTTATTAAATACATGAGCCAAAGAGGTATCAACCAAGAGACTCTGACATGCTAGCCACTTCACATTAGGGACAATTGAAATGTTTTGATTATAAAATAAAAGTCAACACCATTTACTGAGCTTTAATAGCGGCCAACATCACAGAAATAATTTTTAAAAACATTATCTCACTTAAATAATTTTTAAAAACATTATCTCACTTAAAGAAGATGTTCTAAAAATAGATTTCTGCCTTGTTCTGTTTCAAGATCAAAAATGCGGTAAACAAAATGTTCCACATAAAACAAAAGAACCCCTCAACTGAGTACAGTTAATCCACAGAATCATGAGAAATAATAAATCGTTTTTGAAGCAATTAAGTTTTGGAGCCGTCACCCAGAAACAGATAACTGATACAGTACCCAAAGTTACCCAGAAAGCAATGGAACTGAGACTTCAAATACCTTATTCCAAAAACCTTTCTCTATACTATACCATCTCAATGATAAAATTTTGTGACTGAAAGAAACACAGAAAGCCAAACAGGAAACCTAGAAACAGACACCAAAGCTACTTTTAACAATTCAACTAAAGTTATGTTCCAGCTTTATTTTCCACAAAATAAGAGGATACTAGGATTTCCTGGTGGCTCAAAAGGTAAAAGGTCTGCCTGCAATTCAGGAGACCTGGGTTCAATCCCTGGGTCAGGAATATAGCCTGGAGAAGGAAATGGCAACCCACTCCAGTACTCTTGCCTGGAAAATCCCATGGATGGAGGAGCCTGGCAGGCTAAGTCCATGGGGTCACAAAAAGTCAGACACAACTGAATGACTTCACTTTCTTTCTAAGAATATACTAACTGACCTATGTTTTCTAATAGTTCTATGCCTTTTTTGATTAGTCTTTAGCTTTCTAGGACAATCTAATTTAAGAAGTATTATGCTGCCATTTTCTAAACCCAGTTTTCACTCAGTATAAATCCTTTAAACAGCATAAATCCTTTAAAATACATATAAGGACAACAGTAACATCAAGCAAAAACAGTCAGCAAAAAGAAGACTGGGAGTTGACTGTGGCTCAAATCATGAACTCCTTATTGCTGAATTCAGACTTTAATTGAACAAAGTAGGGGAAACCACTAGACCATTCAGGTATAACCTAAATCAAATCCTTTACGATTATAACAGTGGAAGTGACAAATAGATTCAAGGGATTAGATCTAACAGAGAGTGCCTGAAGAACTATGGATGGAGGTTCATGATATTGTACAAAAGGCAGTGATCAAGACCATCCTGAAGGAAGAGAAATGAAAACAGACAAAATGGTTGTCTGAGGAGGCCTTACAGAAAGCTGTGAAAGGAAGAGAAGCAAAAGGCAAAGGAGAAAAGGAAAGATATACCCATTCAGTTCAGTCGTTGTGTCCAACTCTTTGTGACGCCATGGACTGCAGCACGCCAGGCCTCCCTGTCCGTCACCAACTCCTGGAGTTTACTCAAACTCATGTCCATTGACTTGGTGAAGCCATCCATCTCGTTCTCTATTGTCCCCTTCTCCTCCTGCCCGCAATCTTTCCCAGCATCAGGGTCCTTTCCAATGAGTCAGTTCTTCGCATCAGATGAATGCAGAGTTCCCATTTGAATGCAGAGTTCCAAAGAATAGCAAGGAGAGATAAGAAAGCCTTCCTTAGTGATCAATGCAAAGAAATAGAGGAAAACAACAGAATGAGAGACTAGAGATCTCTTCAAGAAAATCAGAGATACCAAAGGAACATTTCATGCAAAGATGGGCACAATAAAGGACAGAAATTGGACCTAACAGAATCAGAAGGTATTAAGAAGAGGTGGCAAGAATACACAGAAGAACTATACAAAAAAGACCTTCATGACCAAGATAATCACGATGGTGTGATCACTCACCTAGAGCCAGACATCCTGGAATGTGAAGTCAAGTGAGCCTTAGGAAGCATTACCACGAACAAAGCTAGTGGAGGTGATGGAATTCCAGTTGAGCTATTTCAAATCTTAAAAGGTGATGCTGTGAAAGTGCTGCACTCAATATGCCAGCAAATTTGGAATACTCAGCAGTGGCCACAGGACTGGAAAAGGTCAGTCTTCATTTCAATCCCAAAGAAAGGCAATGCCAAAGAATGCTCAAACTACCACACCATTGCACTCCTCTCACACGCTAGTAAAGTAATGCTCAAAATTCTTCAAGCCAGGCTTCAACAGTACGTGAACCATGAACTTCCAGATGTTCAAGCTGGTTTTAGAAAAGGCAGAGGAACCAGATATCAAATTGACAACATCCGTCAGATCATCGAAAAAGCGAAAAACATCTACTTCTGCTTTATTGACTATGCCAAAGCCTTTGACTGTGTGGATCACAACAAACTGTGGAAAATTCTTAAAGAGATGGGAATACCAAACTACCTGATCTGTCTCCTGAGAAATCTGTATGCAGGTCAAGAAGCAACAGTTAGAACTGGACATCGAACAACAGAATGGTTCCAAATCGGGCAAGGAGTACTTCAAGGCTGTATATTGTCACCCTGCTTAATTAATTAACTTATATGCAGAGTACATCACGAGAAATGCTGGGCTGGATGAAGCACAAGCTGGAATCAAGATTGCCAAGAAAAATATCAATAACCTCAGATATGCAGATGATACCACACTTATGGCAGAAAGCAAAGAACTGAACAGCCTCTTGATGTCCAGTGAAAGAGGAGAGTGAAAAAGTTGGCTTAAAACTTCTCAACATGCAGAAAACTAAGATCATGGCCTCTGGCCCCATCACTTCATGGCAAATAGATGGGGAAACAATGGAAACAGTGACAGATTTTATTTTGGGGGACTCCAAAATCACTGCAGATGGTGACTGCAGCCATGAAATTAAAAGGCACTTGCTCCTTCGAAGAAAAGTTATGACCAACCTAGACAGCATATGAAAAAGCAGAGACATTACTTTGCCAACAAAGGTCTGTCTAGTCAAAGCTTTGGTCTTTCAGGTAGTCATGTATGGATGTGAGAGTTGGATTATAAAGAAAGCTGAGCACCAAAAAATTGATGCTTTTGAACTGGTGTTGGAGAGTTCCTTGAGAGTCCCTTGAGCAGCAAGGCGATTCAACCAATCCATCCTAAAGGAAATCAGTCCTGAATAGTCATTGGAAGGACTGATGCTGAAGCTCCAATA
>NW_011495081.1:7604017-7605789 GCF_000754665.1 Bison bison bison | reverse complement strand
AAGCTCCAATACTTTGGCCACCTGATGTGAAGAACTGACTCATTGGAATAGACCCTGATGCTGGGAAAGATAGAAGGCGGGAGGAGAAGGGGATGACAGAGGAGGATGAGATGGTTGGATGGCATCACTGACTCAATGGACATGAGTTTGCGTAATTCCAGAAGTTGGTGAAGGACAGGGAAGCCTGGCGTGCCACAGTCCATGGGGTCGCAAAGAGTCGGACACAACTGAGCGACTGAACTGACTGAACATCAAACAGGTACTTAGCACTAAGAACAAGGCAATGCTCTAAGCACTTTATAAGTATTATTACCCCATTTGATAGTCAGGCTAATCCTTTTAACAGACAAAGAAACAGACACAAGCATAAGGAACTTGCCTAAGGCTCATACAGCTATTTTGAAGTGTAGCCAGAATTCAAAGCCAGGTTTTATGGCTTCAGGATCCGTAAGTGCTGCATGTTAAAATAAATAATTCCCAAGATTACTAAAACTATCAGACTTTTATCGTGCTCAAAGTCTTCCCACTCAGATGCTATACTTATCATTAATGTGTTCTTTTTTCTCTTTCAACATGTCACCTTTGATTTTTAGACTAACTGGGAAATGTGAGATATATACTTATGTGAAAAGAACTACAGTTGACATTTTACTAAGTCCTCTTCCTGATCTTTAAGCATTTGCTCATCTTATCCATAAATAATCTTTCATGTTAAATACATAGATATCTGCAGGACACTTCTCAGTTAAAATAAGGCTCTTGTTTTGGCAGATGCTGTGTTCCAAAAGATGACTACAACAATCTTTTACAAAAGCTATTAGGAAATGAGCTCAATAGTGTTATAGATGTGACCATCCAGTAGGTGTGATTACTAATCAATATAACATCATGCACTCAACAGGCAAAGTTTTATACTTGGCAAAAGACAGCAAAGACCTAAAGTGGTTATAAAATATCGGTACTAATAAACATATATTTATACAAACACAACAAATCTAGCAAAGGATACACACCCAAGCAGTTATCTTTCACGAATCAACCTGAAAAGGAGACAGAAGTACACACTTCCACAACACTGGTTTCTAAAACAAGCATCTCCCACTATACAATAAAAGACTAATGTTTAAAAATTGTCAGTCAGCTAAATTTTATAGGAATTTCATGTTTTCCTCTAACTGCACTACCATCAAAGTAATCACATAGTCAGTGTTAAGCCAGTTTATTTCCTTTTATTATCAGGAATAACTTCCGAGTGTGACTCTCTACAGCTGGGAACGCAGAGTCTCGGGAGGGAGGATCACTGGAGATGGCCCTGAGAGGCTCTATACCGTCTGCAGGGGACACCATGGAGAAGATGCCTCTAAGTACAACAGGGGAACTGGAAGATCTCCAAGAATCTTTCAAATCATAACGCAACTAAAATTTATGAAAATATGAAAGAACATTTGTATAACCAGACCTTTAACAGAAAGAAGACTTAAAATGTATTAGGGAGCTGGTTTCTAGCTTAATCAGCACTCAATTCAATATTGTGCAGAATGGTGCTTTTTAAAAAGAAAAACCACCAACAAAACCTCAACACTGACAGAAAAAGGCTGCTGCTGCTAAGTTGCATCTCTGTTTGACTCTGTTTGACCCCACAGACAGCAGCCCACCAGGCTCTCCCATCCCTGGGATTCTCCAGGCAAGAACACTGGAGTGGGTTGCCATTTCCTTCTCCAATGCATTAAAGTGAAAAGTGAAAGTGAAATCGCTCAGTCGTGCCCGACTCT
>NW_011495081.1:7584279-7603917 GCF_000754665.1 Bison bison bison | reverse complement strand
CAGCCCACCAGGCTCTCCCATCCCTGGGATTCTCCAGGCAAGAACACTGGAGTGGGTTGCCATTTCCTTCTCCAATGCATTAAAGTGAAAAGTGAAAGTGAAATCGCTCAGTCGTGCCCGACTCTTAGCGACCCCATGGACTGCAGCCTACCAGGCTCCTCCGTCCATGGGATTTTCCAGGCAAGAGTACTGGAGTGGAGTGCCATTGCCTTCTCCAGACAGAAAGGCAAATAAGTTTTAAAAGAACCAATCAATCACTTTCAGAAATATTTTCTTTTTGAAGTCACGAATGTTTACCATGATAAGAAACTTGTTGCTATAGGCAATAACAAGGCTAGAGAATATCCGATATTCAACAGATTGCTTTTATGATTGTAACCACAACTATTCAATAACATGATGAAATGTAATCAAAAGTACAAGCTCTTAGAATAGACACTCATTCAAATGTAGCTTGAGTCGTAGGCTAAAAATACCACAATTAAAAATATCCTTATTGCAAGGGCACTTAATCTTCTAAGTATGCTGCACAATGCTCTAGATCAAAGCGCCAAGTACAAAGGCCTGCAGTAATAATAAGTGTCTTCAAAATACATTAAATGTAAAACCTCAGAGGTAGAGGATAGGAGACGGTAAAGATTTAATAGCCATTACCAATATGCCAAATACATCACTTAGACCCCAACATCCAAAAAGATGTATACATCAATGATTTGCAAACCTATGACTGATCAAGAGCTAATATTTTATAAAAGTAGAGTCAGAAATGTATCAGACAGTACTATTTTTCATGGGTTTTTGTTTTTTTTTTTCTCGCTTTTTTTTTTTTTTTAAACTCTTTGGCAGCACCTTCAGGCATGAGCGGGATCTTAAATCCCCAACCAGGGATTGAACCCGAGCCCCTTGCAGTGGAAACATGGAGTCCTAACTGCTGGACCACCAGGGAAGTCCATGTTTTGTGTTTTACCTATCAAGAACTGTAGGCAAGATCTCAAAATTCCATTTTACGGAAGAGAAAACTGAGAACACTGTTGTTAATACATATCAAGAGAGAAAAGCTAAGGAGCTGAGTTGGTACTATACTACAGGTGATGAGGAGGGAAGTACCAAAACTTCTCAAATTTATTTGACTATGAGATATATTTAAAATTATAATGTACCATCAGTGGATGCCAACAGAAGTTCATAACCTATATGATGTGTTTAAATCAGACAACAAAAATTATTTAATTGAAATTATTTAATTTGCAATTTTTCAAAAATATTGACAATAATAAAAATATGTTTAGTGAGCTCTAATGAGTAATCAGATTTTGTACTAAATGTTTTATGCTCATTATCTCATTAATTCTAACAAAATCCTCTAAAGTCGGCACTGTATTATCCCATTGTAGGCATGAGGAAAATAAAGCACAGAAGTAACTTTCCAAGTTCTCTAAGTAAGTAGGAGGGCTTATAAACATGACCGAGACCACGGAGTCTCAGTGAAAATCCAAGTTCCTCAACACCATTATATAGATCATTTTATTTTGTGAACTACTGCAAATGCATTATTCAATCATAAGACCAGGCAGTAACAAGCAGGTAGAAGATTAGATACTGATTCACAAGTGAGCAATCTCTTAATCTGGTGGCACATTTCTTAAAGGTGAAATTCTTAAATTTCACTTAACTCAGCAAATATATCACTATTTTTCTCATATTTTTTCCGTTACAACTTTTTAAGTTGACATACTTTTAGATTTAGAGAAAGGTTACAAATACAAAGAATTCTTATACACTTGCAATCAGATTTCTAAACATTAACATTTTATCACATTTGTATTATCTTTTATATACACATACAAATATGATTTTTATAAATCATCTGACAGTTAAGATGCAAGCACTGAACCCCTCTACCCTTACATGCTTCTTTCAGTGCTTACCTCCTAAAGCAAGGGCAGGCTCTTACATAGCTACAGCATGCAATTCCTGTCAAAACCAGGAAACTAATATTCATGTGACACTACTATTCAGATTTTGCCAACTGTCTCAATAATGCCTTCT
Source organism: Bison bison bison (assembly GCF_000754665.1). NCBI lineage: Eukaryota > Metazoa > Chordata > Mammalia > Artiodactyla > Bovidae > Bison > Bison bison. The sequence goes on along the minus strand of NW_011495081.1, from coordinate 7,601,868 downwards.
TTCACAATAAACAATTTTTAAAAATAAATCCTAGACCCATGTCTCTTTAATTCCCTTTACCTGGGATAATTCCTCAGCATTTCTGTGGTCCTCATGAGACTCATTTTTTAAGAATACAAACTAGCTATTTTGTAGACTGTCCCACGATTTGTGTTCAGTTAATGTTTCCTCACAAGGAGGTTCAAGTTATCTATTTTCAGCAGGAATACCACAAGAGTGATGCTATCTAACACTTAATAATACCCAAGGTCCAGTGCTAAAGAAACAAGCAAACAAACAAAAAGTTACCAGCCTAATAGGAACTAGAATCAAATGCAAAGAAACAGAAAGAGGAAAAATTAATAGAGGCAGCCCTAATTATCAAGTTATTGAAATAATAATAGGTACTTTAATGATAAAAACTGTTCAAGAGAATGAATTAAATGATAGTTTCACCAAAAAAAACCTGGAATCTACTTGTTAAAACAACAAATTCTTGACATCTAAATACCATTCCCATACCTAAAAGGAAGTAGGGACCGTTAGAGAAATGGCTGATTCCAAAACTGAGAGGCAAAGTATAAGGTAAGCTTGGAAAACTTGTTGTGCCAGAAAAATTACTTATCAATAAAAAGAAATGATCTACTGATACAAGAAAAAATACCAAAAATCACAAAATCCTTGAGTAAAATAAACTTTAGACAAAAGGTGTGTTCCACTGACAGGAAGTTCTAGAAGAGAAAAACTAATGTGCTGTGAAAAAATGAAAAGTCAAGATGGAGAGACAGACAATGAATGGAGAGAGACATGAGAGAATTTTCTGGGATGACACACGTGAATCTGGGTTACACACGTGTATGCATCTGTCAAAACTCAATGGGATATAATGCTTAGATTTGTGCATTATACTACATATAAAATGTCATTACAAAAAAGGAACCACAAATAAGTACTGAGCTATTTTATGAGTAGCATGCGTAAGTGTATAATGGTACAGTGTGTGGGAACATCTATAACTTTGAATTGTCTCATGAGAAAAGGATGGAATGATAAATGGACAGAGGGAATATCTGTGATAAAGCTATGTAGCAAAATCTTAATTATAGAATCCAAGTAGTAAGCATATGCATGTTCACTGTAAACCCTTTCATACTATTCGTAAGTCTGAGAAGTTTTAACAGTAAAATATGGAGAAGAAAGGGGATTTAAATAAGGCCAGGCAGAATTATACACACACACACATGTCAATTGCTTAAACCAAAGAAAAATCCGTAAGTGTACCCCTCTGGGTACATACCATCATGTATGGTATGAAGGACATACTATCATCAAGGAGCCAATTCCCTATAGTAATAACAGTCACCAGATTATAACATCTTTAAAGCTCTGAAAGAAAATAACTCCCCAAGCATTCCCAGGAAATATATCTATACTTCAAAAATGAAAGTGTCTTTTGTAGGACTGACACATTCTGCAATTCATCTAGAAGCCTTTAAAGAACAGCAGGAGGACACACGGTGCCAAGTGCGGTAATGACACCATGACACTGGCCCAAGAAAAGACAGAAGAACAATGAGTCCAAAAACAGACGCACTCATATAAGGTCTCCTGGTTTGTGACAAAACTGCCCCTTCCATGTAGCGGAATAATAAATGTGGCTCACTTACGGGACAGCCATGTGGAGAAAAATGTACATTAATTTTCCCACTACCCCAAACAATGGCTGAATTGACCATTATGAGCACAAATTCAGCTACTTTTTCTAAGATTTCACAGGCTTTGCCTCAAAGAATAAAGCAGCACATATACCCAATGCAGGCCCACAGGGGATAATTATGGGAGACTCCTTATTACCTTGTTACCACTACACATTTTCTTTAAACCACACACTGTTTTTAAAAGTAGCTTCTACTTATAAAATTGTCCTAAGACTGTATTAATTGCTTTACATGCATTATGGAGTTTAACTTTCATAAGACTCTTTGAGGTAGCTAATATTTTACATATAAGTAAACTAGGCTCAGAAAGGTTAAATAACTTGCTCTAAGTGATACAATAAAGTAGCAGAGCTGAAGTTATGAACCTATGAATAAATAATTTGGCATTATTTAGCAGACATAAATATAATGTTTCATTTGGTTTTTACTAAAATTCTGTCATTCCTTGAAACACTCTGTTAATGCCTCATATGAACCACTAAAAAGTATTTCCTCATAAGCCCTAAAAAGAAAGACCATCCTATCTAAAATACTACATTGTGTTTAGAATCTTGTTACTAATTCAATGACATTCTCTCTGAAGGACTTATGTTAACGAAAAGCAAGTTAGAGCAAATAAAATCTTTAAAAGATTCAAACACACATTTCTGTCATATTACAGTTTCACCATCATATTCTTCAAATGAGTTTATTCAGTGAGTTTATTCCTTTTAAATACTTCTAAGAGTATTTTGTTTGAAAATGATACCTGTTTTCAGATGGCTTTTGCAGTCACTGTCAACTTCTACCATTAAGTTTTACTGTTTACAAGGATAATTTACTATTACTTTGTTATTTCTCAAAATCAAATATAACCCTATTACATATATATAATACAGTTATTTATAAATGTTGATATGACAATTCTCATTTAGGTATATTGGATTTCACTGGTCTCTTCTATAAAGTAAGATAGACTAAATGTCTATACAGCTGTTTCCATCTCTATTTGCTTATACATCCAACATCTTAATACAAATATTTTTATCTTTATGAACTACTGATGATTAATTTAGCTTTAGAGGAAGGAAAGGGGAAAATCCACATTTACTGTATAATCCCAGGGAGCATTCTGCTACAATATGAAATAGCTCCCAACCACAGAGAGACTCCTGACATAACAGAGATACAGGGCTCATGTTACCAGGGGGTATACTATGAACCTATTGAAAGTTACCAAATGCTTCCTAAGCACAACATTCTACTAACACATTTTTTAAGTATTCTGATCCCTTTTTTGATTATTTTATCAGTGGCGTCCAATTGTGTACAACTATTTCAAGGCCAAACGCATTCCATAATCTTTTTTTTTTTTTGGCGGGGGTACTGCACAGGGTCTTCATTGCTGCGCATGGGCTTTCTCTAGTTGTGGTGAGCAAGGACCACTCATGGTCGCGGTGCGCAGCCCAGAGCACGTGCCCTGCACAGGAGAGGCCAAGTGGCTTCCAGGGTGCACAGGCTCCAGCTGTCGTGGCACAGGCTCCAGCATCTGTGGCGCACGGGTTTAACTGCTCCACAGTATATGGGATCTTTCTGGACCAGGATCAAACCCATGGTCCCCTGCATTGGCAGGCAGATTCTTATCCACTGTACTACCAGGAAAATTCATGCCATAATCTTGATGTCACTGAAATTAGGTTTCCAAAAGGTCACTATTTTGTCACATTTGCTGATCAGAACTGAAGGAGTAAAAAAGAGCAAAGCAGTTTTAAAAACAAAAAAACTCTTCTAGCATATCTGTGTGTACACAGTCCTGTGATCTCTCAAACCAACCCACAACACATCTCTAACAATTCAGGATTAAGAAGAGTAAGAGGCAGAGACTACGGGTTTAAAAAAAAAATCAATGACTAATCTAGTACCGAAGTCCGGACCAGAACAAAGCAGTGAGAAGAACATGGAAAAATTAACATATGAAGATATTTCAGAGGTAAAATCAATAGGATTTGGTCATAAAATGATTAGATACATAGGACAGAAACATCCAATGGAAATGATTCTTTTAATAATTCTGATATGTAATAAGGGAGATGAGAAGCCTTGGGATAAAGACGAATCATTTGAACATGAGTTAGTAAAACCCAGAGACTGTGCAAGGATATAACTGGAAACAAATTAGGTGTTCAAAGGGAGATCAGGGCTACAGGAAGGTATTTGAAATTTTACCATACAACAAACAAACTGAAGTCATGGGAGAGAGTAAGGTCTCCAAAAGGCAAGTATATTGAATGAGAAAGTGGCCCAGACTGAACCCTGGGGGGGTGTACTCATGTAAGAGCTGTAAAAAAGAACAAAAAAGCTAGCAAAATGAAAGAAGAATCTGAGGGTTATGATGTTTAGGAAACTAGCAGAGTTTATTTATTTATTCAATAAAATAAAGCACTAACAGCATTGAAAGACAGAGGTCCAGCCAGATGTGGACTTCTAAAAAGAAAAAAAAACTCTCAAATATGGTGGTTAACAAACAAGTCATCAGTGTCCTTTAGCACAGGACTTTCAGGAAGATGAAGGGAAATCTCTGGAGAAGGAGCACAGCAAACAGATAGGCTGAACGGTGCTCAGATCACAGCTCTGCAGTTAACTGTGTACCACTGGGCAAGTTGCTTAACATATCTGAATCTCAAATCCCCTATCTGTCAAATAAAGACAACACTACCACTTACCACGACTGCTACGAGGGTAAAGGGTAAAAGTTTTCCGCACAGTGGCTGGTACTAAGCCATCAATAAATATTGTTTTTATATGAACTCTGTTTATTTTGACATTCTCATTCTCCATATAAAAGAGTATCTACCAGTATAACACATGACAAAGACGACACACATGCTGCTGCTGCTGCTGAGTCGCTTCAGTCGTGTCCGACTCTGTGCGACCCCAGACGGCAGCCCACCAGGCTCCCCGTCCCTGGGATTCTCCAGGCAAGAACACTGGAGTGGGGTGCCACTGCCTTCTCCAGAAGACATACATAAAACTTTTTAAAACGTAGTGAAGAGTGAAGATAAAATTTAAATGATTTTCTTTTTTGCCTATTTACAGCTACCAATCAAAAAAAAAAATGCCCTTGTGATGACAAGAATGTGAAGAAAAGGACATTTTCACACGTTATTGGCAAGACTGTATGTAAACTGGAACAAGACAACATTTCTGAAAAGAAACTTGGCAGCGTCCGATAGCACAATGTTAATATCCTTTGACCCAACAAGTCTCCTTCTAGAAATGTAGTGGAAATAAACCTACTACAAGTGTCCAAGGACTTACAAGAAGGTTCCCGATAGCAATATCAGAAAACAAACGAAACATACACCACAGGGAAGGGCTTATAAAGTATAAAACAAATTATAAAAATTACAAGGCAGAGTCACAATAAAGGGGGAAATTGTTCCTGTTTTGCTTCTTGGCCTTCCCTATTATTGAATTTTTTTCTGACAGAGCATCCATAACTAATATAATTTTTAAAACATTAAATCAAAAAAATTTTAATTAGTACACTGGTTTTAGATAAATAAATCTAAAACTTTCTGTAATTCACTGTTCTCTCAAAAAAGGAAAAAACACATTTGTTCTTTTTAATGTCAAAGTTTAGCACATGTATTAGATTCTCTCCTAAGTAACACAATCTCACCACACCAACTGATGCCTAAATTATTCACTGGCCACTGAACTGGTACTCTTCTGTGGCAGCAGGCACTCTGCTAATAACATCCCGGGAGCTGAATTCCATTCACAGCAAAATGCTAAAGACTCAGAAACAAATAGGCATATGCATCCTGAGGTGTGTGTGGTCAGGACTGACATCTAATCCATGATGCCATCACAGTCTATTACAGTACATCCATGAGACTACACACACCTCTGAAACAAAGCTATGTAGCACAAGAGGAAAAACTAATATTGAAGACTTTCATTCAACTTAATTTTATAAACCATCACAAAAGTTTTCATTTTAACCTGTGAATAACTAACAGTTATATGCAGTTCTAGAATATAGTCATTCCAATCTGACATAAAATACCGATCAGCTGTTTATATGGCATTACGTTTATTACATATTTTACATCTATAATCAACAGAATTAACAAACTCACTCTGTGACCAAGCTTTTACAAAATAATTTTGTCCTGCTGCTGGTGCTGCTAAGTCGCTTCAGTTGTGTCCGACTCTGTGTGACCCCGTAGATGGCAGCCCACCAATACCTAACTATGTTACTTAGCACATGTATTATGTATTGTTATCTTATAAACTAATATCATACCTATATACCAAGAGTATCATAAAACTTACTTTAAAACCTATTAATGTGCAAATATATAAAGTATCAACCTCACAAGTCATATATACTAAGTAACATTAACTATTTTAATATTTCATATGGTCTAATAAATAAGAACACAGAGGACCCAAAATGGAATATAATGAAATGAACTTAATTATATTTCAAATAAAAAACAATCACATTGAAGATGGGGGAAGGGGGCTGAGGAAGAACTAACCTAATTAACTTTGGAATATAGTACTTTGAACACATTCTCCAAGTCTAAGGCTAAGAATAAAAATTATAAATAAATGTGCACTCTTGTTAGTAAATTAGCAGTGATATGGGTTAGCAATTCCAAAACTACTTGAAGTGTATTCTGAAATTGAGCAAATAAGTAACACTGTGGATAATGAGAGCCAAGTTTCTCGATATAAGAGAAAAGATCATAAATAAAGGAAGAAGGAGAGAATGAACTCTGAGGTGACGGAAATAAACATGTCAGTATGAATTCACTGCTTTACTATCATCTCCAACAAAAGGAACCAGAGTCCTGTAGAAAAATAGCCAATACAAAGTATGGAACAAGAAAAGTACAGAGTAAACCTGGAACAGCTCGAGACGCCAGCAAGTAAGCTCTCAAGGAAGGACGGGGCCATGTCAAAGGTACACAAGAGCAAACTTCAAAAGGCTCTTCCTAGGGCTTCCCTGGTGGCTCAGCAGTAAAGAATCCACCTGCCAATGCAGGAGACCCGGGTTCAATCCCTGATCCAGAAGATCCCACATGCTGCAGAGCAACTAAGCCTGTGTGCTGCAAGTGCGGAACCTGTGCTCTGGACCCCATGCTCTGCAACAAGAAAAGCCACCACAATGAGAAGCCGGGTGCACCACAGCTGGAGAGCAGCCCCCGCTCACCCCAACTAGAGAAAGCTCACACAGCAACGAAGACCCAGCACAGCCAAAAATAAATAAAGGAATTAAATTTTTAAAAAAATTAAAAGGCTCTTGCTAGACAATTCAGGACAACTGTGCAGTAAAGCAAATGACAAGTAATGAATTCCAACCCACTGCATATGAACCTGTAAGTCTATACAACAACAAACAGAGTAAAAGAAAGCTCTTCCTCATAGGAGAATTCCTTAAATGATAGAGCCTGAAAGTCATCATTTTTGCAGCCCCTAAGTTAATAACTGTTAAAGGCCATATTCATCAATGGACGCTAAAACTGGCCTGTGAAATTAAGATAAGAAACAGCGACTGTGAATAGTCTCAAAGTATCACAAGATACAAAAATAAACCTTATGGGGGAAAAATCTGGCAGTCACCCCCTCAATCAAGTGATCAAAGTTAGCATTACTAGTAATGAGACAAACTGACAGCATATGCCTCCCAATATTTGAGGACAAAGCATCATTTCTATAAGCTAAAATACTTAACCTGAAAACATCAACATGTTTGACAAACTCAAACTGACAACATTGTACAAAATAACTGGTCTGTACTCTTCAAAAGCGTCATATAGTTGAAATACAATAGTGTATGTTTTAAGTATATAAGCACATATATACTTAAGTATGTACGTTTTAGTATATAAGTACAACACAGTGATTCACAATTTTTAAAGGTTATACTCCATTTACAGTTGTTATAGAATATTAACTATATTCCCTGTGTTTTACAATATATGCTTGTATCTTATTTATTTTATATGTCATAGTTTGTGCCTCTTAACTCCTTACCCTTATCTTGCTTCTCCTCTCTCCTCTTTCCTCTCCCCAATGAGAACTAGTTTGTTCTCTAGATCTATCTGTTTCTCTTTTGTTACACTCACTAGTTTGTTTTATTTTTTAGATTTCATACGTTATCATACAGTATTTGTTTTTCTCTGACTGACTTATTTCACTTAGCATTATACCCTCCAAGTACATCCATATTATTGCAAATGGCAAAGTTTCATTCTCTTTTATGGCTAAGTAGTATTCTATTGTGTATATAAGGCAAAACATGACAACTGGTAAAATCTGAATTAAGTCTGTAAAGCTACTAGTGCTGAATTGATTTTAATTCCCTTAAACCAAATAGTATTGAGCAGTTCAGTTCATCAAATCAATAATACTGATGTCAACCAACACTGATTCTGATTATTGCACTGGGGTTATGCAAGAGGATGTCCTTAGGTTTAGGAATACACACAACCTCTTATACATCGTTAAGTATTTAGAGGCAAAGGGGTTTTACATCTAAAACTTGCTCTCAAACACTGTAACAACAAATGTACATGTGTATCTGTGTATGACGCACATAGAAAAAGAATGAGGATGAAACCGGGGTGGTAAAATTGAAACACTTATCAAGGGCATAAAAAAAATTCTTCTCACAATTTTTGCAACTTTTTATTGCCTAAAATAATTAAGACAAAACAAAAAAATAAGTTTATCTTGTTAGTCTCTCTCCCTGTTCTTTTCCAATTAGAATACTTTACTTTTCTGGTTATCTACACATTAGATTGTAAGCATCATAATAGTAGGGTCTTTATTTTTGCTCCTCAATGAATAACCGGCACCCAGGAAATACTTTACACTTTATAGGCACTAAGTATTTTGAATGAAAGACTTAAACATGGGCCAGATTAGAGTTTTCTATTCACATTATCTTTTCACTGAGGCCTCCACCAGCTGATGAATGGATATATAAAATGTGGTATATCTATAAATGGAATTATTTGTCAACAACAAAAAAATGAAGTGCTGATACCTGCTACAATATAGATGAATCTTGAAAACATTATGCTAAGTGGGCGGAAAAAGCCAGTTAAAAAGAACAACATATTGTATGATTACATTCATATGAGATGTTTGGAATATGCAAATCTGTAGAGACAGAAAGTAGATTTTTGGTTGCCTAGGGCTAGAAGGGTGGGAAGATCGGGGAAAGATGCCTAAAGCATGCTAGGGAGCAGGAGCGGGGGTTCTTAGGGGGTAAAGAAAATGTTCTAAAAGTGCGGTGATGGTGCACAACTGTGAACATATTAAGGGACAATGAATGTGCACTTTAAATGGATAAAATTAATAGTATGGGAATTATAGCTCAATAAAGCTGTTTAAAAAAAAAAAACTTTTAAGAGCGCTGTCAAAATTTTTATTTGAAGGCCTAATATATGGAGTAATTTATGTCTGTGACCACAATCTATGGCATTGAAAATCACATTATAGACTTTTGGAATCGTCTATTAAAACATCTGTTAAAACTAAACCCAAATGACAACTTTATGTTTGTCTAATAAAGATTCCCAAACAAAACAAGTTCTTTGATACAGACAAGAAGCTACCAGCAATTTCAGCCAATATTGAGCTCTTAGGTAAGGGTGGCTGTGGGACAGAGAACGCTCCTTAAGACTAGTCCATCCTTGGGATTCCCTGGAGGTCCAATGGTTAAGACTCAGAGCTTTCACTGCTATGGCCCAGGTTCAGTCCCTGGTCAGGGAACTAAAATCCCACAAGCCAAAAAGAAAAAAAGACTAATTGACTACAACCCCTTCTCTCCTTTGAAGGCTCATTCAAGTCAAGAGTCATCTCTCCCCAGATCCCTCTCTAAACTCTCGGATTAGGCAGTGCTCTCCTCTGGGTTCCCAAAACACCCTACACAGGGTTCTGCCCTAGAACTTCTTGACACAAACTATTTTTTCTCCTGCATTAAATGAGGAAACTGTTTTTACCACCTCTGTATCCCTAGCATCTAGCACAAGCATACAGAAAGGGCTCAACAAAAATTCTGATAAGCTTGCACGGTGAACTTGGACCTGTCTCACTTGTATAAGCCTGTTTTCTACTTTTTAAACAGGAATTCCACCAAGCGTTTTATCTAAGAACACAGAAATTGAGATAGGAAAAACAAACTAGGAATTTTATTTAAAAGCACTTGAAAAAAGTACCCTATATAAAATACTGGTTATTTTATTAATAGGTCATCCTGTGTGTTTTAATTTTGTTACAGAAACTGTCTTTGATACTTGGGGTTTAAAAAAGGCATGAGGGGTTAGGAACAAGCTAAACAAAAGCTGGTAAGCCTGAATTGTTTTTTTTTACCTTACATATCTCTTTGTCAACTATTATATGCCAAAAAAGCAGCATTTACTTCAACAACCACTAATGCTAAAAATTAATGCTAAATTATTCAGTCAAGTAGCAAAGAATACAACCGCTATACAGGTTACTTTCCAGCCCACTTTCCTGTCTATGTTCTGAAATGACTCAGAACCACAGGCTAAAATTCTGTATTTAAAAAAAGAAGAAAAAGATATTTATGACCTGAATGTTGCCACCACACCTCATAAATACAGCCCCTTCTGCTGCTAAAACCTTTTATGCATTGAGGAGCCCTACGTGTTCTTGACAGAAACCATACTCAAGCAGCTGAATTTAGAACATGCTGACCTTGAGCAAATCAATGCCCTTAGCATGTACTTCTGGCTTATATCACTACAAGAGCTAGACAGCCTCACCATCTATAGCAGTCAACAATTTCTGGCCACCGTCCTCTGTCTATTTTAAGATATCCCTACTATGTTTCTGTGCTGCGCGGTTCAAAGAAACAGTAACACATGAACCTGTGTTTAAACACAAATCGTTTACTTTGGAACTTGGGCTACGTGTTCCCACTGTGATTGGTTCAAAAATATTTAATTTGGTAAGTTGCCACTTCCTGCTTTCGTTTTTTAAGTACAATATATTTTAAACAAAGAGTAAAAAATCAAGTATGAGACACTTTTGCTTATTGCCTCATCAGGTTTATAAGTAAACTCAGTCAAAGCAAGGTAGAATTGATAAAGTACACACCAATGCTGAAAAATAATGGTTACCTGCTATTTTTATGCAAAATTATACAAAACATTAAAACAGTACCTGATTAAGGACTACATTACATTTTCACTAATTTACCATAATATTTCCTAACTCTTTTAACCTTGAATCCAACTAACAGAAACTCCATTTTTAAATTTTATCCACGTAACAACAACCAAAATGCTAAATAACACATCTTTTTATAATTAAGAAACTTTTTTTGTTTAAACTCTAAACACTGTAAGTCCAGCACCTATATAGCTTCTGAAATTCAGGTAAATTATTTACTAGAAATTTATGTATAAAAACAAATTAGAAACTACTAGCTGTACTCAGCAATTATTCATACCTTATTTTTCCATTCCCAAAAGAGGCTATTTGTGCAAAAGCCTAATGTTAAAAACCAATATCATAAAATATTTAGTATTTTAGACTGCTTTTTAAAGGATTTCTTTTACTCTCTTGAAACATTTAATAAACAGATCATCTCAAGTATAAAAATAAAGCTCTTTTTTCACTCTCATCCAAAAGAAAAGATTTCAAATAAAGAAAAGGAGTCAAGGTATTACACATAACTAAATCTGATATGCCGAATAATGCAGGACCCAAATATAATGAAGTCATTTACTAACAAGTGAACTAAATATAGAGCCCAAGCAGCTGGAGCTGGGGGGTTTATATAATATGCTAGCTGACTGCTCAAAACTCATAAAAAGACAGAATCCACAGAACACAAGGGAAAGGGGAAATGCTATTCCTCTCATGCTGTTATATCAGATATTAAAGTAATTTTTCCAGAGAAAAATTAACTAAAAGTTAATCTTGTGTTACATTAAATTGGGGGAAAAAATTTGTTTTTGGTCAGGAGCACAGAGGGTCAAATAAATCCAATTATAGGAGGTATCAATTAAGACTCATGACACTGCTACAACTACAATACCTTTTAAGCCATCTAAAAGATTTTAAGAACAGTACCTAGTACTCTCAGACTAAAAATTACAACATTAGAAATATAAAGGGTAATTTAGGCTATACTTCTGATTTCTAATATATATTTTAGTAAACTTAATTATCAACCAAGTGACATAAATGTGGGTTTCCTTTCTCCTAACAGTTTCCAACAATAAACTTCATGTTTTTGTCTATTTATGAACTTATTAATAATGGCCAATATTGTCAGATCTTTTATTTGCCTGCTGAGTTGGGGCTTGTGGGGCTCCAGAATACACCAAGACCATAAAACTCATTTAAGCTGAAATGAAAAGAATTTCTCAAAATTACACAACTATGAATTTAAAAACACTTACAAACTTAAGATACTCTGAATCTTGGTAATGATTAGCTAACCTCAAGACCATTTATTGTACTCCAGGCTAGCATTATATTAATCATGACATTGCATGGAAATTATTTTCTTCTTTAAATTCCAACCATAGTACAAACATCAAAATAACATTACCTAAAACATATATGTAAAGAATATAATCAAACTTGTTACAAAAGAGCAGCTTGAACATTTGTGGTAGCCATGGAAGTTTAAATCTTAAAATTACTAATCAAAGTGACTTTCTGTATTTTTAAAACTTTCTAAATGTTCAGTTATATCAGATGTATCTTTAAAAAGCTAGTTTTCTTAAGCACTGAAAAATGCCCAAGAAAATGACTGTTGCTCAGTCATGCCTGACTCTGTGCGACCCCATGGACTGCAGCCTACCAGGCTCCTCTGTCCATAGAATTCTCCAGGCAAGAGTACTGGAGTGGGTTGCCATTTCCTTCTCCAAAGAAATGTACAAAATTTACTATAAACCCTTTCTCAATATTTAGACTTCCGTTTAATCATCATTAACCACCTACCAATCCTTCAGGTCTTCTATTAACAATAAAAATAACTGTCTTTAGCACAGAAATTTGCAGTAGAAATTTCTATTCTGCCTGAACAGATTTTATGCCTAAAGTATCTTGATATCTATGTATCCAAAGCAGTCTTTTTCACCACATACACACACAAAATTATTTCATTCAGCAAAAATTCAACACTTATCAAATAACCAAAAAATAATTATCACCTACCTGTAGTACCGAGATTGCAGATATGTTGAACAAACAGTCTTTGACACGTGACTGGCTGACCCAAAGTCTATTACTTTAACCCTGTATGGCTGTCGAACAGGATCCACCAACATAATATTCTCTGGTTTGAGGTCTGCATGAATTAATCCAAGACTTTTCAATTTTTTCAGTGCAGTAGCCACTTGCTGAAGAATGGGTCGAATGACTTTTAGTGGCAGGGGACTGAACTTATTTTGTTTCAGAAAGTCATACAAATTTTGTTCCAGCATCTCAAAGACTAAACAAGTGTGGTTACGGTGCTGAAAGCATTCGTAAGCTCGTACAAAGTTATATTCATCAGCATTTTCAGTACTGAGCCTTGCTAATATGCTCACTTCTATCTGACCTTGACGTGCATACGAAGGGTGGTTCTTCAAAATTTTGATTGCTACAATTTCATTTGTCCCTCTTTTCCAGCATTTGACTACCTGGCCAAAAGTGCCTCGACCAAGGAAATCAAGGACTTCGTAAGTATTTTTCATGGAGCATAAGACTTCATGCTGCACTAACTGATAGTCACCTTCTCCAGTGGTACAGTTCTGTTTGGTTCCTGTGGTAGTTGTCACAACTGTCACTGGATTTCCCATGTTGGTTTGCAACATTGCAGGAAGTATGGACACCTCATCGACAATCTGCATTGCGCTGCTATGATTATCCAACTCCTCACTCTTGCGCTTCAATCCACATCGCTGGGGGCCTTCTAGGAAACTGAACCTGTGCCGCCACGCCCCGATCTGAGGTGCCTCCACTTGAGTTTGCGGCGCCTGAGCTGCTATAACCTTTGTAGCACCCGCAGGGTTTTTTATAACAACAGCACTTGTCTGCAAAGAAAGGTTGTGTCCCCGAGGTCTGTTAAATGGTATCTTTGTCTGAAAAGCACTACCCTTCGTGGGAGGATGAGAATTCCCAACGTTTCTACCATTCACATAGGTCCGTGGATAGTTTCTTTCCTGGAATACACAACTGCTTGGCTCTACTCTGAGTTTCTTCACACTACAAAAGGCACTTGACTGAGTTTGATAAATATACGGTGGGTAGACCAAGACTTGTGAGGCCATACCTACAAAAACAAACAAACAAACAAAAGGGTCACATTAGCTACAAAAGTTCCATTTTTTAACTCTCGTGAAGAAAACTTTTAACGAGTCAAGTCCATAATTTATAAAAACAGTTAAGTTCCATGAAGATTTTCTTCACCTTGGAGAAGATAAACATTTTCACCGTCTCCATTTTAGTTAGTGTTTCAGATATTTTGTGCATTGTATGAAAGGTTGGGACTAAATAGTTGAGAACCTTCATTGAATCAATATTTATTGACAAGCTACAATGGCTAAGATATGCCCAAGGAACTGTACCAACTATTTTCCCTCCAAAAGAAAATGTACAGATCCTTAAGCTGTATACATCTAGCAAAAGTAAGCATTCTATTACCAATATATCATTTATGAACCAATGATCAGACCAGAAAATATATATTACACAAATGTCATATTCCTTAAACTTAAAGCTCAAGAACTACCTTGGAAAAAAAAAAAACCAATTGTAAAAATAAGTATGTAAGTCATTTTCATGATGTTCTCTTTAAAGTCCTTTTCACATCATCCCTGAACACGTATTAACAGTAAATTCCTTTACATTCAAATCAAAGTGATACAGCGGTTGTCCTTCCTTTTTTTTTTCTTTTTGGTCCAGTCCTCTGCAGTGAAAACACTGAGTCGTAACAACTGGATCACCAGGGAATTCCTAATACAATACCTTCCTGATGAAGCCTTTCCTAGAACACATATACTCACCGCTCATGCTCCAGGCATGATATGACATGACTGACATTATGATTGTCAGTGTATAAAACAGTCTTTCTCACGAGATCTAAAACAAAGTACTCAGAATATAAAGTTGGTTTTTAATAAATGTTGTTTGGGAATTGATTTCAAAATATTTCCATTTTTCTAAAAAATGGGACTTTCCTGGTGGTCCAGTGATTAAGACTCCTTGCTCCCAATGCCGGGGATGTGGGTTTGGTTCCTGGCTGGGGAACTAGATCCCATATGTGGCAACTAAGACCCAGAACAGTCAAATAAATAAATAAAATAACCAACAGATTGCCATTACAATATGTAATATATGCAGCACTTAAAATAATAAGAGCTACCACCTACTATGCAACAGTTTGACAAATGCTTTATTTGCAGTATTTTATGTAGTCCAAGTTTGCTGTTAAGAAAATTAAAGCTCAATGCATGCACGCTAAGTTGCTTCAGTCATGTCCAACTCTCTGTGACCCTACAGACTTCAGCCCACCAAGCTCCTCTATCCATGGGATTCTCCAGGCAAAAATACTGGAGTGGGTTGCCATGCCCTCCTCCAGGGGATCTTCCCAACACAGGAATCGAACCTGCATCTCTTATGTCTCCTGCATCGGCAGGCAGGTTCTTTACCACTATCGCCACCTGGGAAGCCCAAAGGGACTAGTTAATTGGTTCAAGGTCATATACCTAAGGTGAAGTAAAAACAGGAAGATACACTGCCCCTTCAGGTAAAAGGCATAAATTTATGCCTCTTTCAACTTCCTAAACAATT
This sequence comes from Bison bison bison, assembly GCF_000754665.1. NCBI lineage: Eukaryota > Metazoa > Chordata > Mammalia > Artiodactyla > Bovidae > Bison > Bison bison. The sequence goes on along the minus strand of NW_011495081.1, from coordinate 7,586,350 downwards.
CTTGTTACTACCACTTTCTTAAGTTGACCTGGCTTTAGTAAGCAATCAGCTACAAAAACTTATTACACAAATTAAGATTTATGGTTCAACATATATGAGAAATTGTAAATTGAAATCCTAGATCTAAACCTTTTCATCCATTTTCTTAAATTCTTGTTGGCATCTGTTCTATGCTGTTACTCAGGGGAGTTTTTCAAACTCCACCAATTTATCATCTTTTTAATGATGCAAAGCCACATCAATAACTCCTTCTGAACATATCAAGCTCACATGACACTGTGAAGCTCCCCACCCTCATCTTCAATAACTTAACATTACCATTCTTATTTCAAATCCCTTCTGTAACCCACAATCACAGAAACACACAGAATGACAGTCAATAAACAAAATTCCTAAAGTAGCACGTGTAAAATATACTAATAGATTTAGAGAAAAGCATGAACATAAACAGGAGAGACAGGAAAATAATTTTTTAAATGGAACTAGTGAGCCTGGATAATCCCATGGACAGAGGAGCCTGGTGGGCTACAGTCCATTGGGTCACGAAGACTCTGACACGACTGAAGTGATTTAGCACACATGCATGGATGTTCCCTGATCAAGAATCTGACAATTCAGATATGGTGCAAGGTATTCACGGAGCACTATGTGCAGAGACACAACACTGGAAACCTAAACACCCATGCAAAAGGCGTGAGTGACATCCACTCTGATACACAGACCAACTAGAATCTTCTTGAAAAAGAATGAAAACAACCTATTTAACCTGCTGCAACCTGATTCCCAATATTGTAATATGAAAAAGGCAAAATTTAGGAAAATGTGTACTTTACAATAGATATTACCATATATGTTTAATTAAAGGGGGAATTATATATCTATATTTTTGCAAATATATTAGTATCTATACAAACATAAATAAGTTATAGGCTGCTTTGCCTTAGAGAATAGTAAGACTACTGGGAGCAATGAGAAAGATTTACTTTATATGTTCTTTTAACCACCTTATTTTTTACTTTGTACATGTATTAACTGTTCAAAAGTTTTTTAATCATCTGGAAACCTAATAAAATATATACATAAAAAAATTTCAACATGAAATAATATACCTGGGATATGCTTCAAACTAATAGAGAAGAGAAAGTTGATGGGGATATAGATAAAATGAGATTAGCCATAAATTACCAAAGGAGCTTAATTGTAAGTAAAAAGGGGTCATCATACTATCCTGTCTCCTTTTGAATGCTTACATTTTTCCTTAATACAAAGTTCAGTAAAAATATATTTAAAATTCCAGAAAGATTCTGGTTCAATAAGTCTGCAATGAGGTTCAAGTACCTATATGTGTACAAGTTCCCAAGGCCATTTAGATTCACACAAACATCTGAGAATCAATGATCTAGTCTGTACAAAAACCTAGGCAAATTCAAGTCTGACCAATTCAGGGCCCTCAAGTCTGAAACATCAGGTTGAAGTTCTAGAGAATAAAAGATATACCCTCCTAGGCCAATCCATGCCATGTTAAACCAAGGTGTTACATGGACAACTTTATGCCATAAGGGTGGTACCATCTGCATATCTGAGGTTATTGATATTTCTCCTGGCAATCTTGATGCCAGCTTGTGCTTCATCCAGCCCAGCATTTCACATGATGTACTCTGCATATAAGTTAAATAAGCAGGGTGACAATATACAGCCTTGACGTACTCCTTTTCCTATTTGGAACCAGTCTGTTGTTCCATGTCCAGTTCTAACTCATGCTTCCTCACCTGTGTACAGATTTCTCAGGAGGCAAGTCAGGTGGTCTGGTATTCCCATCTCTTTAAGAATTTTCCTTAGTTTGTTGTGATCCACACAGTCAAAGGCTTTGGCACAGTCAATAAAGCAGAAGTAGATGTTTTTCTGGAACTCTCTTGCTTTTAATATGATCCAACCGGATGTTGGCAATCTAATCTCTGGTTTCTCTGGCTTTTCTAAATCCAGCTTGAACATCTGGAAGTTTACGGTTCACGTACTGTTGAAGCCTGGCTTGGAGAATTTTGAGCATTACTTTGCTAGCGTGTGAGATCAG
>NW_011495081.1:7563015-7584179 GCF_000754665.1 Bison bison bison | reverse complement strand
TGAAAAGTGAAAAAGTTGGCTTAAAGCTCAACAATCAGAAAACTAAGATCATGGCATCCGGTCCCATCACTTCATGGCAAACAGATGGGAAAACAATGGCAACAGTGACAGACTTCATTTTGGGGGCTCCAAAATCACTGCAGATGGTGACTGCAGCCATGAAATTAAAAGACGCTTGCTCCTTGGAAGAAAAGTTATGACCAACCTAGACAGCATATGAAAAAGCAGAGACATTACTTTGCCAACAAAGGTCAGTCTAGTCAAAGTTGTGATTTTTCCAGTAGTCATGTATGGATGTGAGAGGTGGACTATAAAAAAAGCTAAGGGCCGAAGAATTGATGCTTTTGAACTGTGGTGTTGGAGAAGACTCAAGAGTCCCTTGGGCTGCAAGGAGATCAAACTAGTCAATCCTAAAAGAAATCAGTCCTGAATATTCATTGGAAGGACTGATGATGTAGCTAAAACTCCAATACTTTGGCCACCTGATGTGAAGAACTGACTCACTGCAAAAGACCCTGATGCTGGGAAAGACTGAAGGCAGGAGAACGGGACGACAGAGGATGAGACGGTTGGATGGCATCATCAACTCGATGGACCCGAGTCTGAGCAAGCTCCAGAAGCTGGTGATACACAGGGAAGCATGGAAGCCTGGCGTGCTGCAATCCATGGGGTTGCAAAGAGTCGGACACGACTGAGTGACTAAACTGAACATGGACAACAGCCAAAAGCCAGATAATTTACCTGGAGATGTTAAAGAAACTAATGCAATTTCTGAATCCAGCTGTCACTACTTTTCCTTTTCCAACATGCCAAGCCAGAAGGCAGACAATCAGCTTAATCCAAGGGCCAACTAAAGGAAGCTTAGAAAAAGTAATTACCTCTCACCAACACTGTGCGCTGGGGTACCAATCTCGAAAAGCATTTTAGAAAATTCTTTCTAAGACACAAGGTAGAAGTGTCACATAATTTACACAGCACATAAGAAAAAGGGGGGAGGGGGTAACGCTGGAGATAGTTGTTATAATAGACCACAAGAAAGGAACTCTAAATTACTAATCAAACTGACCACAGGTATTAAGTCTTTCCCTTCTCCCACCCACCATCACATTAACTCATAACCTGAGAGGAGTCTCTCATCCTTGGTGTTCATGAATTTTACTGAGTATAGTCATTACTCCCAGAAGCTGCTTAGGTTCCAAACACTGATTTAGTTCACTACTACATATTTCCTATTATTTTTCATTGCTATACATACGGTTACACCTCTGCAGCTGTATTTCATAAACTCTGTCATTTGTTCTTACCATCTGACTAAGAAATGAAGTTTTGGAATATTACCCTTTTGAAAGCTGAAGCTACCTGTACAGGCACTCTGAGGACAGTCAAGCCTCCTGGTAGAGCAACCATTAAGCTTCCATTCCTCAGGTTTAATAATCTCGGGTACTTGAACAGGCCTTATTTTCCCATTCCTCTAAAAAAAATTTTAAGACTCATCTGATATCTATCTAAATTCTTCACATCCTTTTACAATTACTGAAACAGCAATGTAACCAATGTTGATAACCAAACCACCACTAACCATAAAGAGAGAGTTTCTTTTTTCTTATAATAATACATTATAATATAATAATATTATTATACAATATCAGACCTTCTGAAAAGGGAGGGAGGGAGCAGAGATAGAAACACTTTGAACATCTTGCGTGCTCATGTCACTTCAGTCACGTCTGACTCTTCACAACTCAATGGACTGTACCCCTTAGGCTCCTCTGACCATGGGATTCTCCAGGCAAGGATACTGGAGTGGGTTGCCATGTCCTCCTCCAGGGGATCTTCCCGACCCAGGAATCAAACCCGCATCTCCTGAGTCTCCTGCATTGCAGGTGGATTCTTTACCCACTGAGCCAATATGAAAATTCTGGGTCATTTTCTGCCAAACTTAAACATGGTACTATGTAATAAGGTTCTTATTTAAAATATTCTATCAAAAATATATTTAATGCCTTGCATTCTCCTTACTCAACTTTCTTCTTCTACTTGTTCAAACTTCATTAATTTTTTTTCCTTAAACTGTGGTAAAATATACATAACATAAAATTTACCATTTTTAAGTGTACAGCTCAGTGGCATTAAAGTTATTCCCACTATTGTGCAACCATTACCATCATCCATATCCAGAACTTTTTTCCCTCTTCTGAACTAAAATTCTACCCATTAAACAACTGTCCATTGTCCCCTCTCACTAGCCCCTGGCAACCAGCATTCTATACTCTACATCTACAATTCTGACTACCCATGAGTTTAGTTATACATTTATCCTTTTCAGATCAGATGAGATCAGATCAGTCGCTCAGTCATATCCGACTCTTTGCGACCCCATGAATCGCAGCACGCCAGGCCTCCCTGTCCATCACCAACTCCCGGGGTTCACTGAGACTCACGTCCATCAAGTCAGTGATGACTGGCTTATTCCATTTAGCGTAATGTCCACGAGGTTCATCCATGTTGCAGCATGTGTCAGAATTTTCTTTTTAAAGCTAATATCCCACTGATGTTTATGCCATATTTTTATCCATTCAGTCATCTAAAGATACATGGGTTGCTTCTACCTTTCAACTACTGTGAATAATGCTGCTGTGAACATGAATGTACCAACATCTCTGCAAGACTTTGTTATCAGAGTCTTATACTACTGCTGCATTCTTCACAAAGTCTAGCACAGAGTTAAACGAATAGACTCAAGGTGTTCTACAGTTTCACACATTTTCACTTATTTTTTTATATGATATTGCAAACACTAGTTTTATCACAACTCTAATTTTTGTACAAATGACTGATTCATTAGGTCTGACAAAGAGATCAAATGAGACAGAAGTCTTCAAGGTAACAATACTGTCTTCTAATCTAGTTTCATGTAAATAATAAATTGTTCCAGTTTGGTTCATGCACAGACTTAAAAGCTTTGTTTTCATAAATATACTTAGAAAAGGTTTCCATTTTTTTCCATTTTTAAAATATTTTCATTCAGAAACATTCTTATGATATTTGTAACTGGACACCATGCAATCAATATCAGAACTTCATTTCTGTTTCAACTGAGAATTCGTCAACATTTTATTGAGGGATAAAAGGACCTTCTTCTTAAGAGCTTTAAAGCTGAAGGACAAGATATCAAACATAGAGAAGAATACTAAAGACAAGTATCACACAACTTGACTTAGAGTGACTGAAAAAAGCTATTAACTGCACAACTATTTATTATTGTAATGCCACTTTAACCATCTTATCTTGGATTAGCTCATAAATGTAACTTTAAAATTAATATTAGTTTATTGTATAGATTTTCTAAAACATCACCCCCTGAAATAATTATGATGATACCACAAATGAAAACCTTTTCCAAACACTGTATTATTTGGGCGGAAGTTTGAATTCCTGTTAACTGACCTAATTGTCAACATATATTTCAAATGATATATGAGTTAATAATCTATGAGAGTATTTTAATGTCTAAAAAACTCACAGAGATTAATTAATTCACATATATCCAGTGAAAAACATGGCCCCAAAAGATACATGCACCCCGGTGTTCACTGCAGCACTGTTTACAATGGCCAAGACACGGAAACAACTTAAATGTCCATCTACAGGAAGGGATAGAGAAGATGCAGTGTATACATATACATATGCACACACATATACACACACACAACGGAATACTACTCAGTCAGTAAAAAGAATGAAATAAGGCCATTTGCAGCAATATAGATGGATCCAGAGAGTGTCATACTGAGAGAAGTTAAGTCATACAGAGAAGGAAAAACATCACATCTCATCCCTTATATGTGGAATCTAAAAAGAAGTGATACAAATGAACTTACTTACAAAACAGAAAGAGACTCACAGAAAACTAACTCACGGTTGCCAGGCGGAAGGGACAGTTAAGGACTTTGGGAAGGTCATGTACACACTGCTATATTTAAAGTGGATAACCAACAAAAACCTGTTGTTTAGCACATGGAACTCTGCTCAATGTTATGTGCCAGCCTGGACGGGAAGGGGGTCTGGGGGAGAATGGATACATGACTATGTATGGCCGAGACCCTTCACTGTTCACCTCAAACTATCACAACACTGTTAACTGGCTACACCCCAATATAAAATATTTTTAGTATTTAAAAAAATAAAAAATAAGAAGGTAAAAGCACTAATCAAACAAACAAAAACAGGTAAAATAATGTTCACTGCTGCAGAGGAACAAAACTTTGAAGCAACCGTCAGAAAAGGAATGGATATAGTTGTTTTGACTTTTTCATACAACACACAACTGTGGCTTATAGCACAATCATCATATATTTCTGTACTGCAAAAAGAAAACAATTATAAGGTTAAGACACTAAGATACTATCACAATTTCAAAGATGTGAAAACGTGGGGAAAATTGTGCATGTTAGAATGAAAGACATGCAGCAAAGCGAATTAATGTAAATTATACATATCAACATGGATAAATCTCAGAACAATGTAAAACAAGAAACAAGTTGCAGAAAAACATGTATTATTTATTTAAAGTCAATAGCAAACAAACCTATATTGTGTTTTTAGATACATTAAGTATGTGGCAAAAGTATAAAATCATGCACAGAAATTATAACAGGCCAAGAAGAAAGGGAAAAGGAGAGACTTCAACTGCAGGAACTGTTTTGTACCCAGGGTGGCAGCTGCACAGGAACTGGTTCTTTTACTCTCTATACTTTCATAGCCTAAATGTACATTAATTTTAAATACAGAAGGAAAAAAATGTACCAGAGAAGAGGATATCCTCTTTAATTTTAAGAGCTAGAACATATATAACGATTTTAGATATATTTTATTAGCTTATTAGTCAGCCATACACTATTTCATCCCATTTTTTCAATTTTTAAATTTTTCTTTCAATTCAAGTAAAAATATTTAGGAGGAGGAAGATTTAACAATGAAGCATGTTTTTTCATCAATGAGCTCCTTCTGGGAAAAGGCAAACACATGTATACATATAGCTACATTACTAATGAGGGCAGTAACAAGGATATATGGTGCACACAGGTAGCAAAAAAAGGGGATGACTAACCTATGCCTGAAAGAACACAGGATTCACTAAGAAGTTAACCTGAGCTAGATTTTGAAAGATGATGGAAAGAAGTCTGCTACTTAGGAAGGATATTCCAACAGCACAAACCAATAGCTCGTGTAAGAGAAGAGACTAATGAAAAATATGACACATTGGCTTTGTGTGGCTAGAACAGGGGCCCATAAATTACAGTCAGCCAAATTCCACCCAGACTATTTTTGTATGGCCCACAAGCTAAGAATGTCTTTTATATTTTTAAAGGTTTAAAAAAAGAGAAAAAATGCATGCAACCGGGATCATATGCCACTTGTAAAGCCTAAATTATTTCCCATTAAGCCCTTTAAGAAATTTGCCAACCTCTGCTCTAGAACATACTTGCTGCCAGGGGCAGCTGGAGAAAAAGATTCTCTTGAGAAGAAGAAAGATAACTTTAAAAAGAAAAATCACAAAGAACTTCATCTTCCATACTAAGAAGCTATGGGTGATGAGGTGTCTCTGAAATGTTTTAAATAGGAAATCAATATAATCATATTTGCGCTTTTTTAATCTTATTTGTATTTTAGAAAGATAACTCAGGAAAATTTGTGAACAATAAACTGGAAAGAGACGATAACGGAAATAACAGTTGAAAGACTACCCTAATAATCCAGATAATAGCTGATCAGAGTCTAAGCAAAGGCAGAAGTAATGGAATGAGACACTGCTGATCACCAATAGTGATAGGTGACTAGGAGATAAGAGCCACAGAACTCGGTGAGGAATGAAGGAAGTGTCACAATCATGCTTCTGACTTGAAAAAATGGTAACTAAATGTGAACCAAAAAATTCTTTTAAAGGATAAATGAGAGAGGAAAAACTGAATTCAATTTTAGATACACTGAGTTTGAGGTACCTTAAGACTGAGCCCAATTAAATGCAGATTCTTACAAAAAGGCCTACATTCGAGTAGTTTACTTAGGAAGCTTTCCCATGGGGCACAAGTAAGCGACAAGGGATAATTAGTCAGGAAAGAGGGAAAAGCAATAAATGTAAAGGAATGATGGAATTAAAAATTAACTACTTGGCAACAACCATAATAATTGATTCAAACAAGAATTATCAATGGGTGCAAAAACTAGTGGGTAAGAAAAAGAATGAATATATGTATAACTGAATCACTTTGCTGTATACCTTAAACTAACCCAATGCTGTAAATCAACTATACTCCAATAAAATCTAAAAAAAATGGTGAAAGTTTCAAGAATAACAGGATATTATTCTTGGGAGACAATTCACCATGGATCTCTCATGCTTCTCGGAGTCTTGTAAGCAGGGACACTAAATGCCTTTGTTTCGGAGTCTCTTCTCAAGGATATTTGTATACTGAACAGCCTTGGAAAGTAGAGATAGCGTCTTCCTGAGCAAAGGGCAGGTTGCTTCACGCCAAGATAATGACTCCCTCCTGCGCGCATGTCAGGCAGGTTCACTGCCCCTTACAAAAGATTTGAGTTTTCCAAACCTGGGGTGCCACTCCTGCAGTGCAACTCCTCTTGTGCCTGAGTCACCTGGCCCTGTTTGCATCACCCTGTGAGAACTGAGCTGGGGAAACAGAGGAAATACTGACCCACTGACTACTACTATTGCTCAGTAAGTGAGAAATAATAAAGTCCTTTATCTCTTACCTCAGAGTCTGTCTCCTGCAGCAGCCATTCCTAATCTGTTAGTTTGCAAGACCTTTCATAGTTCTTGACAATCACGTATTTTTAAAGTACATTCCCACAAGATACGTATTAATCAAAAAGAAGAAACGGGCAGATGTCACGTTAACCGGGTGATCAATGTTAAAATCTCTAGTAATGGGCTATATCGCCATCAGTGACTCCATGTATGATGTATTGAGAGGAATATATTTCACTGTGCTACTTCTAAGCACAAGAAAACAAACATCCAAGCTGACGGCCATTCTACAAAACAACTAGCAGTATTCTTCAAAATGTCAGTATCAGGAAACAACACAAAGACTGAGAAACTTTCCAGATTACAGAAAACAGATATAAAACAAAACAGCCTTTGCTTTTATGGAAGAGAAATTAGGGGTATATGGACATCAAGTTTGCAACGTACTCTCAAAAAGTTCAGGGGGAAAAAAAACCACAGATATAGAGAGGAAAAGGTAAATGCAAATGGGGTAAAAGTGTTAACATTTGAAGCATCCACGTGAAAAACTACACAGGAATTCTTTGTACTATTCTTGCAAATTTTCTGTAGGTCTGAATTTTTGTCAATTGACAATGCTTTTCTTGCACAAGGCTGCTCTTCAAGCGTTACTCATTTGAGAATGAACTGCTGAATATCTTAGGTATGGCCTCAGTTCAGTTGCCCAGTCATGTCCAACTCTTTGTGACCCCATGAATTGCAGCACACCAGGCCTCCCTGTCTATCACCAACTCCTGGAGTTCACTCAGACTCACGTCCATCGAGTTGGTGATGCCATCCAGCCATTTCATCCTCTGTCGTCCCCTTCTCCTCCTGCCCCTAATCCCTCCCAGCATCAGTCTTTTCCAATGAGTCAACTCTTCGCATGAGGTAGTCAAAGTATTGGACCTTCAGCTTCAGCACCAGTCCTTCCAACGAACACCCACGACTGATCACCTTTAGAATGGACTGGTTGGATCTCCTTGCAGTCCAAAGGACTCTCAAGAGTCTTCTCCAACACCACAGTTCAAAAGCATCAATTCTTCGGCGCTCAGTTTTCTTCACAGTACAACTCTCACATCCATACATGACCACTGGAAAAACCTTGACTAGACGAACCTTTGCTGGCAAAGTAATGTCTCTGCTTTTGAACATGCTATCTAGGTTGGTCATAACTTTCCTTCCAAGAAGTAAGCGTCTTTTAATTTCATGGCTGCAGTCACCATTTGCAGTGATTTTGGAGCCCCAAAAAATTAAGTCTGACACTGTTTCCACTGTTACCCCATCTATTTCCCATGAAGTGATGGGACCAGATATCATGATCTTAGTTTTCTGAATGTTGAGCTTTAAGCCAACTTTTTCACTCTTTCACTTTCATCAAGAGGCTTTTTAGTTCCTCTTCACTTTCTCCCTTAAGGGTGGTGTTATCTGCATACTTGAGGTTATCAATATTTCTCCCGGCATCTTGATTCCAGCTTGTGCTTCTTCCAGTCCAGCGTTTCTCATGATGTACTCTGCATAGAAGTTAAATAAGCAGGGTGACAATATACAGCCTTGACGTACTCCTTTTCCTATTTGGAACCAGTCTGTTGTTCCATGTCCAGTTCTAACTGTTGCTTCCTGACCTGCATATAGGTTTCTCAAGAGGCACGTCAGGTGGTCTGGTATTCCCATCTCTTTCAGACTTTTCCACAGTTTATTGTGATCCACACAGTCAAAGGCTTTGGCATAGTCAATAAAGCAGAAATCGATGTTTTTCTGGAACACTCTTGCTTTTTTGATGATCCAGCGGATGTTGTCAATTTGATCTCTGGTTCCTCTGCCTTTCCTAAAACCAGCTTGAACATCTGGAAGTTCACGGTTTACTTGCTGAATCCTGGGTTGGAAAATTCTGAGCATTACTTTACTAGCGTATGGCCTAGATCACCTAGAATTGTCAGGCACAGAGCAAGTCCCTGGGATCATGTGCCCCCATTAATAAAAAAGTATTCATAAGCAGTGACAGGAAATCTTTTCATTAAAATATATTACTTAATTCACACTTGCTTTTCAAGCTTTGGGTCATTATGTAACTTCTTCATTCAACAGAGACTAAAACTATTTAGTATTTCACTATGTGGTCCAATAAATTGACAATAAAAGAGTCTTTTTATTCTTCAAAGACAGAGAACCTTAGTACTAATCTAAACAAGGTTCTACAACAGGAATTAGAAAATCAAACTATATGACTAGCAATATTTAGTCAATAAAAAGTAGTATCTAGTCACGCTTTCATTTTTCAATTACTTTGTTTAAAGTACATATTTATAAAAAACAAAACAAGTCTTCTTAAAAATAAAAGACAGGGTATGCCAGAAAATAAGTTTTCAGTGTGAATAGTAAGTTTAACTCTTCACTGGCCATTTTTAATATCTATATTATTAAAGAGGTCACTGTGCCTATTATATCCAGGAGATTACTGATGCTAAAATATTTCATGTAAGAAAATGCATATACATGAACCACTTCAAATTGTAAAGCTTCATAAAATAAACCTGCTGTCTCAGGTACCTACAAAACATTTATTTGAAAACACTAAAGTCTTGGGTATTTTCCAGCAGTATTGTGAACAAAGCATCTAGGGAATGTGTTGACTATAACACAAATCAGCATGTTAAATAACAAGCTTCATCTGACTTAGCAAAACATTCCAACTTTTGGAACAGAAAGTGATCCGGTGGACATTTCAAAGCTGCTAGAATTCACCCTGCCAATACAAGTCTTTAGAAAGGCTAGAAGAGAGTTAATGAAAAACAGTATTTAAGAACTACATTTTCTAAAGCATATAAATCTCTAGATTTTTTTGAAGCTATGTAAAAATCAAAACTCAGAAATGGAAATATTGACAGAAAAGCTGACTAAAAGTGAAAAGTTCCTCTGAAGAACTCTTTTTATTGAAATAAACTTTAAGATTCATAATTCAAATCTAGTTTATAAAACAAGTACAAAAGAAAATTTCCTTAAATTCATCACACAATATCTACTAATGCCAGTACCTACCAATGGATTATTAGAAAAATTAAACAGCCTTACATCTTTAGGTTATGAATAAAATAACTCTCTTCTAGAAAGCCAAATGAATTGTTTTCTACTTTGTAGGAAAGTCTGTCCCAAAAGAATCACTACAAAACTTTTCTTATTAAAACAAAAATCCATGTAACCAACTGTTAAAGCATGAATATCTCCTAACCTAAAACACCTCTGAAACAATTCAGAGGAAGGTGAATCATAGATTAATAATTTGATCAAACATCCACTGCTGATCAACCAAAATAAAGAAAAAAAAATGCTGCTGACAAGTTAAGACTTTTATAAGAGATAAGAGTTCAAAGTTCTAAATGAACATTTATAGAATTAAAGGTCAAGTTCTACAAAAATTTTCTAAATTATGGGCTATGCTAAATAAACAGTTTTAAGATTCTCTTTCTGTACAGTGTTCTTCATACATAACTAAGAGTACTATCACTCAAGAGTTATATATACTACATGAGCTGCAAGTCTAAAAACTAGTGTGAAGTGAGAACAGTAGCTGCCCACCACCATGCACACACTAATAACAGTTTTGTATTTCTAAGAGCTGAAGAGACAAATATTTACAGTTGCATAAGCTTGATTTTAGTACTTTTGGTTTTGAAAAATCTTTATGAAAGACATTTTAGGGCTTGAAAAAATAAACTGGAACAAAAAAGTCAATTCCTTGTTCTTTCCAAATTATGTTAAGACCCTGTATGTTCCTGATGTGACCTACACTGCTAAATTCATAGTTTTTTTTCTCCCTGTAATTATGTTCTCTCTCTTCATAGCTGGTTGCCAGATAAGCCATTTTATAGAAAAGTCCTTTTTGAGGAATTTAGTGAAGTACCTTCAAATACTTTTCTAAGTAAAGAAACTTCAGTTTCAAATTTTAAATGTCATATACATCTTGTGAAGATGATCTTTCACCATGGCATCAGGAAATCCTGCGCTTCTGGAATCTCTATGGTATCAAGTGAGAAACAATAGAAGGAACAGAAATGAGACTATATTAAGAAAAACAAAGATCTCACTCTTATTCTCATGACAAATTTGAGGAAGAGGACAGGGCAGAAATTTACAATGGATATCCTTAAGAAAGCCAGAAAAAAAACTAAAGAACAAAGCAATTCATAAAGCCCTACAGAGGAAAAACAATCAGCTTCTCAAAAGTACTCTTAGAGGACGCTGAATTCTTAGAACTATTACAACTGCTTCTGTTTGGCTCTGACTACCTCTAACCACTAACTTCTTAAAGTGACACGTTGTTGGGCTGCATGTAATAAGCTGTGAACTAAAACTGCAGATTTATATCCATTTGGCAAGGGTCACATAAACATTTATTTATTCCACAACAAGCTCACAGAAACATTGAAAAAAATGTGTTATATCAGTGTAAAAAGCCACACTGTCATATAGGATACCATATAACTATATGTATCAGAATTATAATGATAAGAAAAACTCAAGATTTATCTAGCTAAAGAGTTTTCTTAACAACACTAATGCATTAAAAGATAAAAACATGATTAAGAAAGTTTAATTCAAAAAATGTTTAATTCAAAGAAACAAACTTACAAATATAACAGACTTGTGGTTGTTAAGTGGGCAGGGGCAATGAATTGAGAGTGGGGACTGCAGTGCAAACTATTACACATAGCATTGGTAAACAGAAAGGTCCTACTATATACCACAGGGTATACAGTATATTCAACATCTATATTCAATATCCTATAATAAATCATAACGGAAAATATGAAAAAATGATATATATATGTATATATATACGTATAAACAAATCATTTTGCTATACATCAGAATTAACACAACACTGTTCATCAACTATACTTCAATAAAATAAATTTTTTAAAAAAGAAAGTAATTCAGATTGAAGTTTCTGTAATATCTAACACATTTTTGCCTAAATAATTTATTTTATTTATTTTTGGCTGTGCTAAAACGAGCAGGGGCTACTCTCCTTTGCATTGGGCAGGCTTCTTATTTGCAGTGGCTTTTGTTGTGGAGTACAGGCTTGAGGAAAGCTGGCTTCCCTGGCTGCAGCACATGGGCTCAAAAGTCGCGTTTCCCAAGCTCTAGAGCACAAGCTCAATAGCTGCGGCCAAGGGGCTGAGCTGCTCTGCTGCGTGTGGGATCTTCCTGGATCAGGGATCAAACTTGAGTCTCCTGTAAAGGCGCACGGATTCTTTACCACTGAACCACCAGGAAAGCCCCCTAATTTTTAAGTTCAAAATTAAGGCTAGCTACTGATTCCATGGCATAAAACAAAAACACACTAAATCATTTGAAAATGACCACAAAGTAGTTATAGCTTACTGATGAGAAATTTATCCTCCAGATAATAACTAAAAATTTCTTATTGGCCAAAACTGACCTCATGCCATTTTTCAGGTAATTGCGTAAGAGGCTAGATAGAATCTCAGATGTAAAACTAATGATTACATATTAACTATACACAATGAATATGCCAAAATGGTCATATTACAATGTTATAACTTAAATGTTATTTATTCATAGAAGCCTTGCAAATTCAAAGAGTAGAAATTATCACTAAGCCTTATCGTTACTTGAAATCAGATGGCTAGAATGAGTGGACTAATCTGTGACATTTAACATTTTGCACAAAAGCATTTCCTTCAGTCATTCTAATGTATGCTTTATTACATGCTTATAATCATAATACATGTATAACCTGATGTCAATTTGTTCTCTTACAGGATATCTTTACTCTTATTTTAAACAGCAGCATAATATTCTACCACATATGCATATCTAAGTTGCTAGACTGCTTTTTTTCCAGTTTTTTCACATTTATAAAGTTGTAAATATTTTCATATAGCTTTTATACATACTTTATTTTCTTAATATGAATTTCCAAAAAAGAGACTTGATAAAAACTGAAAGATTTTGTTTTGCAAAGCACAGTTTTGGCTGTGTGTCTTGTTTTTAGTAGTATTTTTTTTAATGCACTCATCAGAAAAAAAAATAGTTTAAGACTTAAAGTTTCAAACATTAAAACCACAATAGAAAATGAATATGAATACCAAAAAGGAAATGCAGAAAAAGGAACAAATTTGGAAATAAGATTATCAATTAAGTTTGAGCTACCTGTACAGGAAAAATAGGGAGTTCAGGAGACAATTCAGAAGATGAGCTACAAGAAGCTCAGAACTGAATAGTGACTGGACGCAATCATCTGGAGGGATACACAAACCATGAATAAGAGAAAACTACTGGAGAGCTTAGTGGGAGTAACTTCACTAGAGTGGCATGGACAGAGAGCTACAATGTCAAGTAGAGGCTAGAGTACACATTAAGGAATGCGGAAGAAATAGAGTAGGGAAGATAGGTCCACAGACCTGTGGAGGCACAATTAAAAGATGCCTGTTTAAGGCTGAAGAAAAGAGGTCAAGAAAAAGAGAGAGACTGAAGTTACTGGATAGGTTCAAGATGCTGAAAAACATTTTAGGATGAAATCCACAAAAGAGAATAGGGAGTAGTCTTGGAGGAAAAGAGGTATTTCTTTTCTTGAGAGAGTAGTAGAAAAACAACATGGGTAATGGTATAAGTTATACTCTGAAGTAAAGGGTTGGAAATCTGCAGAAAGTTGATATCTGTTTGACCTCTACCTAAGAAACAAACTCACTTGCTAGAATTAAGAAGGTGAGGGGAAAAGTAGTGTTTTGAGAAGTCAAATGGGTCTTTGATACATTCACAATTGCTTCGTCAGGTACCAGTCAAGCCACTCAATAAAGTATGCCAGTATTTGACTACTTTTATGGTTTATGACTACTTTTATTGGAGAAGGAAATGGCAACCCATTCCAGTACTCTAGGCTGGAAAAATCCCATGGACGGAGGAGCCTGCTAGACTACAGTCCATGGGGTCACAAAAGTTGGAGATGACTGAGTGACTTCACTATCACACTATCAATGATAATTATATTTGACTCCCCAATGTCAAGCAGGCAGTTGAGGAGATATAAAAACCTTTGAGACATGGTCTCTGACCAAAGAACAGTTTAGATATGATTTTATATTTTTTTAATGTAACCTTTCCCCTACAATGGAATACATTGTTATTTTATAAAAATAGGTTATAAATTGAGGTATTTCATTTTCTTCCAATCAGATAATAGGAAACAATTTCAAGCTAGATATACCTTCAGATATGAGATATTTTTAAAGTGATTTTGCAAGTTTCAAAGCAGCCACTAGAAATACTTCCAGCACTGTCACACTAGGCTTAGGGCAACTGACAAGGCAAGCATTCCAACTATTTTCTACTCAAAAGCTATTAGGAAACCAATTATGCTATAGTCCCTAACACTCTGAGTAGGTTTCCATACAGAAAACAGTTTTAGAGAATTCCCTGGTAGTCCAGGGGTTAGGACTCACAACTTTCACTGCAGGGGCCTGGGTTCAATCCCTAGTCGGGGAACTAAGATCCTGCAAGATATACAGAGTGGCCAAAAAGAAAACGAATCCCATTTTAAATACACATGTATAAAATATCAAAATGTTACCAAATTGTCAAAGTTCATTAAGAATTTATCATACACAATCGTAATAGGAGAAACACAATACAACACTTGCCTTTTGCATGACTAGTTTTAAGGACCTCAACATAAGACAGACTTGATTTACACAAATTAAGTACACAAATAATATCCCTTCTGAAGAGTGGTTTCAAAATGAGTTATAGCCAGAAATTTCAATATTTTTAAAAGTACCTTAAAATGAAATTAAAAGATGCTTACTCCTTGGAAGGAAAGTTATGACCAACCTAGATAGCATATTCAAAAGCAGAGATATTACTTTGCCAACAAAGGTCCGTCTAGTCAAGGCTATGTTTTTTCCAGTGGTCATGTATGGATGTGAGAGTTGGACTGTGAAGAAAGTTGAGCGCCAAAGAATTGATGCTTTTGAACTGTGGTGTTGGAGAAGACTCTTGAGAGTCTCTTAGACTGCAAGAAGATCCAACCAGTCCATTCTAAAGGAAATCAGCCCTGGGTGTTCTTTGGAAGGAATGATGCTAAAGCTGAAACTCCAGTACTTTGGCCACCTCATGCGAAGAGTTGACTCATTGGTAAAGTCTCTGATGCTGGGAGGGATTGGGGGCAGGAGGAAAAGGGGACAACAGAGGATGAGATGGCTGGATGGCATCACCGACTCGATGGACGTGAGTCTGAGTGAACTCCAGGAGTTGGTGATGGACAGGGAGGCCTGGCGTGCTGCAATTCATGGAGTCACAAAGAGTCGGACACGACTGAGCGACTGAACTGAACTGAACTGACTGAAAACGAAATTCTATCTGTACCCAGTTTTCACCTGTTTTCTTCCCACAGATGGCATAAGAATAAGATTTGGAGAGCCCTACTCCAAACTGAGAAAGTAATAATACAATTAGAAGAGGCAATCTTTTAATAACTTGCTCAGGCAATACAAGAATGGGGCAAGTCCAGAATGAAACACTAGAGAATAAGAGAATGAGATTAACCGTATTTGAGAAATGACCCTCTCCTTCATTTAAATTAACATACGCATGTCTCCATAAGGCAATGAAAGCAATTACACTACTCAACCGCTTCCCTGGTGGCTCAATGATAAACAACCCGCCTGCCAATGCAGGAAACGCAAGTTTAATACCTAGGTTGGGAAGATTCCCCGGATGAGGAAATGACAACCCACTCCTGTATTCTTGCCCGGAAAATCCCATGGATAGAGAAACCTGGTAGGCTACAGTTTACGGGTCACATAATAGTTGGACACGACTTAGCGACTAAATAACACAACACATCTCTGTTAGGCAATATAAGGCTATTATACTACTAAATTGGCTAGACTTGATGGAAAGATTATCACAAAAATAAAATTCATAGAATCTACTTCCTCAAAGCAGAGATTATCATGTCTTACTCTTCATCCATAGACAGTAATTTGCAGTTAATGGGCACTCAAACATGTACTAATTTTCATATACTTATTTATCATTGTTTTACCTATCATAATAAAATTTCATTTATTTGTGGTCAGAGTCAATGATCCAGCTACAAAAAAAGATTTAAAGTATACTAACCCGATTAAAAACCTAATACTTTTGAACCCAATACTACTCTTATCTAACTTAAAATATAAAACTATAACTAATATACTATAGAGATACCTGTACTGTCTCCACTGAAACTGGCCCAAAACATGTTTTGAGAATGTAGTGAAAAACAGCATCATAGCTATAGGCTATCTAGCACATAACCTCTAATTTTCATTGTGGTTTTATGTCACTGTACCCTATTTAATCTCATTAAAAGTTACAATAAATTACAGATTTAAAGTCCTCAGAAGTATTATACTCTTTAAAAAAAAATGTCTCTAGAAAGTCGGGTTCAATTTTCAGTGTTATCAGTCCATCTAACTTATTAACTATGTAAGACCGAGCATTATTTATCTAAAGTAGCATCGTTTACCAGACCTACAAGACTCTTGATGTATTATTAAACAGATAACACACAGTCAATATATACGGTAATGAAGTTTTTACGCCTTTAAAATAATAGCTTTATAGGGGAGGAAACATTTTTTAAACAAGTTATTTTCTGCAAAGTTTACCTTCTGTTTTTCAAAAACTGTAACATTTTATTTATGAACAATATGCAACAAAGAAGAAATTAAAGAGTTTGAAGTTAATATAAATGCTGTTTTAGTAAATCAAATACTTTTTAAAATTTCTAAAATGGATTAACTGGCTAGTCAAATACTAGCCAATTAATAAGCCAAGCTTTATATTTTCTATCAAATCCTAAAGACAATTTCCTGGTAATCCATATGTAATCAAATATAATTTATAATGATTACAAAATTTTAAAAGAGGGAGAGAATGATTCATAGTCTGCTGATTTGATTATTTCAATATCTATCAAACTTAAAACAATTTTTTTCCAATGAGAAAAGGTACTCCAGCATTAATAATTACACGAAAAAGAACTAAATCTGACCACCCTTGGCAATCTCTTATTTTGAATGTGACCAAAGAGTTACACTAAATAACCAGTTTTTCACAATTTAGATGCTCACTTCCCTAGTGGCTCAGACTGTAAAGAGACTGCCCGCATTGGAGGAGACCCAGGTTCGATTCCCTCTGGAGAAGGAAATGGCAACCCACTCCAATATTCTTGCCTGGAAAATCCAATGGATGAAGGAGACTGGCTGACTACAGTTCATGAGGTAGCAGAATCGGACACGACTGAGTATCTTCACTTCACTTAGATCAAGGAAAAGGTATAGTTTAGAGGAGCCAAGTACTATTTTTCCCTATTCCACAAACAAGGTGTAACCACCTTTTCATTTAAAAAAAACAAAACAAACAAAAAAGACAAAGCAAGAAAGAAAATGCAACATGAAAAAGTATCTGGAAGTCTAATCTTTAAAAGAGATGTTCCTCTTAGAATGTAAAAATGAAACATGTGACAAAGAAGCCTGTGTTTTGAAAAACCTAGATTTGCTTATTAAGTGCACTTCAGTTTTATTTTTAAGGATCTCCAAAAACTAAAAATATTCCCATAAATCAAACTCATCATAATGGCAATATGTTCTCTTCTCGTCACACCTCTAATTTCAAGATAGGCCTGTAACGTTCTTTGTTTTTAAATTGTATAAAAAGTTTATCTTCCCTAAATTATACTTTAAGGAAAATAAATTGGGGGCTGGGGAGGATTTAAAAACTGGTCAAGGATGATAAACATATTATTTCACAAGAATGATCATTCGGCAGGTGCCAATGCCATATTCATAATCTTTCCTCCAAGCTACCACAATATTTCATTGACTTTACAACTAAGAGAACTCTGGTTTCTAGCAACTTGAACATTTAAAACAGATTTCTTAAGTCTCCCAAATCCAATGAAACCCACACCTCACCATCACCCCCACCACAGCCCAGCTTTCTCTGAAGTATCTCCCCTCTACCTTCCCTACCCCTCAGTCTCCCTGAGGGAGTCAAAAATGCTCACTCAGAAAATTAGACAAATTGTTTGGATCAAAATAAAATGCACTTAAGGTAAAAAAATATTATCTTGGTTTGCTTCATTTCAAAGACTTTTACATTAGAAAAAGACAGCTTTCAAAGAAAAAAAAAGACAGCTTTCTTGCCATTAACTACTAAATATGAAAGAGAAAAGTAAATCAGCTTAACTGTCCACAAACTATAAATGCCACCCTAAAAATACAGTATTTCCAATACTCATCCAGCTCTTTTAATTTCCACAGGAGTGGTGAGAACAGAAGCTCTAACACCCTAGCATTCAGTGGTATGCTTCAGAATCCAGACAACATGTTGCCTTTATGTAGCGACACATGGCCTAAGTAGCAACTGTGGAGAACAGCCTGATCCACTAAATTGGTCAAGGTCTAATTCAACAAATATTTGGGTAAAATGTGTAATATACATCCTCCAAATATCTGTTCTGTCCTGACAGTGATTAAGATTTTTAAAAAAAGGACAGCTGTGACAAAGCTACAGAAGCAGCGCACTAATATTAAACTGTTCTTCCCCAAATCATTCTTAATTATACCAACCAAACTAAAAGGAGTGGACTTTTGGCTAATCCTAAAATCCTCCACTAATTTAAAACTTCTATTCCAAATCTATAGCCCTATATTCAACTTATAGTGTATGCTTTAACGTATTAGACAAATATATATATATATGCATGTGTGTGTGTATATATATAAAATTTTTAAGCAGCTGAATCCAGAATCAGAAAGGACATCTCAAATAACTCATTTAGACTTACATTCGTATTACACAGAAAAGGTTATACCCACCACAAAGGTTTCAGCAAATCGGGGGGAGGGGGGGGAACGAGGGAGCCGGGAGGGGTTCTTTTAAAATAAAATACACTGATAGGTTCCTTGATTTTTACAAAGTTCTAGGGTTTGTCATCAAAAGTAACTTCCAAGTTAAACATACCACACTGGGAGTCTCAACTTCAGACATTAGGAAGCTAGGACAGCTGCAAACACAGAAACTTCACATGAAGATCTCTTTCGGTACCAACAATATTATCATGCAGCAAAGCATCTCATATCCTTTAATAGTTAAGAAGCAAGAATAATTCTGGACAGATACTTTAAATGTGGAAAAATTCAAAGGTCCTTAAAACACCCTTAAATCTAAATAGTGCCATGATATTTTCATCTCCAAATTCAAACATAAAGTTACAATGGAAAACTATATATTTTTAAAGACTTTGAATTAACTAACCCCCAATAATGCAATTCTAATCTACCATATCATCATATTAAGAAAATTAACTTCGAAAGTTACCAGAATAAATTAACATTCAAATGGAAAACACTCAAACAAGTATTCCATTCAATGGATGTGAAACAGGATTGGGAAACAGCATTTTAGCACTCTGAAATTTACATTTTCTTCATCTGCCCTTCCATAGAGATGCCCTCAATGTTGATATATCAAATATTTAAAACAAAGCTCAATGAAAAAGTTCATTTGACAGCTGCTGCTATTTTAAGTTGCAAGAAAAAAAAGGGGGGTGGGGCTTTCAATAATCTGCATTCAACAAATACTTACATGCCCTGCCTTACTAGCTACAGAAACCCACCTCTGTAATTTGCACCTTGTTTTATGATACCCATGACAGAACATCCAAAAAATTAAAATAGTATGATCTGAAGCTTCTTTTCAAGCATGTTTACAAGAAGAATTACTCCATAAAAATCATCCACTTTTATGTGACTCTAAAACTCCATGCCCAGAAGCCAATGACTGGTTTATAAGCAAGATAATGACAAGTTCAATGGAAAAGGTATTATGACAGTAAACTAAGACTGGCTCACCAGGTTATGATCTGCCTGCCTAATATGTATGTTTAGCTACTATAGTCAGCAGTGTCCAAATATAAATCTGAAACATTTAATGGCTGGCTCTGTTCAAGAGTTCAAGCTCATTTTATCTTTCTAAAACATAGTTTTAAGCTAACACTCTCCACAAAAAAATTTTTAAATATAGTCCCTAGAGTATAAAAAATTAAGGAGCAAATTAAATTATTCATTTTTCCCATAAATACAAAAAAGAACCGCACACAATGAAATATCCAAAATACAAATGTATCAGCACATCTTTACCTTTACACAAATTAAAAACGTTTCAGAAATGTGAAAAAAAATAAACCTCAACCATTGTATTTCACAAATAAGTACCCTATACTTCACAAATACACCCATAAATATACCAAGAAACAGCTTGTTGATTAAAAAGCACGGAACTTTACCTGGTTGGTACATCTCAATTACTCTTAAGTGGCATGAAGGCATGAGGTAACCAACAAAACTATAAAAACTAATTTTTTTAAAGAAAACAAAAAGGGCCAGTCTTATTTTGTTTACTTAAATCCTAAGTTTAATCATGACCTATCAAAATCTTATCATGGCTCATTGTATAAAATTAGCACCGCACTTGCAAGCATAAGCAGAATTTAGACTTATCAAACATATGGTGAGGCTTGCCTAGCTTCTGAAAAATTGAGAATGCAGGATTAAAATGTTTTTAGTTGGGTAACAAAACTCACCGATCCTGCTTAAAAGTTCTCATCAAAAATTTGATTAAGAGAACCTCTTAAAATTTTATAGCGCCCAGTAATTAAAATTTAGAAATAAACAGAAACGGTTTAAATATAAATCCTTCATCTTCAGAAGTTACAGCTAACAAGCAAATACCTAAAATAGAAAATAATAATAATAATCACCAAACTACTAAACAGAGGCAAAGGCTGGTTTACCAGCTAACTTTTTTGGCCCTAGACCAGAGAGACATCAAAGTTGACAATGGAATCAACCATGAGCTTTGCCTGTAAACTGGACGATAATCTGAAAAACTTCTCTACTGCTAACAGAAGCTCCTTTTAATGAGAAGCAGAGACCGACAGGTGGAAAAATAAATTCTAACAGGGCAGCAAGAGGTTGTGAAAACACGGTTCAAGGACTGAACGTGTTGTGACTGCTCTGTAACAGGTCCAAGGTAATTTACGCACACACCCTTCAGCGCAATTCCTCAAGCAGAGATAAGACTGGGAAACAACAGGCTTCGCCGAGAGCTACATACCATGTTAAAACAGCCGTCTCCCTCCCGACAGGAAAACAGACATTCTCTCCTCCGAAGTCTTTCCGCGAGTTCTCCCAGCGCCGCGAAGGGAAGCGGGCGGCCGCCACCGTAACGAGAGACGCCGGCAACAGACCTGCCGCGCGGCCGCCACGCCTTCCTCCGGCCGCGGCGGGGGACGCGGAGCGGCGGA
>NW_011495081.1:7562609-7562915 GCF_000754665.1 Bison bison bison | reverse complement strand
GAGTTTACACCCTCCGGACCCGCCGCCCGACGACGCTGGGGACTGGGCCACAAAGCCAGGGACGCAGCCATCGGCCGCGGAGCTCAAGTTGCGTGCGTGCGTGTGTTTGTGTTTGTTCCCCTTAATGAAAGACAAGAGGTCTCCGTAGTGACGGCCCGGGCTGCGGGGAGGGAAGAGCCCCCCCCCACCGCCCCACCAGTGGGACTAAACAAAACTTCGGTTGCTGGGAAGAGCCGTTGCGCAACCCTGGCAGGGGCGGCGGGGCCGCCCGGCCCAGCCCCAGCGCGGCTTCCCGGAGGCTGCGCC
>NW_011495081.1:7484380-7562153 GCF_000754665.1 Bison bison bison | reverse complement strand
GGGCCCTTTTCCCTCATCTTCCTTCCCGGGGATTTGGGGTGGGGACGGTTCGGCTGGGGTGAGGGGTGGTGAGAGGCCGGCCGGCCGACCTCCGATTGCTGGGGGGCCTACGGACGGCGCAGCGTGCGGGGCCCGCGGCGGTTGGGGCCCATTCCTGACGCCCCCGCCGAGACTGGAGGAGAAGGAAGACAGCCTGGAGCGGCGGCGACGGCGGGGCCCGGGGCTCGGTCTCCTCTGGTCGCCGCGCTGCCGGGAGTCGTCACCGAGGCGGCTGCCGCCGGCCGCCCCAGTCTCGGGCCCCTCCTCCGCGCCCGCCGGCCTCGGTCGCCGCCTCCGCAGCGCCACCGCCCGCCCGGCCGCTCTGCGCGCCGAGCCCCGGCCGCCCCGCTCGGCTCGGGCCGCGGCGCCTCCGCAAAGCCCCTCCCGGGCCCGCCCGCCCGCGGCCGCGCCCTTGTAGCTTCTAGCCCGCCAGGCGGCCGGCTAGAGTCCGATCCGGAGCTGCCCCACGCCAGCACCCCCTCTACTGTTCTGAACCTCATTCTTGGGCCCACTCCGCCAAAAATCTGTTTTTCAAAAAGGTCCTAATGCCAAAGAAAAGATGAAAATGCGGAAGCGCATTTTACAGGCCTTTCGAGATCCCGTAATCATAGTTTCCCCTGCCATCCCTTTCGGATCTGTTTCTTGGCGGGTTTTTTTGTTTTTTTTTTTAAGGTCTAATAATAAGGAAGGGGAAAATGCTTGAAGTGAACAATCCCAGTCTGAATAGGTTCTTCCTGCTCCGCCATCCTAAAGCGTCAAGAGAATTGTAAAATCAAGTTAAAGAACGAGGAAAAGGCCCTCGTGGAAATTCTCCAAAAGCATCGCTACGGTCCGAACCCCCGTAAATAAGAAGTTCACCCACCTTTGCATTGATAATTCTCCATCAAGGCAGTCAGTTCCTCTCCCAGAAACTAGTTATCTCTCTCTTGGAGACTAGGAAATCAACAGAATGGCCCTTTTAGGATGGTTCCATCCTAGAACCATAGAATTTTATAGATGAAAGAACCTTAAGAGATCCTTGGTCCAAACTCTCTTTAAGTAGAGCAGGGATTCAAAGAAGTTTAGGTGACCTACCCAAGATTATCCAGCCGAATCCTGGTCTGTACTCCCTCGCTCCTCCTTTTCCTTATTGAACAACTTATAGGTATCATTCAGAGTTAATCTTTTTAAATGTTCATTTCCTCTGTTTCTTTTTATCCTGAATTAGTGTTTGTGAGAACACCTTTCTCTGAAGCGTGGAAGGGCCCTCTCTTTGTTCCCTTCATAATCTTCACTAGGAGGATTGACTCTACCACACAAGGGTTTATCCCCAGATGTATGCTCTTGCAGTAACTGAGGCAGGGCAAGGGGAGTGGCAACTTGCTGCCGGTCTTAACTCCACACCTTGACTCCCTGCTGCTTTTCCAACTGGGAGAAGAGTATTTTGAAGGATGCCTTTAAAAGAGAAAAGGATAGTATGCCCTGGGCGGTAGGAAATAACATTTTGGAAAGAGTTTTCAAGTTAGGGAGGATAACCAGTTGCAAAGGTTTCCAAAATAGAAAAACAAAACACTGACCGTCTCTCAGATAGCAGCATATTAGCCATTCCTTTTTACTTAGTATTTAGTTACTTTTGATTTTTTTTAAAAAGTAGTAGTCAAAAGAACCAAAAAAGGATAAAAGCATGACTCAAAGGAGAAAGTTAAAATAATAGAAAAATCTATCAGTGAAACAAGAAAAATATTCCACTAGAACTTCAAACTTTCAGAATTCTTGCAAAACATTTCTCTGGGTCACTGCTAATGGAAGGCTTCTATTCTGTCTATTACAGCATTGCTACATCTATGAAGGAAGCTGAAAAGGGGAAGGATTTTTTTTTTTTTTTCCTTTCTAGCCCTGTCACTGATACTCAGTACACTGTAAGTTCAAGGAGCAGATCCTATCATTTAAAAAAGAAAAAATGATTGTTTTGTGAATGCCTATTACACTAGCTCATTTATAATAAGTCCTTAGTAAGTGTAGCTGAATAAGTAAATGAACACTTAGTTTGTATGTATTGTCTCTTAATCTCTTTACCTCCAGTCTCTCCCTCTCTTATCCATTCAGAACACCAAGAAAGAAAGTCAAGTCGCTTAGTCTGTCCGTCTCTTTGCAACCCCATGGACTGTAGCCTATCAGGCTCCTCCATCCATGGGATTTTCCAGGCAAGAGTGCTGGAGTGGATTGCCATTTCCTTCTCCAGGGGATCTTCCTGACCCAGGAATCGAACCTGGGTCTCCCGCATTGCAGGCAGACGCTTTACCGTCTGAACCACCAGGGAAGCTCTCAGAACACCAACCTCCATATAATTCAAAGCCCCTGATTTAGCCAGTTCATGAAATTTGTTTTAGAAAATGGAAAATGTCTCATAGAATTAAGTTCTTTTTAAAATGCAGA
The DNA here is from genome assembly GCF_000754665.1 of Bison bison bison. Taxonomy (NCBI): domain Eukaryota; kingdom Metazoa; phylum Chordata; class Mammalia; order Artiodactyla; family Bovidae; genus Bison; species Bison bison. The sequence continues at coordinate 7,559,699 of NW_011495081.1, read as the reverse complement.
CTACTAAATTGTACATGAAAAAAGTTTATGTGTAAAAAGCTTATAGCCAAAAAATAATCCTTTAGTTCAAAAATATTGCTAAAAATTTTAATTCAAAAACATCACTTGCTCCTTGGAAGATAAGCTGTGACAAACCTAGACAACGTATTAAAAAGCGGAGACATCACTTTGTCAACAAGGGTCCATGTAGTCAAAGCTATTCTTAAAGAGATGGAAATACCAGACTACCTTCCGTGCCTCCTGAGAAACCTGTATGCAGAACAAGAAACAACAGTAGAACTGGACATGGAACAACAGACTGGTTCAAAATTGGAAAAGGAGTTAAGGCCGTATGTTGCTTTAACTTCTATGCAGAGTACATCATGTGAAATGCTGGGCTGAATGAAGCACAAGTTGGAATCAAGATTGCAAGGAGAAATAACAACCTCAGATATGCAGATAATACCACCCTTAAGGCAGAAAGCAAAGAGGAACTGAAGAGCCTCTTGAAGAAGGTGAAAGTGAGTGAAAAAAGTGGCCTAAAACTCAACACTCAAAAAACGAAGATCATGGCATCAAGTCCCATTACTTTATGGCAAATAGATGGGGAAACAATGGAAATAGTGACTAGGGTTATTTTCTTGAGCTCTAAAATCACTGTGGACGGTGACTGCAGCCATAGAATTAAAAGATGCTTGCTACTTGGAAGAAAGGCAATGACAAACCTAGACAGTGTATTTAAAAGCAGAGACGTTACTTTGCCTTCAAAGGTCCGTATGCTGCTGCTGCTGCTTCAGTCGTGTCTGACTCTGTGGGACCCCACAGACAGCAACCCACCAGGCTCCCCCGTCCCTGGGATTCTCCAGGCAAGAACACCGGAGTGGGTTGCCATTTCCCTCTCTAATATATGAAAGTGAAAAGTGAAAGTGAAGTCACTCAGTCGTGTCCGACTCTTAGCGACCCCATGGACTGCAGCCTACCAGGCTCCTCCATCCATGGGATTTTCCAGGCAAGAGTACTGGAGTGGGGTGCCATCGCCTTTCCAAGGTCCGTATAGTCAAGTGATAGTTGCTCAGTCATATAGTCAAACCTGTGGTTTTTCTGGTCGTCATGTACAGATGTGAAAGCTAGACAATAAAAAAGGCTGAGCACCAAAGAATCAATACTTTTGAACTGTGGTGTTGGAGAAGACTCTTGAGAGTCCCTTGTATAGGAAGGAGATTAAATCAGTCCATCCTAAAGGAAATCAGTCCTGAATATTCATTGGAAGGACTGACGCTGAAGCTGAAGCTCCAATACTTTGGCTACCTGACGCAAAGAGCCAACTCCTTGGAAAAGACCCTGATACTGGGAAGGATTGAGGGCATGAGGAGAAAGGGCACAACAGAGAATGAGATGGTTTGATGGCATCATTGACTCAATGGGCATGAATTTGAGCAAACTCTGGGATATAGTGAAGGACAGAGAAGCCTGGCGTGCTGCAGTCCATGAGGTCACAGTCAGACACAACTGAGTGACTGAACTGTGCTGAGAATACAGTGAGAATACACTGTATCTGAGAATGCAGTGTGAAAAATGAGACACCGTGTGAGCTTACATTCTCCCTAAAAGTTGGCCATCATACTAATAATTAGTAATAATAGCAGTCAAAAAGAAAAGTACAGGACACAAAGAGGGGCCAGAACAGGAACCTAATCAAATGTAGGGAAAGGGGCAAGCCATGGGAAGTCTGGTTCATTTCTTATCCTCCAGGACTTGGTTAGTGGTACTATTGCTAAAGAATCTGCCTGCCCATGCAAGAGACCCAAGAGATGCGAGTTCAGTCCCTGGGTAGGGGAGATCTCCTGGAGTAGGAAATGGCAACCTGCCCCAGTATTCTTGCCTGGAAGATTCCATGGACAGAGAAGCCTGGCTGGCAGGCTGCAGTCCATGAGGCTACAAAGAGTCAGACACAGCTGAGTTATTGAACACACAGGACTCGGCTAAATAGAATACTTACTTCCTTGGGGAATCTCCAGACTTCTCTGACTAACCCAAATTTCCATATATCTTCCTCTGTAGCTTTTTTCTCAATTGCAATTTTATGTTTATTTTCTGATTGTTTGATTAATGTCTACCTCTTCCACCAGTATGAAAGCTCTGCAAAAGTAGGGAGGACATCTTTTTCTGGTACTCCTTTGTATGTTCAGCACCAAGGCAGTGGTGCATAGTAGAGGATCAACAGGACTAGGCATGTACGTATGGATACAGGGCCCAGAGCAAAGTGAAAAGGCGGGACCCCTTGTTCAAAATTATTAAGCATTTCAGATTGGTGACAAAAGAGCATTAAACGAATCGTTGTTGTTCAGTCTCTCAGTTGTGTCCTACTCTTTGTGACCTCATGGACTGCAGCACACCGGTCTTCCCAGTCCTTCACTGTCTCTCGGAGTTAACTTTCTAAGCACAGGACTTTGTGCCAGTACACAGGCTGAGTTAAAGTTAAGATCTAAAGGATATAGGAATTAGCCCTAACAAAGAGAGAACACTTGAGAGCAGAAGATAAGATTCATGCAAAAGTCATAGAAAAAAAATGTGGTAGAGAGCAGAAATTTGAGAAACTGATTGTTTTTAGTCAGAGTGAGGATAAATCAGAAGCAGATAAGAGTAGAGGGAGAAGCAAGATCCAGATTAGCATCTAGGACTTCATTCTGCTGGCAAAAGAAACTGTTGAAGGATTTAACAGAGACACAGGCCTTCCCTGATAACTCAGTTGGTAAAGAATCCACCTGCAATGCAGGATATCCCAGTTTGATTCCTGGGTCGGGAAGATCGGCTGGAGAAGGGATAGGCTACCCAATCCAGTGTTCTTGGGCTCCCATTGTGCCTCAGCTGGTAAAGAATCTGCCTGCAATGCGGGAGACCTGGGTTCCATCCCTGGGTTGGGAAGATCCCCTGGAGAAGGGAAAGGCTACCCACTCCAGTGCTCTGGCCTGGAGAATTCCATGGACTGTATAGGTCGTGGGGTCACAAAGAGTCAGACACGACTGAGTGACTTTCAGCATGAGCAAAGAAGCCATTGGCTTTCCATGTCAAATCCATGTTTCAATCACTTCTTTGCTTTTTTCTGTGTTTTTCAAATTTTCCTTCCAGTCTCATTCAGATTAAAAGCTAAAAAACCTTGCAGTGGACCTAAAATGGTGTATAAAGCGCACAAGGAACTCGCCTCCCACTTTGTCTCACTCCAGCCCCAGTTTCACAGACTCCAGTCACTGTCCCTCCTCAGCTATCTGGATCACACTCTGTCCACACCTCCTTTTCAGATCGTTAGTCAAATTTACATTGTCTGTGAAGCCTCCCTCAACAATAACACCTATCTATACACATAACTCCCCCCCCCACCATTTTTACCCTTATTTTTATCCTTAGGTCTCAGCATCATCTAAGATACTATTTTGTCGGCTTTTCTGCCTCTCCCCACCCCCCACGCCCTGAACCCCAACCCAGACAGGAAGCTTCCTGAGGGCAAGAATTTTTGTTTGTTTTGTTGGCTGCATTACTCCCAGAGCCTAGATCATTGTCTGGCATACAAAAGTAATGTAATCGATACCTGTAAAATGAACAAATGAGTTTTCTGTATAAGCAGTATGAAACACTCCATAAACTCAGACTGCCACTGTCACAGTTGTTCAAAACACCCAAATGTGAAATCCAGGACCTCTTTCTTTATCTTAGGTCTTTACCCAACACCCAGATCCCAAAATTACTCATCAAAAGGGGAACAACCTTCCCAGATGGCGCAGCAGTGGGTAAAGAATCTGCCTGCAATGCAGGAGACGCAGGAGACATGGCTTCCATCCCTGGGTAGGGAAGAGCCTCGGAAAGAGGAAATGGCAACCCACTCCCGTATTCTTGCATGGAAAATTTTATGGACAGAAGAGCTTGGTGGGCTACAGTCCAAGGGGTCACAAAGAGTCAGACACATACACAAAGGAGAACAGTCCTCCTCCCACTTACCTTGTGTTCATCACTGCCCTTTTTCCTCACTTACCTCCTATAGGTTCCAAAATGGAGAAATCCAACAGGCCTAGGGAATGAGGCTGACACTTCTCCAAAAGAAAAATCTTGGGATTTTGTCAGAGCCCGAGTCAGCAACCCACATTCCCTTCCTCAAAGAAATTGGAGATTTGTTGCTGTTACTGTTGACTTCCTCCAGACCCTAGGTTTCCAGTCCTGCCTTGGTGGGATGTGGGGGGAGGAGCACTTAGTCCACCAGAAAGTGGACTCTAAGCAGAGAGGTTCAGCAGCAGGGAGCCTCTGTCTCCTCCCTCCTGGAAGCTCCCAGCCACTTTATGCAAATAATCTACTTTCCCTCTAGATATCAGCTTTGTGCACCTGGGCCTCAGGGAGGGGTGGGTAGGATGAAAAAAATGTTCAGGAGTGTCTCAAGACTACCTACATTTGCATGACTGAAGGGCCCACTCCAGTAACTCTTTGTAGCCTAGAGATCTGTTTCCTTTCTTTAAAAAAAAAAAATGGTTCTAACTATAGATTAAAATAACCTCATCTTAATCTGGAACTTCACAAATCTCATCTTAATTCAGGATCTTGGTACTACAGTCAGCGCAAAAATCTCATAAAATTCATCCTTGAAAAATACAAAAATTGCCCCTAATGTATAATGGCAAAAACTGAAAATAACGTGCCATGGATTTTAAGGATTCTTCACTCACGTAGATGCCATTTGGGTGTCAGGTGAATGGGTGTGTCCATCATCCTGGAGGAAGAAATTCAAGATTTAACAGAAGAACTGTAACAAACAGAGTGATTGCTGGACTCCATCTTAAAATGATGAAACTGGAAAAGCCTACAGTTTATAATCGTCATTAATATTCTTAAGTGCTCTAAGAGGTGAACCACATGAAACATTTACTTTATGACTACTTACAAGTAGCACATCATTAATATGTACTTATTATTGTACAGGATTATATACACAGAGAAATGTGTATCATACCTTGCAAGCATGCCTGTTCAGTTGCTCAGTTGTGTCCAACTCTTTGTTACCCCATGAACCATAACCTGCCAGGCTCCTCCGTCCATGGGATTTCCCTGGGCAAGAATACTGGAGTGGGTTGCCATTCCCTTCTCCTGGGGATCTTCCTGACCCAGGTATCAAACCCAGGTCTCCTGCATTGCAGGTGGATTCTTTACCATCTGAGCCTCCAGGGAAAGACCCTGTTTCTGTTTTCATAGACAGGGTCATTTGTGTCATATTTTAGATTCCACATGTAAGTGATATCGTATGGAGTTTGTCTTTCTCTTTCTGGCTTCACTTAGTGTGACAATCTCTAGTTGCATTCTACTTCAGGTTTGATTGAATCCATTGCATCAGCTCCTAGAGAGAAAAGGGCTGCCAGCACCCACACTGTTTACGTTTTCCATTCTCTCCAGAGCTTCTGGAGTTTAATTCTTGGAAGTTAAATGTACTGATGATGCAATTTAACAGAGTAGCATAGCTTTTATATTAGAAAAGAGATGTTTAAACTGAGGAAATGCAAAGAAGGCAAATAAACCATTGATCTTGTTTTGATTTTGACATTTCCCTACTCAACAAGCATTTTGACCGTGTCACCCACTAAAACTGCCCATATTTCTTAATTTGGCTGTTGAAGGACATTGCATTTGGATTCCATAAAACCTTTCTGTCCATTTTTCCTATATGCCCTGTGATCCCACCAAAGTGTGCTTTTCTCTTTCCCCAGTGATAACCTTTTATTTCTCCATGCTTATCAGGCTTGCCCTCTCATCATTAAAATCCCATCCTTCCTTCAAAGTTAAATGTTCATGCCTCCAAAAAGCTTTGATTGAACATACCATTCTTAAGTGACATATATGCTCCCCACAAATATTTTTCAAATCCTACCACTTGCCAGACACTGTTCTGAATGCTTTTATTTAATTACTCAAGGATAACTGTTACTGTCTTCATTTTATAGATGAGGAAATGGAATCACAGAGAGATGAAAAAGCTTGTCCAAAGTTAACACAGTAAATAATGGGAGCTGGATTTGTAATTAAGCTGTCTGTCCTTAAACATCTACCCCAATCACAGATTTTTCACTAAATGCATTCTTGAAAATGTTTTTATAAAGCATGTAGGAATAAAGGAAATTGTAATTTACTTTGGGAAAAGTTCACATTGAGAACTGTGTTCCTGACAAGTCTCAGCATCAAACCATGGCTATGACAAACATTAAACTCTTAAAAAAAGTAGAGTTTTATAATTCTCTAAAATGATACATAGAGAAGAGTCACCCAAGCTCATCATGGCCCACATTCTCCTTTCCCAGATGAGAGAACAGAGATGAGATTCAGATAGGGGAGAAGAGAGGCTCAGGTAGGTTTCATTCCTTACCCAAGACCATCCACATCCAGTCCTCTTGCCTCAGTCATCCCAACTGATTCATTAGAATGATTTTATTCCCAGAACAGGAACCCCTTGATTTATCCTTAAATTCCTTCTTTCCTCTTTTAATACCCTAGTGAAACAGCTCAGTTCCTCCACACTCAATATTGACTACCTGACTCCAAAATAGAAATTACCCACCCTTCCTTTTTGAGCTCACCGTTGCCTTAGTGGAATGTGTGAGGAAGTATGCCACAAACATCCAGGAGAATCTGTGGGAATGCCGATCATGCATAGCCAGGTAACAATTGCAATAAAAACTCTGCGTGCTAATCCATATTCCTCTGAGTTAGGAGATTTCAGGCATTTAAGGAGACAGTCTCTTGGTCAGGGTCTGTCCTCAAACCACATCACAGCCTACTCCACGTATGTGTCAGTCTGGCTCTTCTAGGGGACAAGAAATAGGGAACTGCTCTCCCAGGGCACTGGCATGGAAAATGAAGGGGGACAACTCAAGGACAGCTGTGCCTTTAACACTTTTCAGCAGTGATTCTAGGTAAGGTTGTGTATGAATTGGTACTCTCCTTTTTCCCTTGGTGCTTTTCTCCTACTTATTTGTGATGCTCCTTCTATTACATTCGCCTACACACCTGGACTTCCCATTCCTCTCTTCAAAGATAGTCCCTACAAACTGCAGATTATGCTCTGGCTGCCAAGCAGCCAGAGAGCTCTACCATCAAAATTACTTCTTCTTTCTTTCTTTTTCTTTGTTAATTTTTAAAAATTTTATACGAGTGTAGTTGATTTACAATGTTGCATTAGTTTCCGGTGTACAGCAAAGTGAATCAGTTATATACATATATCCACTCTTAGATTCTTTTCCCATTTGTGTCATTGCAGAGTATTGAGTAGGGTTCCTTATGCTATACAACAGGTTCTTGTTAATTATCTGTGTTATATATAGTAATGTGTATATGTTCTTGCCTGGAGAATCCCGGGGATGGGAGAGCCTGGTGGGCTGCCGTCTATAGGGTCGCACAGAGTCGGACATGACTGAAGTGACTTAGCAGCAGCTGTTTTTCTGGAGAAGGTGATGGCACCCCACTCCTGGAAAATCCATGGATGGAAGAACCTGGTAGGCTGCAGTCTATGGGGTCGCTAAGAGTCGGACACGACTGAGCGACTTCACTTTCACTTTTCAATTTCATGCATTGAAGAAGGAAATGGCAACCCACTCCAGTGTTCTTGCCTGGAGAATCCCAGGGATGGAGGAACCTGGTAGGCTGCCATCTATGGGGTCGCACAGAGTCGGACACGACTGACTCAACTTAGCAGCAGCAGCAGCAGTGTGTACATATCACTCCCAATCTCCCAATTTATCCATACCCTTCCTTATCCCCTGGTAACCATAAATTTGTTTTCTACATCCATGACTCTATTTCTGTTTTGTAAATAAGTTCGTTTGTACTCCCTTTTAAAAAAATTTTGAATATAAGCGACACCATAGATATTTGTTTTTGTCTGACTTACTTTCGCTCAGCATGATAACGTGTTGGTCCCTCCATATTGCTGCAAATGGCATTTTTCATTCTTTTTAATAGCTGAGTGATATTCCATTGCATATATGTGCCACATCATTATCCATTCCCCTGCTGATGGACATTTAGGTTGCTTCCATGTCCTGCATATTGTAAACAGTGCAGCAATGAACATTGGAGTGCATGTATCTTTTTGAATTATGGTTTTCTCTGGTTATTTGCCCAGGGGTTTCAGGGTCACTCCTTGCTTTGATGAAAATATCCATTCCCCCAAGTAAATTCAAGTTTAATCTTAAGGAAAGGAAAGCATTCTATTTAAAGCATCCTTAAAAATGTTATGTTTAAAAGTAGTTAAACCAGCCAATAGCCTAAACAAAGCCTTTTGCTGGAATTAAAAAAGGCACTTCTCATGATGTTTTGCTTCCGTCTGTCAGAAAATTGTCCTATCATAAGGATTTTGTTAAGGCAGCACACTTTTCTGCCATATGTCTGAAAGACTTCTTAATAAACATACAAACCTGAGATGTTTGCAGTATGTCTCATGCCCTCCACCCTTCCCACCCCAGCAGCCCTGCTGATACAGCCTCCCTTTCTTGTCCTCTGTCCCTCATAGGAAGCGGTAAAAGGAGACTAGACAAGAAGTAATCAGGAGACTAAGTTGCCTGTGTGACTCTGGGGGCGTTTCATACCTTTCCAGGTCTTTACCGTCATCTTTAAATTTGATATAATATTCATCTTGCAAGCAAGTTTAGGATTAAATGAGATAGATTGTGCAAACTCAATATATGGTGGGCTCAATGTGAAGATTAGGTGACCACCTTAGATGAAGGTAATCAAAATGTGCAAACTTCCATTTATAAGATAAATACATACTAGGGAAGTGATGTACAACATGATAAATATAATAACACTGCTCTATATTATATATGAAAGCTGTTGAGAGAGTAAATCCTAAGAGTTCTCATCACAAGGAAAAAGTTTTTTTCTTTTTATTTTGTATCTATATGAGATGGTAGATATTCACCAGATTTTCTGTGATAACCACTTTATGATGTATGTAAGTCAAATCATTATGGTCCACACCATAAACATACATAGTGCTGTTAAATATACACAGTGCTGTTAAATGTACACACTGCTATGTGTCAATTATATAGCAATAAAGCTAGGAGAAAAAATTTTGAAAAGGTGAATCTAAATGTTTAAGAATGTCTAATTAGTAAAATTTCAGGCTACTTGGAGAAGATATTCAGGGTTACATTTCTGGGTCTATTTGCGTTTTGAGATCAGCCACAGAAGTCAGGGAGAAATGGGGAAGGATTTAGCTACAAAAGGCAATGTTTACCTTTCTCCAGATCCCCTTTCTCTGCCTCCCTCCCCTTCTTTGCTACTTCAAGGACCAACCAGTTTTCTCAAGCTTAAACCTCTCTTCCTCCTTTTATTATCCGGTGTTATGTCTGAACCATCCTTTTTAAGTTTTGTTCCACTTTGAAAAGGGAAGTTTTCCCTGAGAGAGGAGAACTGCCTTGCCCTAAATGCAAAATTCTGAAGTCTATCCTAGGGATAAGCCCCAAGCATAAAGTTTAGAATCCTATATGGATTCCTGTCAGTTAATAATCAAATATCAACTGAAATTTCTGTTCAAATTAAGTTCACACTTCCCTTATTCCCAAATGATCCCCAAAATGTCTGCTTTGCCTTCAGTAATTATATAGTTATTTATGCCTCTTGCTCATTACCCAAATGTCTAAATCACTATGTAGCATGATGATAGTGTATGCTATTAAATATGTGTGAGATTAATGCTGTGGTGCAGCTTGCTTTTTTCTCTAAACAGGAAACTCTGTTCAAGTATTTTCAGGCTTTATAGGTTTTTTATGTGGCCTAGGCCCACATCCTTGAAATAACGAAGGAAACATTAGTCATAAAATTGCTGATGGGATTAATGCAGTAACATTTTTTTTTCTTTTTTATGAGAGAAAAAAACATTTGCGGAAAGAAAAAAATGAAAAAAAGAGGGAAAATTATTAAAAGGCTTATGAGATTTTGAAAGAAGCAATCAAATGTGAAGCAAAAAATTAAAATGATATATTTTCTCATGTAGAGTTCAATCAGTTCATGTTGCAGTAAAATTAAATGAAATGTGCAACAAAATCTAAACAAATGTTCATTTTTAATCAGTATACTGAGAATTACTATGTAATGTTCATACCTGATCTACAGACTATAAAACTTCATTTATTCTTGGCATGATAAGGAATGAGTGAAAGTCACTCAGTCGTGTCCAACTCTTTGCAACACCATGGACTATACACTCCATGGAATTCTCCAGGCCAAAATACTGGAGTGGGTAGCCTTTCCCCTTCTCCAGGGGATCTTCCCAACTCGGGGATCAAACTCAGGTCTCCTGCATTGCAGGAGGATTCTTTACCAGCTAAGCCACCAGGGAAGCTCAAGAACACTGGAGTGGGTAGCCGATCCCTTCTCCAGCTGATCTTCCCAACCAAGGAATGGAACCGAGGTCTCCTGCATTGCAGGCAGATTCTATACCAGCTGAGCTAGCAGGGAAGCAGAATATTTCAAAACCATGTAAAGGAAAATCTACTTTGTTTATATATAGTTTATTTTATTTAAAATATAAATGAACTAAAATAATGCTATATTAATATAGTTCTTATATAATTGATATGTTAGGAAATCATGTATCACACACAAATCTAGATTCAGTAAAAAAAAATCAGTTGCTTGATAATTATGTACTAAGCTCTGAGTCTTAAGATATACTTATTTAAATATCTGAAAAACTAAAAAAAAAAAACTTTTATACAAACTGCAAAAGGATAAATACACTCATGACTCCCCTGTATTTATAAATTTATTATTTCTTGCCCTAAAAATATATGAAAGAAAAATTTTAAATAAATTCCACAGTAATTAAATAAATTCCACATCATAACAATATACTTCTGTTATTGAAAAGATGGACTACTCTAATATCATTGGAAGAAACTTAGAATCTATGGTACATATTTTTGAGTGTATTATTTTGTATGTCTGTGGTATTATCTTCAAGCAATTTAGGGATTCCTATGATACATTGAGCTCAGAGTTTTTAAGAGTTGAAATCACAAATTAGAGAACATAGAGGCATTTAAAGTCTTCACAGTCAGAGCTGGTATAACTATAGCACAAGCTTTGCTATATAGAAAGCGAAGAAGAACTAAAGAGCCTCTTGATGAAAGTGAAAGAGGAGAGTGGAAAAATTGGCTTAAAACTCAACATTCAGAAAACTAAGATCATGGCCTCTGGTCCCATCACTTCATGGCAAATAGATGGGGAAACAGTGGAAACAGTGACAGACTTTATTTTTTTGGGCTCCAAAATGACTGCAGATGGTGACTGCAGCCATGAAATTAAAAGACACTTGCTCCTTGGAAGAAAAGTTATGACCAACCTAGACAGCACATGAAAAAGCAGAGACATTACTTTGCCTACAAAGGTCCGTCTAGTCAAAGCTATGGTTTTTCCAGTAGTCGCGTGTGGGTGTGAGAATTGAACTATAAAGAAAGCTGAGTGCTGAAGAATTGATACTTTTGAACTGTGTTGTTGGAGATGACTCTTGAGAGTTGCTTGGACAGCAAGGAGATCCAACCAGCCCATCTTAAAGGAAATCAGTCCTGAATATTCATTGGAAGGACTGATGCTGAAGCTGAAACTCCAATACTTTAGCCACCTGATGCGAAGAACTGACTCATTTGAAAAGACCCTAACGCTGAGAAAGATTGAAGGCGGGAGGAGAAGGGGACAACAGAGGATGAGATGGTTGGATGGCATCACCGACTCAATGGACATGAGTTTGAGCAAGTTCTGGGAGTTGGTGATGGACAGGGAGGCCTGGCGTGCTGCAGTCTATGGGGTCACAAAGAGTCAGACACAACTGAGCGACTGAACTGAACTGAACTGAACGCATCAGATCATCTTTCACGTATATTACGTTCCTTATATCTGTGTGCCTCAGTTTCCTCATCTATAAAATGGAGACAACAGAATGATACACAGCTCCTAAGAGTGTTCTGAGGAGTAAATGCATTAATAGCTGTAAAGTACTTAGAAAAGTTCCTGGCACATAAAAAGAATTCATAAATGTTAGCTGCCATCATTGTTACAGTCTCAATGCTTCTTCTGAGCTCGCCCCCTTAATGTCCATTCTCCACACAGCAGCCAGCATGATTGTTTAAAAATATAATCCCTGTGGCTTAAAACACCAGGGGCTTCCCTGGTGGCTCAGTGGTAAAGAATGCCTGCCGGTGAAGGAGACACAAGAGATGTGGTTTCAATCCCTGGTCCGGGAAGATCCCACATACCATGGAACACCAAGCCCCTGTGCCACAGCTGTTGAGCCTGTGCTCTAGAGCCTGGCTTCCCTGTGGCTCAGACTGTAAAGAATCTGCTTGCAATGTGGCAGACCCAGGTTCGATCCCTGGGTCAGGAAGATCCCCTGTACAAGGAAATGGCAACCCACTCCAGTATTCTTGCCTGGAGAATCCCATGGACAGAGAAGCCTGGGGGGCTACAGTCCATAGGGTCCCAAAGAGTTGGACATGACTGACACTTTCACTTTCACTTTTCTAGAGCCTGGGAGCCACAACTCCTGAGCCCCTGTGCCACAACTACTGAAGCCTATGAGCCCTAGAGTCTGTACTCTGCAGCAAGAGAAGCCACTGCAATGAGAAGCCTACACACCACAACCAGAGTACAGCCCCAGTTAGCCACAACTAAAGAAAAGCCCACACAGCAATGAAGACCCAGCACAGCCAAAAATAAATAAAAAAATAAAAATTTGTAAAAGAAACGGAATAAAAACATAACCCAAATTATATATCCCTACATTCAATGAATATTAATTGATCCATGCATTACTTTAAAAAATATGTCCATAAGTTATTTGATACTCCTCTCTTTTATAAGTGAATTCTAGTTCCCCTCCTTTTCAATGTAGGTTGGACCTGGTGACTTGTTTTTTTAAACAAGTCCATAAAGAAAGCTGAGCACCAAAGAACTGATGCTTCTGAACTGTGGTTTTGGAGAAGACACTTGAGAGTCCCTTGGACTGCAAGATCTAACCAGTCGATCCTAAAGGAAATCAGTCCTGAATATTCATTGGAAGGACTGATGCTAAAGCTGAAACTCTAATACTTTGGCCACTTGATGCAAAGAAATGACTCATTTGAAAAGACCCTGATGCTGGGAAAGATTGAAGGCAGGAGGAGAAGGGGATGACAGAGGATGAGATGGTTGGATGGCATCACCGATTCAATGGACATGAGTTTGAGCAAGCTCTGGGAGTTGGTGATGGACAGGGAAGCCTGGCGTGCTGCAGTCCATGGGGTCGCAAAGAATCGGATGCGACTGAGTGACTGAACTGAGCTGAACTTTTTTGAAAAATAGAATTAAGCAGAAATAATGGTGTGCAACTTCAGACACTAGGTCACAAAAGGATATAGGGGCTTTCCCTGCTATCTTGAGAGCAATTTTAGAGGAACCAAGGAACTAAAGCCTATGGTCAAAAACCACGTGAAAGACTTTGGAAGCCAGTCTTTCCAGCCTCAGTCCAACCTTCAGATAACTTTAGCCCCTACAAGACCCTGAGCACAACCACCCTTCAGGAAGTTTAGCCCTTCCTGAATTCCTGATCCACAGAAACTGTGAGATAATAAATGCTTGCTCTTTTAAGCCACTGAAATTTAGGGTAATATGTTCCCCAGCAATAGATAACTAAATAGTAAAATTACCTATTATGTTCTAGACAATTTTCTAGGCACTGGGTATGAAGTAATGATGTACAGAACAAACTCCATGTCCTCATGTGGTACTTACTTTCTAGTGAGGCTGACAGAATGTGAGCAAGAAATAAATAAAGTCAGGTAGCAATAAATGCTCTGAAGAAAAATAAGAAGAAAGATGTAAGCAGCCTGAGGATTGGAGAGGAGACACGTTGATAGGGTTGGGAATGAAGCTCTCTTAGATAGAATATCCAAAGAGATGGCTTTAAACAGAAACCTAAATAATGTGAAGGAGGGAGTCACATCATAATGTAGAGGAATAGTAGCTTTTGTTTCTTTCTTCTAAAGACCCAAAGGCAGGAAAGAGTTGGCATATTTCAGGAAGAGCCAGGCCAATGTGACCAGAGAGAAGGGACCAGGGACAGAGTGGCATGAGGAAGATCTGTGGGTAGTCAGGCAGACCATGGAGCTTCCTTGCCTAAACGCTTCGTAAGCCAACTATTAAAATGAGAATAACACACATGCTTTTGTCCAAGGGCTACAGACCTACCTCTCTGATCTCATCCCCTCCCATATACCCCTCAGTCACTGCAGTTCTGGTTAGACTGGCTTTCAGCTAGCAGCTATTACCCTCTAAAAATATCAAGTTCATTTGCTTACATAATTGTTGATTTTGTCTCCTCCTATTGGAGTATAGGGCTTCCCAGGTGGCTCAGTGGTAAAGAATTTGCCTGCCAAGCTGGAGACACAGGTTCAATCCCTGGATCAGGAAGAGTCGCTGGAGAAGGAAATGGCAATCCACTCCAGTATTCTTGCCTGGGAAATTCCACAGACAGAGGAGCCAGGCAGCCTGCAGTCCATGGGATCGCAAGAATCGGACACCACTTAATGACTAAACAGCAAAAACAACGTTGGAGTATAACCTCCACCAGAACAGTAAACCTTGTCAAATGAATGAAAGGAATAAATTCCTTTAAGAACACACAACAACATTACAGCCTAACATACTCTACTACAAGAGCTATAACCTCTGTGTACTTGTGTGCTAAGTTGCTTCAGTTGTGTCCAACTCTGTGTGACTCTGTGGACTGTATCCCGCCAGGATCCTCTGTCCATGGGATTCTCCAGGCAAGAATACTGGAGTGAGTTGCCATGCCCTCCTCCAGGGGATTTTCCTGACCCAGGGATCAAACCCAACCTCTTATGTCTAATTTGCATTGGCAGGCGGGTTCTTTACCACTAGCGCCACCTGGATAACCTCCACGTAGAACAAATCAACTCCCACAGGAGGGTGGGCAAGCTGTGAGCCATAGATAATTGGAACTCTGACAATCTGAGTAGACATTCATAGGCTTATGGGATTCCAAAAGTTATATACTTGACTTTGTGCTCAGTCACTTAGTTGTATCTGATTCTTTGCAACCCTATGAACTGTAACCCACCAGGCTCTCTGTCCATGGGACTTTTCAGGCAAGAATACTGGAGTGGGTTGCCATTTCCTTCTCCAGAGGTATTTGACTTTAAGTAGATATATTTCTCCCCTCTTAGTCCAAAATAAAGATAGTAATGCACACATCTATTGAATTATGATGGCAGAATTCTTTTTCTTAAAAGGATATGTAATTTATTACCATTTAAAGTATCAGCATAATGTATTAAAAGTCATTAAAACTTTCAAACAGGGCAAAATTCAAATCATGTCATTTGCTTCCTATGTGACCTTGGGAAAACTACCTAATCTCTTTAAGCCTCAATTTTTTCCTCTATAACTAAGGAGGTGGTAATACCTACCTCATAGAATTATAAGAATTCAGTTAAATGCCAATAAGTAAGGAAGTGCTTTAAAAAATTAAAAAAAAGAAAAACCTACAGTTATGAGGGGTATGTCAAATGCCACAGGAAGCAACCAAAGGAGCTCTCAGTGAATACATCTGGGACATTTTAATCAACAAAACAAATGAAATAGTGTTGAACCATAACTCAGAGTATCAGATAAGTGAGTCTATGATGATACAAGCAAATGACTGGATAAGTAGACAAATAGGAGAAAAGAGACAAATCTCCCATGCAGAAGAATTTCAAAACATGTATGTAGATATCCCATTGTCAAGACGATGGACTGTAACGCCCCACTCTTTCCTACCCTCCCACCTTTCAATACTGACTTTAAAGGAAGTCATTATGTGCAGCCCTCCTGTAAGGAGTGGGGAGTTACAGTCCATTTTCTTGGGGCTGGGGGTGTGGGTACTGGGGAGGGTGTCGAGGAGCATGGGTTTCCATCCCTGGTCTGGGAACTGGATCCCACATGCGGCAACTAAAGATCTTGTATGCCACCAACTAAGACCCAGAGCAGCTAAATAAATTAATTATTTTTTTAAAAAAAAGAATAGAATATTTTAAAATAAAATAGTAAAATGTACCACAGTACATCTTAATGTACTGTGATATTCTGGGTGGAATCTTGGAACAGAAAAAACTTTAGGTAAAAGCTAAAGGAATCTGAACAGGCCATGAACCTTAGTTAATAATAATATATTAATACTGAGTCATTAATTCTAGCAAATGTACTATACTAGAGTAAAATATTAATAATAAGGGAAACTGGATGTGAAATATATATGAGAACTTTTTGTAATATATTTTTGATTCTCTGTTAAATCTGAAGCTGTTCTAAAAAACAAAGTATTTTTAAAAATTCAATTAGAAAAGTATGTAGGAAATGTATATAAAGTCTTCAGCACAATACCAAATATTCACTGAAATACTGTAGTTTATCTAATCTTAGCCATTGTTGATAGTAAAAAACAATCATTATTATTTTATAGGGTAGCAAGAAAGAAAAATTGCTGTCAATTAAATTATGACACAATGCCTTAAGAATGGTCCTGTGAGAAGTATGAATTGGGCATGCCATTTCCCCATTGCTTTGAAGTATATTTTATCAATTTTGAGTACTTTGGCATGTTTTCCAGCTCTCACTTGCATTGCTTGGCTGCTTCTAGGCAATCCTCTTGCATACATCTTCATAATAAAGTGAAACATATCTTCATTATTTATCAGTACTTTTTTTCCATCTCATACAGGATTTGAAATCATTCCTTTGAAAAAAAGAAAATGAAATTACAATTATTTCCTGAATGACAAATATTCACTAAATATAAAATTTGTGCCCTGTTGCTCTGTGTCTTTCTGTATAAACAATAAATTTTTTAATGAAAAATATTAGTGCCATCTTTTCCCATTTTAAGCAGCAATTAAACTCAGCATCTATAGCACCAGCAATGCATGTAACTGCATTAGAGTGATGACAGTTTGAACAATTATAACTAAACTCACAAAAACAACTAGGCAGAAACAACCAGGACACAATTGCTGCCCATGTGCTGTGAGTAGCGCCATGGATTTGTAAAATATAAGCCCCACCCTGATTTCAGAAATTCTAAAATGTGGAAAAGAAAAATGTGTCTTAGAAAGCTTGGATAAATAACTCTGCTACAGCCATACAATGGAAACTGCAGCATTATAAAAATAATAATAATAAGATAGATCTACTTTTATTTACAGAGAAAGATGTCTAAGATACATTGCTTTAAAATGTTGTTACATTTGGTTTATTTCTGTAAAGTGAAAAATAACACATTAACATTTATATGTACTCAAATATATATGTTTTATTGTTGTTCAGTTGTTAAGTCCTTTCCAACTCTTTTTGACCCCATGGACTGCAGCACAACAGGCTCCTCTGTCCTCCTCTATTTCCTGGATTTTGCTAGATTCATGTCTATTGAGTCAGTGATGCCTTCTAACCATCTATTCCTCTGACATCCCCGTCTCCTTTTGCCTTCAATCTTTCCCAGCATCAGGGTCTTTTACAAGAAGTTGACTCTTCACATAAGGTGGCTAAGGTATTGGAGCTTCAGCTTCAGTATCAGTCTTTCCAATGAATATTCAGAGTTGATTTCCTTTAGGATTGACTGGTTTGATCTCTTTAATGACCAAGGGACTCTGAAGAGCCTTCTCCAGCATCCCAATTCAAAAACATCAAATCTTTGGCCCTCAGCCTTCTTTATAGAACAACTTTCATATCTGTACATATCTACTGGAAAAACCATAGTTTGACTATACGGACCTTTGTTAGCAAGTGATGTTTCTGTTTTTTAAATATGCTATGTAGGCTTGTCATAGCTTTCCCTCCAAGGAGTAAGTGTTTTTAATTTTATGGCTGCAGTCACCATATTGCAGCCAAGGAAAATAAATCTGTCACTGCTTCTACTTTTTCTCCTCATATTTGCCATGATGTGATGGGACCCAAGCCATGATCTTAGTTTTTTAAATGTTGAGTTTTAAGCCAGCTTTTTCATTCTCCTCTTTGACCCTCATCAAGAGGCTTTTTGGTTCCTCTTCACTTTTGGCCACAAGAGTGGTATCATCTGCATACCTGAGGTTGTTGATACTTCTCGTGGCAATCTTGATTCCTGCATGTGACTCATTCAGCCCAGCACTTCGCATGATGTACTCTGCATAGAAATTAGATAAACAGGGTGACAATATATAGCCTTGTCATCAGTTCAGTTCAGTTGCTCAGTCGTGTCCAGCTGTTTGCGACCCCATGGACTGCAGCACACCAGGCCTCCCTGTCCATCACCAACTCCCAGAACTTACTAAAACTCATATCCATTGAGTCAGTGATGCCATCCAACCATCTCATCCTCTGTCGTCCCCTTCTCCTCCTGCCTTCAATCTTCCTCAGCATCAGAGTCTTTTCAAATGAGTCCGTTCTTCACATCAGGTGGCTAAAGTATTGGGAGTTTCAGCTTCAGCATCAGTCCTTCCAATGAATATTCAGAACTGATTTCCTTTAGGATTGACTAGTTTGATCTCTTTGCATTCCAAGGGACTCTCAAGAGTCTTCTCCAACATCACAGTTCAAAAGTATCAATTCTTCAGCACTCAGCTTTCTTTATAGTCTAATTCTCACACCCACACATGACTACTGGAAAAACCATAGCTTTGACTAGACAGACCTTTGTTGGCAAAGTAATGTCTCTGCTTTTTCATATGCTGTCTAGGTTGGTCATAACTTTTCTTTCAAGGAGCAAGCGTCTTTTAATTTCCTGGCTGCAGTCACCATCTGCAGTGATTTTGGAGCCCCAAAAATAAAGTCTGTCACTGTTTCCACTGTTTCCCCATCTATTTGCCATGAAGTCATGGGCTAGATGCCATGATCTTAGTTTTCTGAAATGTTGAGCTTTAAGCCAACTTTTCCACTCTCCTCTTTCACTTTCATCAAGAGCCTCTTTAGTTCTTCTTTGCTTTCTGCCATAGTGTGGTGTCATCTGCATATCTGAGGTTATTGATATTTCTCCTGGCAATCTTCATTCCAGCTTGTGCTTCATCCAGCCCAGCATTTCTCATGATGTCCTATGCAAAAAAAAAGCAGGGTGACAATATACAGCCTTGACATACTCCTTTCCCAATTTGGAACCAGTCTGTTGTTCCATGTCCAGTTCTAACTGTTGCTTCCTAACCTTCATACAGATTTCTCAAGAGGCAGGTGCGTTGGTCTGGTATTCCCATCTCTTTCAGAATTTTCCAGTTTGTTGTGATCCACACAAAGGCTTTGGCATAGTCAATAAAGCAGAAGTAGATGTTTTTCACTTTTTCGATGATCCAGCGGATGTTGGCAATTTGATTTTTGGTTCCTCTGCCTTTTCTAAATCCAGCTTGAACATCTGAAAGTTCATGGTTCACATACTGTTGAAGCCTGGCTTGGAGAATTTTGAGCATTACGTTGATAGCATGTGAGATGAGTGTAATTGTGTGATAGTCTGAACATTCTTTGGCATTGCCTTTCTTTGGGATTGGAATGAAACCTTACCTTTTCCAGTTCTGTGGCCACTGCTACGTTTTCCAAATTTGCTGGCATATTGAGTGCAGCACTTTCACAGCATCATCTTTCAGGATTTGAAATAGCTCAACTGGAATTCCATCACCTCCACTAGCCTTGTTCGTAGTGATACTTCCTAAGGCCCACTTGACTTTGGATTGCAGGATGTCTGACTCTAGGTGAATGATCATACCATCATGATTATCTGGGTTGTAAAGATCTTTTTTGTACAGTTCTTCTGTGTATTCTTACCACCTCTTCTTAATATCTTCTGCTTCTGTTAGGTCCATACCATTTCTGTCCTTTATTATACTCATCCTTGAATGAAATGTTCCCTTGGTATCTCTAATTTTCTTGAAGAGATCTCTAGTCTTTCCAATTCTATTGTTTTCCTCTATTTCTTTGCACTGATCACTAAGGAATGCTTTCTTATCTCTCCTTGCTATTCTTTGGAACTCTGCATTCCAATGGCTATATCTTTCCTTTTCTCCTTTGTTTTTCGCTTCTCTTCTTTTCCCAGCTATTTGTAAGGCCTCCTCAGACAGCCATTTTGCTTTTTTGCATTTCTTTGCATTTCTTGGGAATGATTTTGATCCCTGCCTCCTATACAATGTCATGAACCTCTGTCCATAGTTCTTCAGGCTCTCTATCAGATCTAATCCCTTGAATATATTTCTCACTTCCACTGTATAATCGTAAGGGATTTGATTTAGGTCATACCTGAACGGTCTAGTGGTTTTCCCTAATGTGAGTGTGAGTGTGAAATCACTCAGTCATGTCTGACTCTTTGTGACCCCATGGACTGTAGCCCACGGGCTCCTCTGTCCATGGAATTTTTTAGGCAAGAGTACTGGAGTGGGTTCCCATTTCCTTCTCCAGGGAATCTTCCTGACCCAGGGATTGAACCTGGGTCTCCCACATTGCAGGCAGATGCTTTACCATCTGAGCCACCATGCAAGCTAGTGGTTTTCCCTCTTTCTTCAACTTAAGTCTGAATTTGGCAATAAGGAGTTCATGATCTGAGCCAAAGTCAGCTCCCGGTCTTGCTTTGCTGACTGTATAGAGCTTCTCCATCTTTGGCTGAAAAGAATATAATCAATCTGATCTTGATATTGACCATCTGGTGATGTCATTGTGTAGAGTCTTCTCTTGTGTTGTTGGAAGAGGGTGTTTGCTATGACCAGTGCGTTCTCTTGGCAAAACTCTATTAGCCTTTGCCCTGCTTCATTCTGTACTCCAAAGCCAAGTTTGCCTGTTACTCCAGGTGTTTCTTGTTTCGGCCTTGTCATACTCATTTCCCAATTTTGAACCAGTCTGGTGTTCTATGTTTGGTTCTAACTTTTACTTCTCGACCCACATACAGGTTTCTCTGGAGACAGGGAAGGTGGTCTGGTACTCCCATATCTTTAAGAATTTTCCATAGTTTGTTGTGATCCACACAGTCAAAAACTTTACCATAGTCAATGAAGCAGAAGTAGATGTTTTCCTGGAACTCCCTTGCTTTCTCCATGATCCAATGAACATTGACAATTTGATCTCTGGTTCCTCTGCCTTTCCTGAATCCAGCTTGTACATCTGGAAGTTAGTTCATGTATTGCTGAAGCCTAGCTTGAAGGATTTTGAGTATAATTTTGCTAGCTTGTGAAATAAGTGCATTTGTATGGTAGTTTTGAACATTCTTTGACACTGCCCTTCTTTAGGATTAGAATGAAAACTGACCTTTTCCAGCCCTGTGGCCACTACTGGGTTTTCCAAATTTGCTGGCATATTGAGTGCGGCACGTTCACAGCATCAACTTTTAGGATTTGAAATAGCTCAGCTGGAATTCTATCACCTTCACTAGTTTTGCTAGTAGTAATGCTTCCTAAGGCCCACTTGACTTCACATTCCAGGATGTCTGGCTCTAGATAAGTGACCACACTATTGTGGTTATCCAGGTCATTAAGACCTTTTTTTACATAGTTCTTCTGTGTATCCTTGCCACCTCTTCTTAATCTCTTCTACTTCAGTTAGGTTCTTACTGTTTCTGTCCTTTATTGTGCACATCTTTGCATGGAATATTCCCTTGATATCTCCAATTTTCTTGAAGACATCTTTAGTCTTTCCCATTCTATTGTTTTCCTCTCTTGCTTTGCATTGTTCATTTAAGAACCCCTTCTTATCTCTCCTTGCTATTTTTTGGAACTCTGAATTCATATGGGTATATCTTTCCCTTTCTCCCTTGCCTTTCATTTCTCCTCTTTTCTTGGCTATTTGTAAGGCCTCCTCAGACAACCACTTTTCCTTCTGGCATTTCTTTTTCTTGGGGATGGTTTTGATCACTAGTTCCTATACACTGTTAGGAACCTCCATCCACAGTTCTTCAGGCACTCTATCAAATCTAATCGCTTGAATCTATTTGTCACTTCCACTGTATAATTGTAAGGGATTTGATTTAGGTCATACCTGAATGGCCTAGTGGTTTTCCCTACTTTCTTCAATTTAAGTGTGAATTTTGCAGGAAGGAGCTCATGATCTGAGCCAGAGTCAGCCCTAATTGTTGTTTGTGTTGACTGTACAGAGCTTCTCTGTCTTTGGCTGCGAAGAAGATAATCTATCTGATTCTGCTATTGACCATCTGATGATGTCTATGTGTAGATTTGTCTTTTGGGTTGTTGTTAATAGTAACTATGACTGAGAAGTGGGATTATAATACACTTTAACTTTCTGTTTTGTTTGGGTTTATAAAAATAAATATATTTTATTCAGATAATCAGTAGAGTATGTAACCAATCAGGAGAAAAAAATAACCTTATGATAACCTTTGAATACATGATTATCTACTGGTAAAATTTCTTCACTTAAAAAATATTTTTAGCAAAAAATTAATTGTACCAGAAACAGTACTAGATGCTTTCCTATACATTCTCTTAACTAACAGAACAACAAAAAACTGATTAACTATTTATCACAGAAATTATAAGGGAAATTCCAGTATAGAACAGAATTTTGAGCTAGATCTATCATCCAATTTTTAATATAATTAAAATATAAATGATATAAGCAACTATTAAGTATCTAAAAGACTGAACAATTATGTGACTCATTTAAAAGCACAATTTTAGGAAATATCATGCTCCACAAAAAATACTGTTGTTAATGAATTCTAATTCAAGGATTTAAGGAATGGAAGAATACTGTCACTTTTCCAGTTAGGGGAAATAGGCTAATCAATGACTAAAAGAGAGGAAGTATGCTTAGCAGATCTGGGTATGTTCTCTTTAGTTCAGTCTCTCTCACAATATTTAAAGAATGGATTGACTTTCATACTGATTCTCTAAAATCCTGTATTGCACTAATTATATACACTCATACAACAGACACACAAAGGCTTCTACGTGTATGCAGGCACGTAAAACCTGATCATTCCTATTGTTACAACAGCAGTACTTAACATGAGTTGATATAATTCCAAATTACATGGGCACTCATCTAAGCAAATTAGGAAGTGTTGCTTTTCCTGTATTTGCAAAACAAACCCAACATTTTAAAAACACAGCCTAACACTGTTTCAAGTTTTGAAATGAGGAAACAGATGACAGGCTTAAGGAAATCCCAGACTAGGTATTTATAAGTTCCAAAGATACCACAGTTGTTGCGCTTCTCTTAAAATGAGCCTTTTCTAAAGGAGAATTATGACAAATTAAGTGTGAGTGCATGAGCAGAGGCAGGAAATTTGATAAAGATCCAACAAATTAGGGAACAGTCCAGAAAACCTCTTGGGGGTTATATTCTTTACAAATAGTAAACATCTTTCTAAAAGTTCATGCTCTTTAAAGAGCTCTCCGAAACTGGCATCATAGGAAGATGGCACCATTTAATACATGACATTTTTGTCATTCTTTTCTTGTCAAGATGAAAAATATTCTGAAAGCTAAAGGAAGTTAATTTGTAAACACTGAAAACAGGTGTTTTTTTTTTTTAATTTTAAATCTTGAGTCAGAGGATCAAAACTAACCTAACTCCTTACATATTATTTAATTTGCTACAATAGAAATTTGCTTTAAGATTTTACAGATCACAACTGCTGTAATGCCAACACAAACATCTGTAGTTCAGTAGGGTTTAACTCTTATCATATGTCACAGAAGTATTCTCTCTACTCCTGAAATAGTGGGTTAGATTACAGTTTTGCATCTGTCTGTGGGAATTATGTTACAAAAGGCCCAACTTTACAGAAACTTTATGTTTCGGTGCTTTCAAGTTCTTGATATAACAAGTGTTAAGGCTGGCATTCAGGAAGGAGACAAATTACTCAAAGTGACAAATATTAAGTAGAAAAGAGATGTGCACAGGTAATAAACAAATATTAAAAGTGTTATTTTATTTCATCACTATAAAAAGTATTTATTTATTTAATTTTTGGCTGTGATGGGTCTTCATTGCTGCACAAGGGCTTTCTCTAGCTGCAGCCAGCAGGGGCTGTCTTTGCTGTCACTTGCAGGCTTCTCATTGCCCTGACTTCTCTTCCTGCAGAGCACAGGCTCTGGGCACACAGGCTTCAGCAGCTGCAGCACGTTGGCTCAGTAGTTGTGGTGCACGGGCTCAGTTTCTCCACGGCATGTGGAATCTTCCCAGACCAAGGATCGAACCAGTGTACTTTGCACTGCAAGGTGGATTCTTAACAACTGGACCACCAGGGAAGCCTCATCACTGTAAAAATTTTGTATGTCCTTATATTAATAGGACACACAATTCACTGTGCTGTAAAGGAAAATATCATTTTAAATAAGGAAACTTCAACCAAGAATTCTTATTGAAGATCTATATAATTCTCTTTTCCCCTTATACTACACACATTCATAATAAGAAAGTGAAAAGTCAATATATAGAGATTTCAACCCAGGTTTTTTGTTTTTTGTTTTTTTTGGCCATGCACAGGGTCGACTGAAGCAACTTAGCAGCAGCAGCAGCAGCAGCAGCTTGGCTTCTTAGTTCCCTGACCAGGGATCGAACCTGGACCAGGCAGTGAAAGCACCAGTTCCTAGTCACTGGATTGCCAGGAAATCCCCTCAGTCCACTTTTAACATAAACTTTGGCTCAGCTGGTAAAGAATCTGCCTGCAATGCAGGAGACCTGGGTTTGATCCCTAGGTCGGGAAGATCCCCTGAAGAAGGGAAAGGCTACCCACTCCAGTATTCTGGCCTGGGGAATTCCAAGGGCTATACAGCCCATGGGGTCGCAAAGAGTCGAATGCAGCTTTCACTTTCACTTTTGAAAAACTATGGAGTCATACATTGAAGACTTGCTTCCTTTGTATGAATATACAGCTCCCAACAAATCATTAGAAATCTTGATAGAATAAAAGCACAAAAGTATTTATCCTAGAGATATATTCTTACATTTTTAAAATAATATATATGTAAGTATGTTCTTTGTACTGTTGTTTAGGATTAATGTGGAAGATAAAGATTTATGGGTATATGAGTATACTCAAATATATAGAATATCTCTGAAGGAATAAATAAGAAACAAAAATTTTCTAAATGAAAATTTTTTTTTGTAGTTACTGTATATGTACCAAGAAAGCTAATAGCTTAGGTTTTGGTTATATAGTTGTGTTTGTGTTTTTGTCTTCACTTTTTGTCCTCTCTCCAGAAAATTACCTGGGTAAGTAGGGACCAGAAGAAGAGAGACTTACTATTCATTGTATAGTCTTTTTCATCTTTTGAAGCAATTGCTTAAAAGGATATGCCTTTTTGCATGCTTCAGCAGCACGTGTACTAAAATTGGAATGATACGGCAAAGATTAGCATGGTCTCTGTACAAGGATGACACACAAATTCATGAAGTGGTCTGTATTAAAAAAAAAAAAGATATGCCTTTGATTTCACAAAGAATTGATAACATTAATTTGATGATTGCAAAAGAGATCACCTGTTACAATTCCCACCCACCTGAGGATCCAGCTGAATTAAAGATGGGACGTAGCAGCAACTGATGGCTTGGAAAGAACAAGGAAAGTCTTTAAAAAACTGGTCACCTCGTGGAGTGCTCCTCTTATTTTTCAGTAATTTTGTCTCCTCAAAACCCTTTTATTCTCTATTCCACCCCCAAGAAATTCCTCCCTCTAATCTGCAGTGTAATAGAGGTGTTCTCCAAATTTTAAAACTGTAAAACACATTTTAGGTCAATATTTCACGTAGAATAAATTTAATTTTGACATACATTTATTTTATAAGCTCATTTACATTTACTTTTATCAAGTCAATCAAAAGGAACAATGAAGCCATTTTGACGAATGTGAAAAATGGAAATCAGAAGTTATGTATAATCATTTCCCTTGTATTTGTCTTTTCCTCCAATTATTATTTTTATTTTTTAAATTTTTGATTGGACTAGGTCATTCTTGCTGAGTAGGTTTTGCTCCAGTTGCAGCAAGCAGAGACTACTCTCTAGTTGCCATTCATGGGCTTCTCACTGTGGTGGCGTCTCTTGTTGCAGGGGATGGGTTCTAGGGCAAATAGACTTAAGTAGTTACAGAATTTGGGCTCAGTAATTGCAACTCCTGGGCTCTAGAACACAGGCTCAGTAGTGTGGTACAAGGGCCTAGTTGCTCTGTGGTATGTGGGATCCTCCTAGATCAGGGATCAAACCTGTGTCTCCTGCATTGGCAGGTGGATTCTTTACCACTGAGCCACCAGGGAAGCCCTCCAATTAATTTTTATACTTTGTTTTGATTACATAGTATCACAATACTCCTTATCACACAAATATATGGCTATAGAGAATAATAGATTGTTTTTGTTTAATTTTTTTAAACTGCGTGCTTTGGAACTTTGAGTTGTTCTTTGATTAAAGGCATTCAGAAATGCAAAGATTTATAATAAGAAGGTTCTTTCTAAATTGTATCCCTGGGACTTCCCTGGTATGGTATCCACATACCAATGCAGGAGACATGGGTTCGATCCCTGACTGGTGAGGATTCCACATGCAGTGGAGCTACTAAGCCTGTGTGCCACAACTAATGAGCCTGTGCTCTGAAGCCCACGAGTTGCAACTATTGGAACTTGTGCTGTACAACAAGAAAAGCCACTGCAGCAACAAAGTCCTAGTCCCCCTCCCTGCACTAAAGAAAAGCCCACATGCAGCAACAAAGAACTCATGAGCTGCAACAAAGACTCAGCACAGTCCAAAAAAAAAAATACCCTTCCCTGAAAGCCATAGGGTAGTTCCTGTCTTTTGAGCCTAAGCTGCCTGTTCTCCTTATTTGACTCTATATGGGGCACCTTCTCCTTGGAAGAAAAGCTATGACCAACCTGGACAGCATATTAAAAAACAGAGACATTACTTAGCCAACAAAGGTCCATCTAGTCAAAGCTATGGTTTTTCCAGTAGTCATGTGTGGGTGTAAGAGTTGGACCATACAGAAAGCTGAGTTCTGAAGAATTGATACTTTTGAACGGTGGTGTTCGAGAAAACTCTTGAGAGTCCCTTGGACTGCAAGATCAAACCAGGCAATCCTAAAAGAAATCAGTCCTGAATATTCATTGAAAGGACTGATGCTGAAGCTGAAGCTCCAATACTTTGGCCCCTGATGCAAAGAACTGACTCATTGGTAAAGACCCTGATACTGGGAAAGATTGAAAGCAGGAGGAGAAGGTGACGACAGAGGATGAGATTGCTGGATGGCATCACGGACTCTATGGACATGGATTTGAGCAAGTTCTGGGAGTTGGTGATGGACAGGGAGGCCTGGAGTGCCGCGGTCCATAGGGTTGCAAACAGTCGGCCATGACTGAACGACTGAACTGAGGGCACCTTCCAGCAAACTCTGTGCTTTCCTTCACCACAACCCAATGTCAGTAGATTGGCAGCACATCAGGTGAACAGACCTGTTTGGTTCAGTAACAGAAACAGAACTCCTCTGTTGGCAGTCTTCGTATTGCAGCTCTCCACTACAAGGGCCAGGACTTTCTCAGAGCTGTTCCACAAGCCAAAGTTCTTCCCATCCAATTCTCAGTTCTTCCCTCCCACCTCTCAAAGGTCAGACCTTCGTCACAGGCTGACTTCTGTTTTCCCTCCTTTATCTTTCACAGGCCTTATCCATAATAAATCTCTTGCACTTCTAATTCTCAGCTGATATCTGCTTTCCTGGGATAGGAGCTAAAATATGCACATGAAAAATACATTCACTATTTTTATAATACATTCTAGTTCACCACCATCAAATACATAATATTCACTCATCTCTTTTTTATTTTCTTGTTTGGACCTTGAAAATTATGCCACTTATTCAGTCACAGCGATGTGTGTGTTCCTTGTTTGCCAGTTAATTCATGAAAAGGATACTCCCTGTAAGAAGTATTTTAAAGAATTGTTTCCCAAACAGTCCATTCCATTTTATCATTACTCAGTAGTTCTTTTCTTGGCAAAAGATACCTAAAACACTATACCATTTTTCATCATAAAAGTGATACAGCCAAGACATCCAGTTAGCAGAAAGCTTCTTTCCATTGAGACAACAGCCCAATTTGTTGAACAAGTGCTTACTATAAATTCAAAATGCTTATTACTGTTTTTTAAAATGTTGGAGACATTTATAAAGGTGGCTTCTTTATTTGCTGGTTGTGAATTCCACATTCTAAAACTGTCAAATATTTAGGATTCAACTCAAAAGCAGAATGTGAAAATCAGTAGTAACTAAATCAATTGAGAAAACATTTATCAGGGCTGCTTGCCAAGACTTCACTTAGAATAGAAATTTCCAGCTCTTAGCAGAAACTGCAAATTTTCAGACATTGAAGCATCTTATGAGATCTGTTTGCCTGCCCATGTTCATGATAAGTAAAAGAACACATCTTCCAGGAAATAGCCTCATAGATCTTAAAAGCACAAGAAAGGAAAAGTGACATCATTCTTTCAATGGTACCCTACCAAAATTTCAGAGATAAGTTTTATATGAGTTTGTTTTTCTGACTGTTGAAAATAGGCTGGTTGCAACAGAGGTGTCAGATTGCTTCTCTCTGTGTCAACTTCAAGTTCAAATTTAGGAAGTCATTCTGCCTGAGAACATGTTGTGCAAATTAACCATAGATTTCTAAGCTGAAAATAAGTTTCAACAGGTCTAAATTTCGCCTAGGTTGTTCTTCTCCCCATTGCCTTTTGGTGCTTTATAAAGTTGATTGTTCCTCCCATGATTCATTAGGAGTAAAATAACATATCAAATTTGACATTTAGAAGAGAACTCTCCAAGAATGACATAGTGTTCTTGGTTTTCAATGTTTTGAATACTCTTTGCAATAGACTTTCCAATAAAATACTGATTTTATACTGATTTCCTACTACAGTTATTTTATTAAATTAGATAATGTGTGTAGCAAGACCCCGCAGGAATAGGAAAAACGACAGGTAAATATTGCTGAGCAGAAACTGTGAAGCACACAACACGACTTGTAGAGGGGAGGAGTTACAAGAATGAGTGTACTCACAGTAGCAGAAAAGCTTGGGAGGACGGGATGGTTATGGCAGCTGTATAAACTCACTGGGGAATGTAAATAGGGAAGAGTGTGTTCTTTAAAAGCTGGAGCGTTTTGATAGAGGTTGTGGCAATATCCTTTCCTAGTTTCTCAACTTGTATGGGCTTGATCCTAGGAATCACGTTTGAAGACACATGTTATCGTCCCACTTTGTAAATGATTTGGTGACTAAGAAGGCAACAGCATCAAATCGTACCCCAGGGGTACCTGGAAGAATTAGTGCAGCTTTCTGGCTTACTTAGGGCCATGGGAGAATTTGACTTAGTTTCCTGATTTTAACACAGAGAAGGCTGAAGTCAGTCTAAATCGTTTTAAGAGGTCATTTTTAGCTTTGGGTTCCTATGTCTCCTTTTGGAAATTACAGTATATTTTGAAGGTATGTAATATGTTGCTGCTGCTGCTGCTGCTGCTGCTGCTAAATCGCTTCAGTCGTGTCCGACTCTGTGCGACCCCATAGAGGGCAGCCCACCAGGCTCCACCGTCCCTGGGATTCTCCAGGCAAGAACACTGGAGTGGGTTGCCATTTCCTTCTCTAATGCATGAAAGTGAAAAGTGAAAGTGAAGTCACTCTGTCGTGCCCAACTGTTAGCAACACCATGGACTGCAGCCTACCAGGCTCCTCCGTCCATAGGATTTTCCAGGCAAGAGTACTGGAGTGGGTGCCATTACCTTCTCCATCGTAATATGTTACTGCCAACTAAACGCTAAACAGAACTTTGCAGCAATATCTTCATTGATTTTGAACATCTGTAATTCGGATGTGAAGCCTGGTGCTAGCAGATCAGTCAGTTACACTTTCTTTAGGTGTATAAAAGATACAAGTTTTCCATAAAGATGAATAAAGAAAGGCATATCCGTGCTGAAAAGTCATTAGGGTCTCCCGAATTACAGGCAGACGCTTTAACCTCTGAGCCACCAGGGAAGCCCGAAAAGTCATTAGTATCTAGTAAATTAGCATGTTCTTCAGATCTGAAGGAACTGTAATTAAGTACCTAACATTTAATTGGATTTTCTCCAATTAGATTATATGTTATCATTTATAAAGAAATTAAGCAGCTTAAAATAATCAAAATAGTTTCATATAAATGAGTGCCAAGAAATCCTCAAATTAAAAAAAAAAAAAGTTTGCTTCTATTCTAACATGGTCCTAAGTTTTTAATCTTTACTCGTTCTTCAAAGCCAACAGTACAGGTTCTACTCCTCCATTAAATCCCCTCCAAGGACTTTAGTTGCAGATTTCTTCCTTCTCTGTGTTCATTCTGAACATAGAGATTTTTATCTCTTAACTTAGCACTTAGTTATACTAGTGCAAGTCAGTTTAAGATTTCAAACTCTTTGGAAACTGGAGCCATTTTTTCTTGTATCTCAGTCAAAATTTAATACACACTTTTATAGCATTTAGTTTGTGTCAGAGGCATAGTAACATAATCCTGACAATAACCTTCTAAGGATAGATTTAACTATCCCCTTTTTAGAAATAAGGAAACTGAGGTAGAGATAATTGAATTCACAGCACACAGTGAGCAGGGTTTCAAACAAGGGAGTTGTCTGACAGAGCACAATCTCTGAACCACAGTGCTATACAAATACAAATACTAGTGCCTTGGAAACAAAATAAGTAAATAAATAAATGGTGCTTTGTTCTATTCTGAAAGAAAATTGTGTTTACTCAAGCTAAAAACCTTTAAAGAGTCAGATCTTCAAATAATGAATGAGTAAAATATTCTCTAAATCAGTGTGATTATTATTATGTATTTTTTTTTTGTAGAGAATATACAGAACTATGTCTAAAGAAATCTTCTGAAGACTTTCCTGGCAGTCCAGTGTTTAAGACTCCATCCTTCCAATGCAAGGGCACAAGTTGATCACTGATCCAGGAACTAAGATCCCACATTGCCACACACAAAAAAAGTCTTTTGAAAATTGTTGCTTATTAATATTAGTAGAGATTGAATTTCAGATCCCAGACTCTCTAGAGTACTATTTTGTAAGGAAGCACTACTAAGTGAGAAACTCTTACATCCAAATATTATAAAACTTAAATGCCTAAACTGATTATTTGTTTGTAGGAATGTTAGTGAAAAATTACAAAGTGGGAAATTGCAATTCCATGTATGTAACTATCCTGTGAGTACTGGTAGAGAGGGTGAAAAAGCATGACCCAGTACTGAATATTTCCAGAATCTTTTCTGCCTCACATTTTGGTCATGTTCTATTTTTACATGAACCTCAGGGAATCAGGGCTGGGAAAAATGTCTCTAAGGATACATATCAGAGTAAGTTTTTCTGAAGTCAACAAGTACTTACTGAGTCTTTTGTGAAGCCAAACGCTGTACTAGGCACTCTGGACATTGCAAAAGAAGCCTATCGCCTAATTTTGTGTTTTTGTTTTTGTTTTTTTCTTAAGTTAAACCTAATGGCTCCTAATGGCTCCTCAAACTCAGCTCTCTTTCTCATCAGGTGCCTCCCATGTTGGAGAGTTTCCCTAAATGTATATATATTTTTGCTATGTTTTGTTACTTTGAATTTTGTGTCATCTTATGTAGCAGTCATTAGAAGCCAGTGAAAAAATGGGGCCAGAAATGAGATCCTGTGATGACTTAAAGGATTATGACTCCAACTAGTACAGAGGGTCATTTGTAATTTAAATATATATAGGTTTTTTACTTTAAAACACTTTAGAGAGCAAATTCCCCTAAATACGTTACTTGAGAAACTTGTGACCTTGCCTTCACATTATCTTTGAGTCCTCAACACTTCTTTCAAAAAAAACACAAAAAATTAAAGGTAATTGCACAACATTGTGGTTTGAGAAACAATCTTGTTGTATGGTTTTAAAATTGCCTCTTCCTCTTTTTTTTTTTTTTAACATTTATGATGTCTACTCAGTAAAACTGAAGGAAACTTAAATTATAGTTTAGCATTCACACAAAGTTCAGGGTAAATTCCTTCCCTAAAATAATTATTAAATTCTTGTGGACTCATCAGGAGTTATAGGAAGAATTCAGGCTTTTATTTAAACACAGTATTTATAACATAAGCTCCTCCCAGTAGTGTACTCATTTGTTCATCTTTTCTTTGTTAAGTATTTATTTATAAAATCTCTGGTTATATTAACACAACATAATAAAGTCCTGATGAATCAAGTACTTACAAATTCTCAAACATCTATGAAGGAAGGTTAGAGAAAGTAAACAAAAGCATAATAAATTGGTAGCTGAACTTTGCTATGGTAAGGCTAACTGACTTAAAACAGATTATGAAGCAATATTGCAACATTATCATTCTACACTGATAGCTCATATATAAAATTATCATTAAAAAAATCTTTTAAAACCTGCAGTCTGGATGGCACAAAGTGCCAGAAGTGTTGTTTATGACTAGCAGCTCTTTAAGGTTCAGTCATTTCAACTTTCCTTCAGAGATACAGATTGACATTCCAGCCTCTCCCCTACCCTGCCCGGAAAGTTTCATACAGTATAAAAGTTTATGGAGTAACATCTTAAAATCCTTCTTCACTCCTACTTCAGTTCATAATTCCCATCTCAAAATTAAGCACAGTTAACATGTACATCTTTGCAGTTCTTTATTTATATATATACATGCACATAAACTTGAACTTTTTTTCCTTCACAAAAAGTTATTTTATGTTTAAAAAATTTGCAACATAGGAAACTTGCAAGTACATTAAAACAAAGAATTTTTCACCTTGAATCATTAGAGAGTAAGACCCTAATGATACCTCATTCAGATCAGATCAGTCGCTCAGTCATGTCGGACTCTTTGCGACCCCATGAATTGCAGCACACCAGGCCTCCCTGTCCATCACCAGCTCCCGGAGTTCACCCAAACTCACGTCCATCGAGTTGGTGATGGCATCCAGCCATCTCATCCTCTGTCGAGCCATTTTCCTCCTGCCCCCAATCCCTCTCAGCATCAGAGTCTTTTCCAATGAGTCAACTCTTTGCATGAGGTGGCCAAAGTACTGGAGTTTCAGCTTTAGCATCATTCCTTCCAAAGAACACCCAGGGCTGATCTCCTTTAGAACGGACTGGTTGGATCTCCTTGCAGTCCAAGGGACTCTCAAGAGTCTTCTCCAACAACACAGTTCAAAAGCATCAATTCTTTGGCGCTCAGCTTTCTTCACAGTCCAACTCTCACATTACAAAGCAGTAATGTAAATTAGGAGTTTTTTTTAATTCTGTACATTTCCCATTCCTTGTCAAATCTCAATTCATTTCTTCATTTATTTATTTATAATAATATGAACTCACATTTTCCATTTTATTCAATGGTTCATTATCTGTTGTTCTGTTTAGTCTCTCAATCCAACTCTTTTCGACCCCATGGACTGAAGCACACCAGGCTTCCCTGTCCATCACCAACTCCCAGAGCTTGCTTGAACTCATGTCCATCAAGTCAGTGATGCCATCCAACCATCTCATCCTCTATTGTCTCCTTCTCCTCTGGCCTTAAATCTTTCCCAGCATCATGGTCTTTTCAAATGAGTCAGGTCTTCACATCAGGTGGTCAAAGTATTGGAGGTTCAGCTTCAGCATCAGTCCTTCAAATGAATATTCAGGACTGATTTCCTTTAGGATTGACCGGTTTGATCTCTTGTCAGTCCAAGGGACTCTCAAGAGCCTTCTCCAACACTACAGTTAAAAACCATCAATTCTTCAGAGCTCAGCGTTCTTCCCCCCCTGCAGCATGCCAGGCCTCCCTGTCCATCACCAGTTCCTGGAGCTTGCTTAAATTCTTATGTCCAACTCTCACATCCATACATGACTACTGGGAAAACCATAGCTTTGACTAGACGGACCTTTGTTGGCAAAGTAATGTCTCTGCTTTTTAATATGATGTCTAGGTTGGTATAGCTTTTCTTCCAAGGAGCAAGTGTCTTTTAATTTCATGGCTACAATCACCATCTGCAGTGATTTTGGAGCCCCAAAAATAAAATCTCTCACTGTTTCCATTGTTTTCCCATCTATTTGCCATGAAGTGATGGGACCAGATGTCATGATCTTAGTTTTCTGAATGTTGAGTTTTAAGCCAGCTTTTTCAATCTCTTGTTTCACTTTCATCAAGAGGCTTTTCAGTTCTTCTTTGCTTTCTCCCATAAGGGTGGTGTCGTTTTATTTAGATGCTTAATTTTTCCCAGTTTGGCCAATGGGAAATCATTCACTCTGGCTTCTGTGTCTTTTTGAAATGTCTCTGTATTCTTTGGGCTTCCCTGGTGGCTCGGGTGGTGAAGAATCTGCCTGCAATGTGGGAGACCTGGGTTTGATCCCCAGGTTGGGAAGATCCCCTGGAGGAAGGCATGGCAACCCACCCCAGTATACTTGCTGGGAGAATTCAATGGACAGAAGAGCCTGGCAGACTACAGTCCATGGGGTCCCAAAGAGTCAGACATGACTGAGTGACTTTCACCTTCACTTGCTTTGTAAGGTTCATATGGTCCAGGAACATCTTTTACTTCCTCTGCACCAGCCGTGCAACCAGCCATTTCTTCAAGGAATTTTGGTTCCCTTTAGTAGAAAATGGTATTGAGAAACAATAGTTGGGTACCAGATGTGCTCCTTTCTTGTGAATGTTGCTGCTCAGTTATAGTCCTCAAAAACAAAATCAGTTGTTGTTCTAGTGTTTACAATATACATTTTTAACTAATATAAGTTCACTTTCAAATCACACTGTTCTGTTCCATGTATAACACTGCTGCTGCTGCTGCTGCGCTGCTTCAGTCGTGTCCGACTCTGTGCGACCCCAGAGATGGCAGATATCCTATAATAGTTTTCTTAATTCTTCCCTCCTATCCTTTGTGACATTTCTGTCATTTATTTCACTTGTTTATATGATATAACCATTCAATACATTGTTACTATTATTGCTTTAAACAAATTGTTATTTATTAAATGAATTTCAAAAGAAAAATAAAATATTTTATCATGACTTAATCTTTTTCTAACGATCTTCCTTTCTTTATGTAGATCTAAATTTCTGACTTATGTAGTTTTCCTTTTACTGAGAATTTTTTTTCCACATTTCTTACAGGGTAAGTCTTCTTGCATAAATTCCCTCAGTTTTTATTTGTATGAGAAAGCATTTATTTCTCCATTACTTATGAAGGATAATTTCACTGGATATTACCACTATATTATTCATTGTTCACTCTATTCATTAGGTTCATATTTTTTTTTCATTTTTTTATTTTTCACACTTTACATATTTCACTGCACTCAATTCTTTCTCCGGAGAAGACAGTGGCATCCCACTCCAGTACTATTGCCTGGAAAATCCCATGGACAGAGGAGCCTGGTGGACTGCAGTCCATGGGGTCTCTAAGAGTAGGACACGACTGAGCGACTTCACTTTCACTTTTCACTTTCATGCACTGGAGAAGGAAATGGCAACCCACTCCAGTGTTCTTTTGCCCGGAGAATCCCAGGGATGGGGGAGCCTGGTGGGCTGCCGTCTATGGGGTCGCACAGAGTTGGACACGACTGAAGCGACTTAGCAGCAGCAGCAGCAGCAGCAGTTCTTTCTTTCATGGTTTCTGTTGAAAATTCCTCTATAGCTAAGGTGATTTTCCCCCCTGCTCTGGCTTCTTTCAAAATTTTCTCTTTGTCTTTAGTTTTCCACAGTTTGAATATGAAATGCCTACGCGTGATTTTTTGCTCCTCTTAGTTGACTCCAACACCCCACACCAAGACTCCTCCCCAGGTAAGCACTTTGTTTGGGTTTTGACACCTTGGGCCAGGCTACTTCTAAATTCAGAAGCCTTCCTCCCCCATTCAGGCCTGCCTCTCCTCAGTGGGCCACCCACCTAAGCGTGGACAATTTCCTCAGCCCACTTGGGCTCCAACACTCCACTTCAGGTTGCCCCTCTGCACCTTCCTTGGGCTCTGATGCCCCACACCAGGTCACCCCCAAAAGTTGATGCTCACCTTGTCCTCTACCCCTGAACCAGGACTTCCTCTACAGAGATGCTTTTGCCACCATACTTGGGCTTCCATATTCTCCATCAGGGCACAGACCCATGTGGTGGACTCCTTCCGTTCTGGCAGGAACATTCCAGAAGTGATCTTGTTTTCTTCCTACTCCATCCTGTCCAGAGATACCTGATTTCAATACGTCCCATTATGAATGATGTTAACTTGATCACTTGAATAAAATGGTATCTGCCACACTTCTCCACTATAAACTTTTTCTCCTTCTCTAACTAATTCATATTTTAGGAATACTAGGCAAATGTCTCATTCTTCATCAAACTTATGGTTTAAACAATGATATATCTATATACTTTCGTATCTTATTCAATAGATTGTAATATGTCATTTTCATTATTTATTTTGATGCTTAAATTTCTCCAGATTTGGCCATTGCGAGCCCCTTCAAGCTGGCCTCTGCATCCTTTGACATGTCCCCAACATTCCTTGGCTACTTCCTTACTTTCTGACACAATAAGATATCCTGAGATCATTTTGTTCTTTCTCTGTGCCAGACCTAGAAATAGCCATTTCCTTAAGAAGTCCTAATTCTTTTTAGTGGAGAATACTATTTAAAAATCAGGATCAAGCCACTAGACACGCACATTGCTGTTGAGGGGTCATGATTCCTACATTCTCTCAGTGGACAGAATACATGATATGTATATATGTAATGTATGTGTATGTATATACTTATATATATGCATATATTTATTTCTCATTTATCTGTCTATAATATACATATATAATTTATACTGAGATATAGTACATATAACTTAAAATTCACCATTTTAAAGTGTATAATGTAATGGTTTTTAATATATTCTTCATAGTCAGAACACTGACATGAATCACAACAATATCTTTTTGGATCTACCTTTCAGAGCAATGAAAATAAAAACAAAAATAAACAAATAAGGCTTAATTAAACTTAAAAGCTTTTGCACAGCAAAGGAAACCATAAACAAAATGAAAAATCCCACAGAATGGGAGAAAATATTTGCAAATGAAGCAAAGTGACAAGATATTAATCTTCAAAATACACAAACACTTCATGTAGCTATATATCAAAAAATAACTCAATAAAAAAATGGGAAAAGATCTAAATAGACATTTCTTCAAAGAAGAAATACAGATGGCCAACAGGCACATGAAAAGATGCTCAACATCACTAATTATTAGAGAAATACAAATCAAAACCACAATGACTCATCACCTCACATTGGTCAAAATGGCCATCATCAAAAAGTCTATAGACAATAAACAGTAGCAAGGGTATGGAGAATAGGGTTCCCTCCTACAATGTTGGTGAGGATGTAAATTGGTACAACCACTATGGAGAACAGTATGGATATTCCTTTAAGAAGTAAAAATAGAACTGCCGTGTGATACAGCAATCCCACTCATGGGCATATATCTCGAGAAAACCGTAATTCAAAAAGATACATGCGCCCGGATATTCACTGCAGTGCTGTTTACAATAGCCAAGACATGGAAGCAGCCTGGATGTCCGCTGACAGAGGGATATATACAATGGAATATTCAGTTCAGTTCAATTGCTCAGTCGTGTCCGACTCTTTGTGACCCCAACAATGGAATATTACTCAGTCATAAACAAAAAATAAAATATTCTTTTTGCAGCAACATTGAGGGAACTAAAGATTGTCATACTGAGTGAAAGTAAGTCAGAGAAAGGCAAATATTGTATGATGTCACTTATTGCAAAATCTAAAAAAAGGGTACAAATGAACTCATTTACAAAACAGAAACAGACTCATGGACTTCAAAAACAAACTTACATTTGCCAAAATGGATGTGGAAGGGAGGAATAAGTCAGGAATTTGGGATTCACAAACACACACTACTGTATGTAAAATAATCAATAAAGATGTACCATACAGCACAGGGAACTCTATTTAGTACTCTGTAATAACCTATATGTGGAAAGAATCTGAGAAAGAATTCATGTGTGTATATGTATAAATGAATTACTTTGCTGTGCACCTAAAACTAACACTACATTGTAAATCAACTGTAAAATAAAATAAGTTTTTTTAAAAATTAATTAATTAATAAAACTCAGTCCCAGTTTACAGAGAAGGCAATGGCACCCCACTCCAGTACTCTTGCCTGGAAAATCCCATGGACAGAGGAGCCTGGAAGGCTACAGTCCATGGGGTCAC
Source organism: Bison bison bison (assembly GCF_000754665.1). Classification (NCBI taxonomy): domain Eukaryota; kingdom Metazoa; phylum Chordata; class Mammalia; order Artiodactyla; family Bovidae; genus Bison; species Bison bison. The sequence continues at coordinate 7,521,440 of NW_011495081.1, read as the reverse complement.
TGAGCGTCGGACACGACTGGGCGATTTCACTTTCACTTTTCACTTTCATGCATTGGAGAAGGAAATGGCAACCCACTCCAGTGTTCTTGCCTGGAGAATCCCAGGGACGGGGGAGCCTGGTGGGCTGCCATCTATGGGGTCGCACAGAGTTGGACACGACCAAAGTGACTTAGCAGCTGCAGCAGCAGTCCCAGTTTAAAAAAAATTCTTTATATTGTGCAGCCATCATTACTATCTAATCTAATTTCAGAACATGTATGTATATACATATGCTGAAGAAGCTAAAGTTGAAAGGTTCTATAAAGAACTACAAAACCTTCTAGAACTAACTCCCAAGATGTCCTTTTCATCGTAGGGGACTGGAATGCAAAAGTAGGGAAGTCAAGAGACATCTGGAGTAACAGGCAAGTTTGGCCCTGGAGTACAAAATTAAGCAGGACAGAGGCTAATAGTAAGTTTTGCCAAGAAAATGAGCTGGTCATAACAACCACGCTCTTCCAACAACACAAGAGACGACTCTACACATGGACATCACCAAATGGTCAATACAGAAATCAGATTGATTATATTCTTTGTAGCTGAAGATGGAGAAGCTCTATACAGTCAGCAAATACAAGACTGGGAGCTGACTGTGGCTCAGATCATGAACTCATTGCAAAATTCAGACTTAAATTGAAGAAAGCAGGGAAAACCACTAGGCCATTCAGGTATGACTTAAATCAAATCCCTCGTGATTTTACAGTGAAAGTGACAGATTCAAGGGATTAGATCTAATAGAGTGCCTGAAGAAATGTGGACAGAGGTTTGTAACGATGTATAAGAGGTGATGATCAAACCCATCCCCAAGAGAAAGGAATGCAAAAAGGCAAAATGGTTGAGGAGGACTTATAAATAGCTGAGAAAAGAAGAGACATGAAAGACAGAGGAGAAAAGGAAAGATAAAACCTATCTGATGAAAGAGTTCCAAAGAATAGCAAGGAGAGATAAGAAAGCCTTTTTAAGTGAATAATGCAAAAAAATAGAGGAAAACAATAGAATGGAAAAGACTAGAGATCTCGTCAAGAAAATTAGAGATAGATTTAATAAAGTCTTAATACTAATGGAGCTCATTAAAAGATGATTGCTGTAGAAAGAATAGAGTAAGGGAGATCTGGTATATTGGAGGCGTAGAGGCAGACTACAGTGTTGCCGAATGATCAGAGGTAGCCTTATGGCAAAGGTGACATGTGAGCAAAGATTTGAAGAGAAGGAATGAACCACGTGGACATACGGGTGAAGGGTATTGCAAGAAGAGGAGAGCTAGGTCCTAAGGCGAAAGCACCAAAACAGGAGAATGACTGGTACTGGTATCAAAATCAAGGATGTTAATGTGGCTGTGGCTGAGTGAAGTGACTGAAAGGGAGAAAAGTAGGAGATAATGTCTTAAAAGCCAGGGGAGCACAGATGATGTTTAGCCTTTTGTCCATTGTTAGGACTCTAGCTTTTATTCTGAGTATGATGGGAAGGTACTGGAGAATTTCAAGCAAAGGAGAAACGTGATCTGACAGACTTTAAAGGGATGCCTCTGAATATTTTCCATGTGTTGAGAATAGACTAGAGAGGCAAATATAAAACCAGGAAAGTCAGCAAGGAGCCCACTGTAGTCATTTGGGCACAAAATGGCTGGGACCAGGGTGCTAGCAGTGAAAGAGGTGAGAAGTGGACAAACTCCGCGCATATTTTGAAGATAAAATTGGCAGGATGTCCTGATAAACTGGATGTATGACTCACAGGGTTTTATTCTGAGCAATTTGAAGGATGATGTTGCCATCAACTGAGAGATGACTGTAGGCAGAGCCAGTTTGGAAAAGAATATTAAAAATTTCATTTTGAACTTGGAGAAGGCAATGGCAACCCACTCCAGTACTCTTGCCTGGAAAATCCCATGGACGGAGGAGCCTGGTGGGCTGCAGTCCGTGGGGTTGCTGAGGGTTAGACATGACTGAGCGGCTTCACTTTCACTTTTCACTTTCATGCATTGGAGAGGGAAATAGCAACCCACTCCAGTGTTCTTGCCTGGAGAATCCCAGGGACGGGGGAGTCTGGTGAGCTGCCGTCTCTGGGGTCACACAGAGTCAGACACAACTGAAGCGACTTAGCAGCAGCTCACCAGGCTCCCTCGTCCCTGGGATTCTCCAAGCAAGAACACCGGAGTGGGTTGCCATTAGCAGCAGCAGCATTTTGAACTTGCTGAGTTTGAGGTGCCTGTAAAACATTCAAGAAGATATGTCAATTATCTGGTTGGCAAAATAATTCAGTAGTTTTATACATAAGTCTTAACTAAGGATACAGAATGCATGTTCAAGCCTTTAATTCAGTGCCTGGAAAATGGTAAATGCTCAATATGTTAGCTATCATGATGATATTTTCATCACTCACCTTGGAAAGCACATTGACTCCCAATTTAACTATTCGATCCCTTTACTTCAGCTAAAATAAAATTGGGTTTTTTACCACGTCACGTTGATTTTTATTTATAGCACAAATGAAATAGTACAGCATTAGAGCAAAATTTAAAAAGAAATGAAAGCCTCAGGGCTTCCCTGGTGGCTTGGTGGTAAAGAATCTGCCCCTCATTGCAGGAGACATGGAACGGGGAAGATCCCACATGCCTTGGAGCAACCAAGACCATGTGCCATTACAATTAAGCTTGTCCTCTAGAGCCCAAGAACCGCAACTACTGAGCCCCTGCACCCTAGAGTCTGTGCTCCAAAATAAGAGAAGCCACCACAAAGAGAAGCCTGCACACTGCGATTAGAGAGTACCCGCTGCTCACCACAACCAAAGAAAAGCACGCGTAACAATGAAGACCCAGCACAGCCAAAAATAATAAGTAAATAAAATTATAAAAAAAAGAAAATCTTTGACTCATACTCTGACTGTCTTACCATACTTCTTGTCTCATTTTAAAAGCATAATTTAAAATGGTTGAATCATGTTGTATGTACACGTACGTATCCTGGTTACTTCAAGTAACATTATTCCCTAAGCTATTTTCCAAGTTGCTCCATAATTTCCATATTTATAATTTGTAGTGGTTGCAAAATAATCCATATTTACTCGTCCACTTTTGTGTTGTTGCACATTTGACTGTTTGTCAACCTAGCACTCTTATAAGAAGGGTATATTGCCAAGATCAGAATTACTGGGTCAAAAGCTATGAACATTTTTGTAACTGTCAATATATAATACCAAATTGTGAAATACAATGCCAAAGGTTGGATTTTTTCATAAGAAAAAAGAAAGCATAAACTCAACACACGAAACTAGAGTAATTTACAAAATAGGTTTCTTAATTCCCTTCTAACAAAACTCTATCCAAAGATATTTTTAGCTGGGCTACACAGACTCAGTTCATTTTTCTAGCCTACTTGATCACCGTGGTACATTTAAACTTTAGTCTACACTAGGACTGGTTTGCTGCTTGATACGGTGATTGTATTGATATAACTTTTTTGTCATTTGTACTAGAATTGATTTAAAAATAATTTTATATTAAAAGACTCATATTTTCCTCTTTATATCCTTACTCTCTTATTCATATGTTCTAGTTTTAGGTCTGACTCCAGCTCTTTTAATGTACCAGGGGAATAAACACTGATTTAATCTGGCTACACCCCATCACACTGGCCTAGGTTAGCTATTCAAAAGTATTTAAGAGGTAGAATTAACTGTCTTCAGTAATTAACCAAACATCTAATCCCTCTCCTCTTTAAGAGTGAAGAGAGGCAGATTTGAAGTTGGGTAGTGTTCTTGCCTGGAGAATCCCATGCCTGGCAGGCTACAGTCCATAGGGTCGCAGAGTCAGACACAACTGAGCGACTGAGCAAGCACGCAGGCACTGAAGTAAAAACCAGACAAGCTGGTTTAGACTTGGGTAGTTATGCCTCCCGGAGAAGGCAATGGCACCCCACTCCGGTACTCTTGCCTGGAAAATCCCATGGACAGAGGAGCCTGGTAGGCTGCAGTCCATGGGGTCGCGAAGAGTCGGGCACGACTGAGCAACTTCACTTTCACCTTTCACTTTCATGCATTGGAGAGGGAAATGGCAACCCACTCCAGTGTTCTTGCCGGGAGAATCCCAGGGACGACGGAGCCTGGTGGGTCGCACAGAGTCGGACTCGACTGAAGCGACTTAACAGCAGCAGCAGCAGCAGTTATGCCTCCAGGTAACAGCAGGCACAAACAGTAGGAATAAATAGTAAAAGCCAGTATTTTGGTTTATTCTAGCCACAATACTGTTGCTTAACAAACTATCCCAAAACTCAGTGGTTAAATCCCCAATTATTGTTCTTTCTTTTCCCTTCCCTTCTCTTCCCCCATCTTCTTTAGTCATTTCAGTCCTGAGGCTGTTAGGTAGGTCTGAGCAAGTTGGTATCTATGTTAGGCTGAGTTTGGGGAAGCCATGGCAGCCAGAGCAAGGTCTGACCAAGGTGAGTGGTGGAGCATGAGTAAGGTGAAGAGGGTGTCTGCATGGGATGTGGTCTAGTTGGGGAGTCAAAGCCTGAGCAGGGTAAAAGAGCTTCTCCAGGTAGACGGAGTTGTGACAGAGATGGGGGATGAATTACATACAGGGGGTTCATAAAATGATATTGAGAATAATGAGAGAATAGGTACAACTATAGAAAGACGAAAACTAGAGTAAATCCTATGCTATTGGACTGGAGTTGGGTGTGTCAATGTGAATTCATGGTTCATATGTACATATTTTTGTTGTTCAGTCACTCAGTTGTGTCTGACTCTTTGCAACCCCATAGACTGCAGCACGCCAGGCTTCCCTATTCTTCACCATCTCCCGGAGTCTGCTCAAACTCATGTCCATTTAGTCAGTGATACCGTCCAACAATCTCATCCTCTGTTGTCCACTTCTCCTGACTTCTCCTGATATCCACTTTCCCAGCATCAGGGTCTTTGCAAATGAGTCAGTTCTTTGCATCAGGGTGGCCAAAGTATTGGAGCTTCAGCTTCAGAATTGGGCTTTGCAATGAATATTCAGGGTTGATTTCCTTAAGGATTGACCGGTCTGATCTCCTTGCTGTCCAAGGGACTCGTAAGAGTCTTCTCCAGCACCACAGTTTGAAAACATCAATTCTTTGGCCCTCAGCCTTCTTCATGGTCCAACTCTCACATCCATACATGACAAGTGGAAAAGTCATAGCTTCGACTATATGGACCTTTGTTGACAAAGTGATGTCTTGACTTTTTAATACACTGTCTAGGTTTATTGTAGCTTTTCTTCCAAGGAGCAGGGGTCTTTTAATTTCATGTCTGCAATCCCAGTCTGCAGTGATTTTAGAGCCTGAGAAAATAAAATCTGTCACTGTTTCCATTGTTTCCCCATCTATTTGCCATGAAATGATGGGACTGGATGCCATGAACTCTTTTGAATGTTGAGTTTTAAGCCAACTTTTTCACCCTCATCAAGAAGCTCTTCAGTGCCTCTTTGCTTTCTGCCATTAGAGTGGTATCATCTGCATATCTGAGGCTGTTGATATTTCTGTCAGCAATCTTGAATCCAGCTTGTGATTCATCCAGCCCAGAATTTCACATGATGTACTCTGCTTATAAGTTAAATAAGCAGAGTGACAATATACAGCCTTGTCATACTCCTTTACCAATTTTGAACCAGTCCATTGTTCCATGTCCATTTCTAACTGTTGCGACTTGCCCTGCATACAGGTTTTTTAGGAAACAGGTAAGGTGATACGGTATTCGGATCTAAGAATTTTCCACAGTTTGTTGTGATCTACACAGTCAAAGGTTTTAGCGTAGTCATGAAGCAGAAGTAGATATTTTTCTGGAATTCCCTTGCTTTTTCTATGATCCAACAAATGTTGGAAATTTGATCTCTGGTTCCTTGACCTTTTCTAATCTGTAATTAGTTATTCTGTTAGCTACAGCCAAAAGTCTTCTAACTGATATAGTGTGACACCATTAAAAGTCTATCACATTTTTTATAGAACAATATGTATCTTGATTATTAAATATTAGATATTTAGTGCCACCAGCTTCTTGTTCACAAAAAGCTTTGTTTGTTGAAATGGTGAGAAAATACTGTGAACTCATGAGTATTATAAGTGAATAGGCTCCAAAATAAACACATACACACCAAAATGTACTTCATATGCATATTCAAATGTACTCTATAAATATATTCATCTTTTAGAAGTCACTTAAGAAAGTGAAAAAGACATTTAGTTCCTAACCCTGTCAAACCTATATTATTAGATCTTTTGGTCTTCAGAGCTCCTTATTACTTTTTTTCTAAATCTTATCTCCTCTCTTAAAGCTATTTCATTGATTTCTTTGTTTTCAAAAATATCTTTATTGCTTTAAATGTTTTCGTCTTTTTAAAAATACCTTTTTACAATTATTAAATGACTTCATCCTTATTGTAAAATATGCAAACAATAAAGATATATACAGGGAGTTCCCTGGTGATCCAGGGGTTGGGACTCAGCATTTTCACTGCCGAAGCTCAGGTTCAATCCTTAGAGGAGGAACTAAGATGGTACAGACCAAAACAAGAGAAATATACAGAACAAAATATAAAAACCATTCGTTATCTACCTTCAAATCCTTCTTTTTCCTCCAGAGATAAAATTTCTCCCCACCCACACATACATTATGGAAACTTTTCTTATGTCATTAAATATTCTTTGAAAATATTATTTTATGATTTTATAATAACCCATTGTGTGAATATGCCACAATTAACTTAATCAGTACCATATTTTGCATATTTGTTTCCAAGTTAAATAATGCTGTCATCAACAAATCTTTTTACATATATCTGAGTGTTCTTGCCTGGAGAATCCCAGGGACGGGGGAGCCTGGTGGGCTGCCGTCTATGGGGTCGCACAGAATCGGACACGACTGAAGTGACTTAGCATAGCATAGCATAGTGAAGTTTTGGAGAAGGCGATGGCACCCCACTCCAGTACTCTTGCCTGGAAAATCCCATGGACGGAGGAGCCTGCTAGGCTTCGGTCCATGGGGTCGCTGAGAGTCGGACACGACTGAGCGACTTCACTTTCACCTTTCACTTTCATGCATTGGAGAAGGAAATGGCAACCCACTCCAGTGTTCTTGCCTGGAGAATCCCAGGGACTGTGGAGCCTGGTGGGCTTCCGTCTATGGGGTCGCAGAGTCGGACACGACTGACTCAACTTAGCAGCAGCAGCAGCATCTTTTCCCTAAGATAAGACATTGACTCAAGAGCACAAAAATATTGGCACATGTCACCAAATTGCCCCTCAGCAATACAGTACAGTCTCACTACATATAATCTCATGTGAATTTAAGCAGGCTGTTCTTCCTTCCCGTTCAGGACTGCTGAGCACTGTAGAGTGCCTGTAGAGTACCTTACACTGAAGACCTGTAATACTTCTACCATACTAAAATTGTATTTTATCCTCTCAAAAGTATTTGCCAAAAAAGTGGTAGTATCTGGCACCCAGTGTTTTAATTTGCATTTAATTAATGGGGAGGTAGATTATGCCATTCACTCTTTCATTCATACATTTAACTAATACTTACTGAGTACTTATTAAATGCCAGCATTATATTTGGTTTCAATATTGTACAAACAAGGGCTTCCCAGGTGGTGCTAGTGGTAAAGAACTTACTTGCCAACGCAGGAGACATAAGATATGTGGGTTCAATCCCTGAATTGGAAAGATTCCTCGGAAGATGGCATGGCACCCCACCCCAGTCCATAGGGTCACAGAGTCAGACACAAATGAAACGACTTAGCATGCATGCATGATACAAACAAACGATACAAATATAAAATAAGGTCAGACCCTGCCCTGGGGTACATAGCAGGGCACCCTAAAATGAATGGCAATGCAAGGCATCGTCTGAGAATGTACATACTTGGGGGTGAGAATTGAAGAGTTGGGACAAACAACAGATTGTTACCGTAAACATCTGATTACACTATAGGAGATGTCTTAAGCCAACGCTGTCCCAGCTTTTATTGCTAAGATAGAGGAAAGTGAATATGTAGTTCTGATAGTCTGAGGTTGGGATGGAGAAGGGAAGGGGTAGGGGAAAGGAGAGGCATACAGAATATCTAGGAACTAGAAATCTAAGTCACAAACTTTATCCCAAACATTCAAGAATATTTTGTATTTTATTCTATGATACCTCCAAATTTAATATGAATTTGAGATATTTTAGATCACTTAACATTTAGAAAAATTGAGGGTTCTAAAATATACTCCCTTCTTGCCCTATTGCTTCTCCATCACATCACTGCATATTTTGAGGGATATTACTGCTGTGGGCGGCCAACCCCAGTTGATGAAGCACAAAGTTAATATGCCACCAGAGCTGAGATCACCCTAAGGAGCTGCTGGATAATGTCCACTCCCCTTTTTAAGTTCCTATACAGTCAAATAATTGAAGTAAGGAGTCCCTAGTAGGGAAAGAGAAGTGGAGGCTACTAGCACGGTTGGGATACAGAAGCAAAGGACAATATTGGGGAGGGTGAACACAGAGCCTCTAAGCCAGCCTCAGGTAAGCATATCAGACTCCAGGGACAGGGACCTAAAATAAAGACCAAAACAAATAAAATAGCTGCTGCCTCCTTGAAACCCTGCAGGGAACAAGAAACAGAGTCCACTCTGCTTTGCAACCTAGTCATGGAGGATGTGGGAGGGGACAACCCTTCTGCCTTCTCCGTCCTCTCTCCGGGAGAAGACCTAACAGCAGCCAGTGGACATGGAAATGAGGCAGGAACAGTGAATGATGAGAGGCAAACATCAGCTCAGCAGAGCCCCTGGAACAGAATTTAGGAGGGATTTTAGGAGGGAATGAAGGTGAGGGGAGAGACTGAAGTTCTAGCAATTTCATTATGGGGCCCTGAGCCAAAGATGCAAATTTTCTAATGCATTCCTAGTGGGGGAGGGGGGTGCAGTGAGCAGGGTGGGGTGAGACCAAGAGCTGGAACTGTTCAAATGTGCCCCTTTGGCTGTGTGATCTAGGTCAAGTAGCTTAATTTCTATGGGCCTGTTTCCTCATTTGTAAAGTAGTGATGTGTGTATGTGTGTGTATGTGTGTGTGTGTGTGGTCAGTCACTCAGTTGTGTCTGCCTCTCTGTGGCCCCGTGGACTGTAGCCTGCCTGTCTCCTCTGTCCATGAAATTTTCCAGGCAAGAATACTGGACTGGATTGCTGTTTCCTATTCCAGAGGATCTTCCTGACCCAGGTATCAAACCCATGTCTCCTGCATTGGCAGGTGGATTCTCTACTAGCGCCTCCCGGGAAGCACGAAGCGGTGATGCATGGTGTAAAATAATTATTATATTGAGGACAAAATTTAGGGGAAGTTTTCAGTGCTCTTGCTCTGACATTACAAAAATATGCATAATAACAGCATTTTCTTTAAACCTTTCTTTAAAGGTTCTCAAAGCAGGTGGAGCTTCTCCAGGGACATTTTGACTTCATCTTTACATTCATAATGATTAGAAGCATGGCTGGGATTTAATGGACAGTTGCCAGGGGTGATGTCCACTTCAAAGTATTATCCTGGATCCCTCACAACTTTTTATATCTCTCCAGATTATAGTGAAAAGTCTGCTCATAATTACCTGAGCCTAGAACCAATGTTAGTTTGCCATATAAATACAAAGTTTCCCCCCAGCTCTAATACACACTGAATTTTCTAGAAACACACCCTTTAGGTAAAATGGGGGAAGGCTGTATTTTGTTTCATTTGGAGTTTCACAGAGAACATTTCATCTTTTCAGAAAAAAATCACTAACAATCACATTTCTCCTACTATTCAAGTCACTAGTTCAATACAATTGTAGCAATTATAGCTATTAATATAACATCACCTGCATTTATAGCTATTAATATGACATCAAAATTCTAGGCACAGGTGCAAATATTCCACAGCCTCATTGTCTCATAATGTTGTCATGCCCAAGTATAGATACACTGAAATACATATTTTGTTATAAAACACTTTCCCCTCATTTTTCTTTTATGTTCAACTTAGGACCTTCATTTTTTAAAATTACACATGTGAATGAGTTATTGTATGAATGCATTTTATTTCCGGATAACAAAGGAGATGTTGTGATGCATTTGTATTGGTAAAACAGGGATAACCCTTTCAGCACTACTACCTTCAAAGAAAACCTGCCTTCTAATAACGTAGTGATAATGACACTTGAGGCATGAATGAACGGTCCTCATTTTATACAGTCCTGTGTGCAGATGCTATGTGTGCCTGTCGAACACCTGTGAGGCTCGGGGGATTCTCTATGTGGCACATACACGAGGGTGAATCATAGTGTTCTCTCTTCCATTTGCCAGCCAAGGCTTCCAGCTTGAGTAATTGGATTGAAATGGACTCTCGGGAATCAGGGTTGCCTAGTCTGAATAAGGCGCCAAGGCTGGGGATTAAGAGAGGTACAGAAAGAGGGTGACTCCTTAGATGCCAGAACCCATGCAGAAATAAGGGTAATGCCAGTTAATATTGTCAAGGCTGGTTATGTACCAGGGTTTTACTTTACACGTTAAACATTGTGTCATTTGGGCAGACACGACTGAGCGACTTCACTTTCTCTTTTCACTTTCATGCATTGGAGAAGGAAAAGGCAACCCACTCCAGTGTTCTTACCTGGAGAATCCCAGGAACGGACAAGCCTGGTGGGCTGCCGTCTATGGGGTCGCACAGAGTCGGACACGACTGACGCGACTTAGCAGTGGTTCAATGGTAAGGACTCTGCGATTTCACTGCAGAGGGCCTAGATTTGATCCCTGTTCTGGGCACTAAGATCTCACCAACTTCATGAGACCAAGAAGACAAAAGAACACAAACCAATTTCCGAGAGACTGACAAGCTGTTTCTGATTATAAAGTGGACTGCTGCTGCTAAGTCACTTCAGTTGTGTCCAACTCTGTGCGACCCCATAGACGGCAGCCCACCAGGCTCCGCTGTATAACCCTCCCAAGGAAAACCAAAAAAACTACATTAAAGGATAATTTTTAAAATTATATCATTTAATCTTTACACCAAGCCTACAAAACAGGTACTATTATTATGATCCCTATTTACATGTGAAGAAATTAAAACTCAGAGAGCAGAAGTACTATCTTTAATGACCAAGTGCTAACAAGTGGCAGAGGCTCAGGTCTGTCTGAGAGCTCTTGCGTTACTCCCTCACAGGGTTGATCTCATGAATGCTTCCCAATAAACCTACAGAGTAAAGGAAGCAGAATTAGGAGAGGGAAAAGATGAGCTGTTATGCAATCACAGTAATTCAAGGAACCTTCATAGCTAGAACAACTTTTCTGAGTTATCCCGAATTGCATCCATCGGATCTGGAATAGCTGACCTTGGTAAGACCTTGGGTGAAGTATCTCCCTCCAGCCAAGGGTAACTTCTGGAGAGTGGCTCAGCTAAGGCTGTTGTCTGCCAATACCCTTAGCAGCTGAGGAACTAAGTCTCTTAGTCCTGAAGGAAGGGAATCTGAGCAGCACAGCCCCAAATATAGTGGCTTAAATAAGTTAGAAGTTTTTTTCTCTCTCTCTTAATAACTCCAAAGTAGGTGAATCCAGCCTAAAGTACAATGGTGCTTGCCAGGAACTGGGGAAAGGGAGAATGGGGAAGTCTAGAGTTTCAGTTTTGCAAATGAAGTGTTCTAGAGATAATCGTTGCACAACATGAATATTAATACCCTTGAGCTGTACACTTTAAAATAGTTAAAATGGTAAGTTCTGTTTTGTGTATTCCACCCACAATAAAAAAAAAATGGGGGTGCGTTAGTGGTAGTTGGGGAGTTCTGCTTCTAAAAATCAGGGACTCCGACTCCTTCCATCTTGTAGATCCATTATCTTCTGTGTGATTCTTCCCAAACTTTAAAATAAATGTGAGTATCTTGGGCATCTTGTAAAATTTCAGACTCTGATGAAGTACACTGGGAACGGGCTTGCACTAACGTTCTTTCTAGTAAGCTCTGATGCTGATGATGTTAACCCAAGGACCACATTTAGAAGAGCATGATGTGTTTGTGATTTGGGAGCTGCACACGTTACCTCTGTTCCCATTCTGTTGGCAAGAATCTAGTCATGTGGCCACACCGAGCTTTAAATTTACTACTTTGAAAGATGAGGAAACAGATTTTGGAGAACTATCAGTCTTCCATGGATCTCATTCTAGATAGCAGTTTTTTCATCCGTGAAATCGGGGGCTTTATACCTCTAATTCCCAGGTGGCACTAGTGGTCAAGACCCCTGCCTGCCAATGCAGGAGACAGGAAAGATGCAGGTTGGATCCCTGAATAGGGAAGATCCCCTGGAGAAGAGCATGGCAATCCACTCCAGTATTCTCGCCTGGAGAATCCCCACAGACAGAGGACCATGGTGGGCTATGCAAAGAGTCAGACGTGACTGAAGTGACTTAGCACCTGTACCTCTAATAGTCTGGGGTTTTGTGACATCCAATGTCCTCAGCTGTAGAAACCTGATTCTGTGTGACTTATTGTTGCTTTCTTGCAAGGTGACAAGGAAAAAAAAATCGTTTTAAGACAAGGAAGATTGTAAAATTTTATTACTGGCTTTCTTCTAATGGAAGTTCATTATTGGATGAACAGGATTTTAGGTGTGAAGAAACCAGAAGAAACCTGAATTGCCCTGCAAGAGAAAATGAAGAGATTTACAAGGTTTGGAAGGATGATTCCAGGGGCCCTAAAGCAGATTATAACCAGGTGCCCCTAACAAGGCTGCCTGAAAAAAAAAGACTGAGAAGGGCGAGAAGGTCTGGAGATGAACTTGGGGGAAAAAACAAAACTAGTTAATGGTGATTTTTATTAAGTTTTACTGTGTGTAATATGATGCAACCCTCCAATCCATTTTGTCTGCAAAATCTTCCTTTTATTGCCTTGTAGACTAGATTTTCTTTTGAGATAGAAAGGGAAGTACTGAGTCCTACCCTAAGGGTAGAACAACTCAGGAACAACCGCTATCACTGATTATATAAGACTCTCATATATCTTCAACACTTGCTCTAAAATAAAAAAGAAGAATACAACACACACACACACAAGCGTGTGTGCATGCATGCGCACAACAAAAAACAGGCAGGCTTCCAGTTGCTCCAGAGGCTTACTGAAGTATGTTTCTGTTGATAATTTACTATGGGGGCCTTAACTTTCATTTGTGACCTCAGTAACAGTCCAAGAATACTTTTTGAGTTTCTTTCCAATTTTACACTTCCATGCCTCAAACTCAAATGTTGAACAGAAGTACAACTGAAAGTGAAAGTAAAAGTCACTCAGTCATGTCTGACTCTTTGCAACCCCATGGACTGTATCCATGGAATTCTCCAGTCCAGAATACTGGAGTGGGTAGCCTTTCCCTTCTCCAGGGGATCTTCCCAACTCAGGGATCGAACCCAGGTCTCCCGGATTGCAGGAGGATTCTTTACCAGCTAAGCCACCAGGAAAGCCCAAGAATACTGGAGTGGGTAGCCAATCCCTTCTCCAGCAGATCTTCCTGACCCAGGAATCAAACCAGGGTCTCCTGCATTGCAGGCGGATTCTTTTCTAACTGAGCTATCAGGGAAGCCCAAATACAACTAAGTCAACCATAATTTATCATTTTGGTGGTAGCAGGAAGGCAGAAATAAGCAGTGAGGAACTGAAACAATATAATTTAGTCCAAACAAAACAAAACACAAAACAGATATACTTAAAGAATTAAAGATAAATTGCCTTTCTTGGTTTGGCAATCTATATAATTACATCAATTTTTCACTTGAGTTATAATTTTTCTTTTAAAAAACAACTGTTTTTTAGTGTGTTTTTGCTCCGACTGTACAAAAGGAAGCATCTTGGGATAAGATTATTATATATATGTGGAATAGGTAACAAATGTACATGGTGGAAAATGTTAACGGTACTAGGAGAGCATATACTGACGTGTCTTTCTCTATACCTCTCTCCCCAAGTCCATCAGTCCCCTGGAGGCAAGCAACTGTCTCTTGGGTATCCTTAAAGAGATATTCTGTGGATTTGTAAGTTAAGTAGGATGTTATAATGAGACACTTTCTTAGTTTCAGCTGCAGCCTCAAAGGTTGAGAGAAAACAGTAACTACCACATACATTCACATTCCCAAGAGAGTGGCACCTTCCAAATGGGACTTATAAAGTTGAGAATCAAAAGCTAGCTTTTCAAACTTTAACCAGTTTTGAGGGTATAAAAGACTTGAAGCTGAAGTGACCTGAGGGGGATTTTCTTTGGAGAGGACTGTGTCATGTCCAGGGGGATTGGGAGAATGATGTTTCATGTTTCCCCTTACCTTTGACCCAGGGATCAAACCCAGGTCTCCCACATTGCAGGCGGATTCTTTACCAGCTGAACCACAGGGGAAGCCCAAGAATACTGGAGTGGGTAGCCTATCCCTTCTCCAGGAGATCTTCCCTACCCAGGAACTGAACCGGGGTCTCCTGCGTTGCAGGCGGATTCTTTACCAACTGAGCTATGAGGGAGGCCCCAAAAACCCACAAGTGGCAACTAAACTCGAATAAATGGTGTGCTGCAACTAAGACTCAGAGCCAAACAATAAATACATAAATTTTTTTTTTTAAAAAGAATCACAACCGACATCTGCTCCTCCTAGAAGGCCACACCTAAAATGACCTGTTTGCCAGTCAAGTGTGACTTTTTACATCCTTAACTTCTCCCTCTTCTTTTAACCCTGACGAGTCAGAAAAACTTAGAGAAGCAGGCCAGAGGCAGTAGAGGCAGAAGATGGAGGAGGCAGGAACCCTCTCACCTGCCCACTCCTCAGGCCCACAGCCAACTGAGCTGTAGGAAGGATAAGTTCTAAGTTACAGAGGGGTTTGGAGTTTCAGTTAGTTCACTGATCAATTTAATTATAGCAATGAAACTATTATTGAAAATAAAAAGGTTCAAGTGACTTTTTTTCCTAAGGGTAGCCAAAAAAATTATCATCTTGAATGGGATTTCGTCCCAGGTTTAAAAGGATAGTTAAAGGGAAAAGTAAGCTTGCTTTCTACTTTTATCTTGAGTGTGACCCATTTAATAGGATTTTTCAAAAGCATATGTGTACATACCATACATACTGTTCTATGCTTTCTTTTTTTATGTAGCTGGGTGGCTGTTCCCTATTAGTATGTATAAATTTACTGCATTCTTTTAAACAGCTGCATAGTAGGCCATTTTTAAAAGGATGCACAGTGATTTATTTTAATCATTCCTTTTTAGGGTGTTGTCAACGTATTAGTAAGTCTTAATGTGTAATGAAAAATGTAGAAAAAATTTAAAACAAGCACCTTAACTGTCTCTGCTCTCTACCATATTTAAATAAACCTACTTCCTAAGCATCTCTTTATTTTATGTGAAATATATTTCTGTTTTTCCGGAAATTTTTTTTTTAAAGACCCTCATCGCTAACCTTTAGAGTAATCTACATAATATTGATTATCCACTGGATGACTGTCATTAGTGATTGGAAGCCGAGACTGAAAGCATTCAATAGTAAGAAAAGCAATTATAGTTAAATTAAAATCATTCTGGAACCTGGTTGAGCCACACACACACACACACAATTTTCTACCTATTCCAAATTGTATTATTTTAATGATACCTAAGAGTCGGACACGACTGAAGCGACTTAGCAGCAGTAGCAGGAGGGTAAAAGCAGACCAATTGTTTATTTTAAAAATCACTTTTTTGTGTGTTAATTCTGTGCTATTGGGCTTCCCTAGTCACTTTTAGCTTTCATGCATTGGAGAAGGAAATGGCAACCCACTCCAGTGTTCTTGCCTGGAGAATCCCAGGGACGGGGGAGCCTGGTGGGCTGCCATCTATGGGGTCGCACAGAGTCGGACACGACTGAAGCGACTTAGCAGCAGCAGCAGCAGCAGCAGTGGCTCAAGGGTAAAGAATCCTCCTGCAATATGAGAGACCTGGGTTCCATCCCTGGGTTGGGAAGATCCCCTGGAGAAGGGAAAGGCTACCCACTCTGAGAATTCCATGGACTATATCATCCATGGAGGCGCAAAGAGTCGGACATGACTGAGCGACTTATACTTCCACTTTCTGTGCTACTATGTTATAAATTCAGGACACTATTCTAAGTCCACCACTACGGTTAAGTCATTTAATCTGCGTAACAACACTAGGGAATAAGTATTGTCATTATGCCTAATTTATAGATAAGGAGATGGAGGTCTAGAGAAGCTCAATGACTTGGTCAAGTTCACATAGCTGGAAAGTGATAGAGCAAGGATTGGAATGCAGAGAGTCTGGCTCCAGAATTCATGATGGTAGGCACTACACCACGTTGTCCCCCTGTAGGCTGACAATAAATCGGTCACATCACTGCAGACATGAAGACTTACAGGGTGCTTCTTAAAGCAGAAGTAGCCTTCAAAACTATCATCAATAACAACAAAATATGATGACAAGTGACACTACACAAAGGACACTATTCTGTTCCTATGGATAAGAGAGATACAACACGGCCTCTGCTCTGGAAAGGATTTAATCTAATTTCCCTGTTCAGTTCAGTCGCTCAGTCGTGTCTGACTCTTTTCGACCCCATGAATTGCAGCACGCCACGCCTCCCTGTCCATCGCCAACTCCAGGAGTTCACTTAAACTCATGTCCACCGAGTCGGTGATGCCATCCAGCCATCTCATCTTCTGTCGTCCCCTTCTCCTCCTGCCCCTAATCCCTTCCAGCATCAGAGTCTTTTCCAATGAGTCAACCCTTCGCATGAGGTGGCCAAAGTATTGGAGTTTCAGCTTTAGCATTGTTCCTTCCAATGAACACCCAGGACTGGTCTGCTTTAGGATGGACTGGTTGGATCTCCTTGCAGTCCAAGGGACTCTCAAGAGTCTTCTCCAACACCACAGTTCAAAAGCATCAATTCTTCGGCACTCAGCTTTCTTCACAGTCCAACTCTCACATCTATACATGACCACTGGAAAAACCATAGCCTTGACTAGACGGACATTTGTTGGCAAAGTAATGTCTCTGCTTCTCAATATGCTATCTAGGTTGGTCATAACTTTCCTTCCAAGGAGTAAGTGTCTTTTAATTTCATGGCTGCAATCACCATCTGCACTGATTTTGGAGCCCCCAAAAATAAAGTCTGACACTGTTTCCACTGTTTCCCTATCTATCTGCCATGAAGTGATGGGACCGGATGCCATGATCTTAGTTTTCTGAATGTTGAGCTTTAAGCCAACTTTTTCACTCTCCTCTTTCACTTTCATCAAGAGGCTCTTTAGTTCCTCTTCACTTTCTGCCATATGGGTGGTGTCATCTGCATATCTGAGGTTATTGATATTTCTTCCAGCAATCTTGATTCCAGTTTGTGCTTCTTCCAGCCCAACGTTTCTCATGATGTACTCTGCATACATGTTAAATAAGCAGGGTGACGATATACAGCCTTGACGTACTCCTTTTCCTATTTGGAACCAGTCTGTTGTTCCATGTCCTGTTCTAACTGTTGCTTCCTGACCTGCATATAGGTTTCTCAAGAGGCAGGTCAGGTGGTCTGGTATTCCCATCTCTTTCAGAATTTTCCACAGTTTATTGTGATCCACACAGTCAAAGGCTTTGGCATAGTCAATAAAGCAGAAGTAGATGTTTTTCTGGAACTCTCTTGCTTTTTCAATGATCCAGCAAATGTTGGCAATTTGATCTCTGGTTCCTTTGCCTTTTCTAAAACCAGCTTGAACATCTGAAAGTTCATGGTTCGCGTATTATTGAAGCCTGGCTTGGAGAATTTTGAGCATTACTTTACTAGCATGTGAGATGAGTGCAATTGTGCGGTAGTTTGAGCATTCTTTAGCTTTGCTTTCTTTGGGATTGGAATGAAACTGACTTTTTCCAGTCCTGTGGCCACTGCTGAGTTTTCCAAATTAGCTGGCATATTGAGTGCAGCACTTTCACAGCGTCATCTTTCAGCATTTGAAATAGCTCAACTGGAATTCCATCACCTCCACTAGCTTTGTTTGTAGTGATGCTTCCTAAGGCCCACTTGACTTCACATTCCAGGATATCTGGCTCTAGGTGAGTGATCACACCATCATGATTATCTGGGTCATAAAGATCTTTTTTGTATAATTCTTTTGTACAGCTTGGGACTGGAGGAGAGCTAATATGTGAGATGGTACCAAACAGACTAAAAGAGAGAGATCTTGAATCCTTACCCAACTGAGAATTTAGGTACTGGCCACAGAGAGTTACCAGTGGCCTCTGAGGTGGTTGTGGTGAGAAGAGTCAAAGAGTTAAAGAGTTAAACTCATGTGGAGAGGGGTATGTTTGCCCATCTAATGTATGGGAAATCAAGGTTCCAACCTATTACTCCTGAACTCCAAACAGAACTCTTTCAAAATAAACATTTGAAATTTACATGATTGGCTGATTTTTTTTTTTTTTCTTTTTTGGCTAATCTTGATAAGCATTCAGTTGAGAGACATCTAAGGTGGGAAGGAAAATTTCAGATGCCTACAGAGGCCATGCTGATGACTGTACCTGGGGTACATGGGTGTAGCAGGTCAGGGTAGCAAAGTGAGGACTGCCTTATTGCTCTGACCCCATTCGACAGCAGCTCGGGATTTTGTTTATTTCATGCCAACAATCATCATGAATGTGGTAAGCAGCCACTCTAGGAGAAGTAGTACCAGCTGAAAAGGGAAGTAGATTGAAGAAAAGTTAAATAAACACACTGGTTTTATTCTTTATGGTTTCTAAGGGGAAGTAAGGCTCCTCACAGTTGATGGGTCTTCCACAAAGGATGTGTTTATGACAAAGACAAGGACAGCTGGATTGTAGGTCCTGCCCTGGTATTTTGTGTTCTGAGTTTTTAAACAGGCTTCACACTTATTTTCAGAGACAGAAAGGAAGGGGGGAAGCTAAAGAAACTGGGTCAGACAACAGTCAGCCTTAGGTGGGATGGGGTGGGGGAGGAACCCCAGGAAATAGAGCAGGTGGTGACAGCTGTCAGTAGTAGAGGAATGAGTGCTGAATCCCCAGGGAGCCTGCTGAAAGCAAGAGACTCCAAGGGGGGTGGCCTGGAAGTGGGAATATAGCTGACTCCTAGCAGCCTTGCCCATGGAGTCCTGGGATAGTGCCCAATGATAACATCTTTAAAGCAACTAAACTGGAGAATCTATGAAATTCTGCCAAATGAATAAAATTAGTTAAATAAAAATCATGGTAATGTTTCTGGTATGAATATTTAGATCATTTGGTTTGATTGGCCCAGGCCAAAGGCTGCTACCATTTAGTGTGAAATCATAGCTCACTTTGCGGGAGGAGGCGGGGGGTGGTATACTTGCAGTCAAGTACAAAACTGTGCTAGACGGTACTGGATGCTTGGGGCTGGTGCACTGGGACGACCCAGAGGGAGGGTAGGGGAGGGAGGAGGGAGGAGGGTTCAGGATGGGGAACTCGGGTATACCTGTGGCGGATTCATTTCAATATTTGGCAAAACTAATACAATATTGTAAAGTTAAAAAATAAAATAAAATTTAAAAAAAAAAGAAAGAAAGTAAAAAAAAAAAAACTGTGCTAGAATAGCTGGATCTTTATTTTTTATATTTAAGAGACAATTTATTTTAAATTGATTTTCTTCCTCAGCTACATAGCTAAAAATCTTGTCTATGCCCAAAATAAGCTTCTAAAGTAATGAAAGGTCCTAAGGAGGAAAAGAAACAAGGTGATGAAATTTCTTAGCTTTACAAATAAGGGATCTTGAGACCTGTAACTTTAAAAATTTAGCTTTTATATTCAACATTTTATTCCTATTACATAGGGTTTTGTTTCTATTTTTGCTTCATAAACTCTAACACATAAATTTTAGGAAAACGAGTATGTGGCCACCATAGTTATTTTATTTTGCATCTCACAATTTGGAAAAATAGCAGTTTTATTTTAGAAGCAGCCAAGAAAGAACTTTAGGCAGTAAATGATGTCAAAGACATAGTTCTTTATTTTGGAAATATATTAATTTAATCTATCATGCATCCAACAGATTCGAATGACAGGGACATAAATCAGACTAAATATTCCTAGTAGGACAGAAGATATTTGCAGGTGAAAGAATAGTCTGGGCCTCTAAGTAACATTAATTACATGTAAGTAGATTTGCCATTATCCCCTGCTTTAGAGTTATCCAGAAGATTTTATACAAATTTCTTGTTAGGTTACTTCAAGGCACAGTATGGTTTACTAAGTAATACTAGTTTTCTAAAAAGAAGTTACATATATTGAAATAGTCTACCAAATTACTCAATACACATGGAGTTGCCTTTTTAAAATGTTCCTATTAAAAGGATCCATATATTTTTTATACCAGAAGCCCCTCTAACTATAATTAAAAATAAAACTTTAAAAGATAACTGTTGAAATAAGTAAATCGGTGATAACAATTTGAAAATACATTGTTAAACAATACCTTTTTAGTTGCTTAACAAAATATTTATTACAAATTATGCTTCAGTAAAAGTATGCTGTATTAAAATAGAGCTAGTCCCTTAAGATCTCTTCTTCTAGGATAAATTTCCCCACTCTGACAAAAGGTTTCCAGAATGTGGCAGGTGGGTGGTGCATGTAGTCTTACAGTCTAAGCAAAACAAACTTAGGAACAGATTTTTAAAAAATAGATTAAGTGTTTTCTAAGCCACTGCTTGCCTACACTAGCCAGCTGAAGGCTTTAAATAATTTAATCCCTACAACAACTGCCAGCTCCAACTGGAAGCCTCAAACAAGGACTGGATTCACTGAGGACTCCAACAGGTGCAGTCTAATAGTGCTCCCCTAAATCTGCTACTGATCTATGTTTATGCATGTGTAGAACACTATATTCTTAATTAATTCAATTAATCCAAATACCTCTTGTTCTGTCCCATCTTCCACTATCATATTACTTAAGACATTCCTCTGTTTGTTTGTTTTTTTCCCCAGAGAATCGCTTAGCACAATGAGTGGCATATGAGTTTGTTTTCAATGTTGCTTTTCTAAGCAAGACCCCCTTTTTTACAGTTTAAGTTTTGGAAAGCAAATTAACTAATACATTACTTTCTTCCTGTTGTTATTGTTCTTTCTATTCAACTGACTTTTCTATATTATGGCTTGCTGAGTACCACAAGAATTCCTCAAATTTTTTTTCCTTTTACACATTAATAAAATGTATAAGAATGTACTTCTTGCTTATGTAGTTAAATATATCTATAGAGAAAATTTGCACATAGCTTTCATGTAATCAAACTAAGATAACTTTTCCTATCATCAAGTGAAACCAAAAAAAACAAAAACAAAAAAACCACCACTATCATGCCCTCACTAATCAACGTATTATGCTGTTAAAATAAGATCTTTGCCAGTCACACAATAAAAAGAAGTTTAAAAACCAATAGCTAACTGGATATCCAATGCAAAGTAATGAAGTGGGACCCTTACCTTATACCACATACAAAAGTTAACTCAAAATAGATTAAAGATCTAAATCTAAAACCTAACACTATAAAACTTCTAGACGAAAACAAAGGAGAAAAGCTTCAGGACATTGGATTTAACAATGATTTCTTGGATATGACACCAAAAACACAGGTAACAAAAGCAAAAGAGACAAACTGGAACTACAACAAAATTTAAAACTTCTGTGCCTCAAAGGAAACAGTCAACAGAGTGAAAAATCAACTTAAAGAAAGGAGAAAATACTTGCAAATCACGCACCTGATAAGAAAGATATAAAGAACTCTTACAACTCAACAACAATAGAAAGAATTAACCCAAACAAAGAAAATATACAAGTGACCAACAAACATATGAAAAGATACTTAACATTACTAGTCATAAGACAGGCAAATCAAAAACCAAAATAATTACCATGTAATCTATCATTCCTACTTCTGGATATATACTAAAAAGAATTAAAAAACATGATCTCAAAGAGGTATTTGCACACCTATGTTCATTGCAACATTATTCACAGTAGTGAAGAGGTAGAAATAACCCAAATGTCCATCAATGGATAAATGCATAAAGAAAATGTGATACATACATACAATGGAATATCATCCAGCCTTAAAAAACAAAGCAATCCTACAGTATACAACAACATGGATGAACCTCAAGGACAGTATGCAGTGAAACAAGCCAGTCACAGAAATACGATATGATTCCACTTATACGAGGTATCTAAAATCACAGAAAGTAGAAAGGTTGTTGGCAAGGGCTGGGGAAAAGAAAGAGGGAAATTAGTGCTTAATGGATCCAAGGTTTCAGTTTTATAAGATGAAAGAGTTCTAGAAGAAATTTGTTGCACTTAATGAATATATTTAAAACTATTGAACTCTATTTTTTAATATAAATTTATTTATTTTAGCTGGAGGCTAATTACTTTACAATATTGTATTGACTTTGCCATACATTGACATGAATCTGCCACGGGTGTACATGTGTTCCCCATCCTGAACCCCTCTCCCACCTCCTTCCCCATCCCATCGCTCTGGGTCATTCCAGTGCACCAGCCCTGAGCATCCTGTATCATGCATTGAACCTGGACTGGTGATTCGCTTCACATATGATAATATACATGTTTCAATGCCATTCTCCCAAATCATCCCACCCTCCCCCTCTCCCACAGAGTCCAAAAGACTGTTCTATATATCTGTGTCTCTTTTGCTGTCTCACATACAGGGTTATTGTTACCATCTTTCTAAATTCCATATATATGCGTTAAAACTATTGAACTCTATAATTAAAAATGGTTAAGATGGTAAATTTAATGTGGCATTTTTTTTACCACAATAAAATAAATAAATAAATATCAAGGGGAGAAACCCCAAAGCTACAGCTAACTTCCTGGTAAAATTCTTTCTGTAACAGTTTTTATTCCTGCCCCAAAGGTTTATAGAATTATTTTTTTCCAGCTTTTTGTTCTGTAAAATTTAAAAAACAGAAAGGTTGTAGGAAGTATAAATGGAATGTTTATCCTAGATTTAGTTAATATCAACATTTTGTTATATATAGCTTTTCTTTCTCTTGCTGTGTCTTTCCCACACACACACACTAACATGTATGCATATATGTATATATACATAAGTACATATGTACAAACATTTACATACATAACTATACTTATTGTACTAAACTATTTACATGTTAGTGGCATACATCATGACACATTACTCCTAAATCAGTTCAATTCAGTCGCTCAGTCATGTCCAACTCTTTGCGACCCCATGGACTGCAGCACGCCAGGCTTTCCTGTCCTTCACCAACTCCTGGAGCTTACTCAAACTTGTGTCCATTGAGTCAGTGATGCCATCCAACCATCTCAATCCTCAATTGTCTCCTTCTCTTCCTGCCTTCAATCTTTCCTAGAATCATGGTCTCTTCCAATGAGTTGGTTCTTCGCATCAGGTGGCCAAAGTACTGGAGTTTCAGCTTCAGCATCAGAACTTCCAATGAATATTCAGGACTGATTTCCTTTAGGATGGATTGGTTGGATCTACATGCTGTCCAGGAGACTCTCAAGAGTCTTCCCCAGTACCACAATTCAAAAGCATCAATTCTTTGGTGCTCAGCTTTCTTTGTAGTTCAACTCTCACAACCATACATGACTACTGGGAAAATGATAGCTTTGACTAGATGGACGTTTGTTGGCAAAGTAATGTCTCTGTTTTTTAATATGCTGTCTAGGTTGGTCATAACTTTCTTCCAAGGAGCAACCGCCTTTTAATTTCGTGTCTGCAGTCATCATCTGCAGTGACTTTGGAGCCCCAAAAAATAAAGTCTCTCACTGTTTCCACTGTTTCCCCATCTATCTGCCATGAAGTGATGGGACTGGATGTCATAGTCTTAGTTTTCTGAACGTTGAGTTTTAAGCCAACTTTTTCACTCTCCTCTTTCACTTTCATCAAGAGGCTCTTTAGTTCTTCTTCACTTTCTGCCAGAAAGGTGGTGTCATCTGCATATCAGGTTATTGATATTTCTCCCAGCAATCTTGATTTCATCTTGTGCTTCTTCCAGCCCAGCGTTTCTCATGATGTACTCTGCATATAAGTTAAATAATACCATATTAGTATTTACTAAACAGTCCATATTCAAATGTCCACAATTGTCACAATGTCTTTTATACCTGTTTCTGTTTGTCTTGTTTTGATCAAGGACATTCAATGAAGGATCACATATGGTGTTTAATTGTGATATCTCTTTGGTCTCCTTTAACCTAGAACAGTTCATCTTTTTTGTTTGCTTTTTGTCTTTTGTAACACTGACATTCTTTAAAAGTTAGAACAGCTGTTTTGCCAAATGCCAATCACCCTGGATATCCTCATGACTGCTGCTGCTGCTGCTAAGTCGCTTTAGTCGTGTCCGACTCTGTGCGACCCCATAGATGGCAGCCCACCAGGCTCCCCCGTCCCTGGGATTCTCCAGGCAAGAACACTGGATTGGGTTGCTATTTCCCTCTCCAATGCATGAAAGTGAAAAGTGAAAGTGAAGTCTCTCAATCATGTCCGACCCTCAGCGACCCCATGGACTGCAGCCTTCCAGGCTCCTCCATCCATGGGATTTTCCAGGCAAGAGTACTGGAGTGGGTGCCATTGCCTTCTCCATCATGACTAGATCTAGGTTAAAACCTTATCACGATACTGCATTGTTGATTTGTGTCCTTTCCCTATCAGGAAAGTATTAGTTGCCCGGTCTTTTTGACCCCATGGACTGTAGCCTGCCAGGCTCTTCTGTCCACAGAGTTTTCCAGGCCAGAATACTGGAATGGGTTGCCATTTCCTTCTTCAGGGAATCTTCCTGACCCAGGGTTCAAACCTGGGTCTTTTCAGGCAGATTCCCTATCAGGTGGTACGAATTAAAGGGTTAACTCAGCAGGCTTGATTGCTCAAACTCCACACCTTCCAAAGAAAGGACTGGTTGGACCCTTATGTCCTCCAGGGAGATAACCTCTGAGCCCTTAAAAGTCTGGCCTAAAAATAATATTTTTGTATGCTCTCGAACTTGGACCATCCCATATCTGTTTGATCAGATAATTTATGCTAACAATTTGATATCTGGTGACTGTACCTGTTTTTATATGCTGCATGTCTATGTGACTGACTCCCAAGAAAACCTGGGACACCCAGGCTTGGGTCAGCTTCTTCGGTTTGCAACCCTTCATACATATTGTCACACATGGTTACTGAGAGAATTAAGTGCTGTCCACTGGACTAAGAGAGGACAACCAGAAGCCATACTCCCGGTTCCTCCTAGACTTGGTTCTGTGCTCCTTTTCACTCTGCTGAATTTAGTCTCTATCCTTTTGCATCATAAACTGTAACTGTGATCACAGCTTTTTTGAGTTCTGTGAGTACTTCTAAACAATGATCAAACCTGAGGGAGTCTTAATGTTAGTTTGCTTTATTATAGATGTTAACTTTGTTCATTTGACTAAGTTCCTTTTGAATGTCTCCAACAGGATTCTGTAGAGTGATACTTGGATACTGGATGAGCATTCTGTTCCCCAACAGTCTTTTACATAAGAGTTTTAGCGTTTTTTGATGACTCTTGTATAAATCAATTATGACTATGGGAGCTATAAAACGGTGATATTTTTCTGTAATAACATGGACTCGTAAGTTCTTTTTTGTTAATCAATGAGTGATAGCCCATTCCTATTATTATGTACTTCAATGCCCAACTTGATTAATATTTGACCAGTGGGACCTGCCTCAAGCTGATTCCTGCGTCCCCATCAGTTTTTCTATACTTGCTTACTTCTTTTTTTTTTAATTGGAGGATAATAGCCTTACAATATTGCGTTAGTTTCTGCCATACATCAACATGAATCAGCCATAGGTCCCCTCCCTCTTCTTGTGTGTATGTGTTTGTTTAGTCGCTAAGTCATATCCTACTCTTTTGCAACCCCATGAACTGTAGCCCCACCAGGCTCCCCTGTGCGTGGGATTTCCCAAGCAAGAATACGGGAGTGGGTTGCCATTTCCTTCTCCAGGAGATCTTTCTGACTCAGGGATCAAACCTGAGTCTCCTGCTTGGCAGGAGGATTCTTTACCACTGAACCAACTGGAAAGTCCCTTCCTTACTTTCTAATACAATGAGATATCCTAAACTCAGCTTGTCTTTCCCTGCCCCAGCTTGAAATCAACAATTTCTCCAAGTAGCCCTTATTCCTTTTACTTTCCTTGAACATTAATCCTAGAGTCATATGTAGTCTATAAGAAAAGATGAAAAGAAAACAGGGTCAAATTAGTCTACCAGGAGACTAGGAGAAAAATTCCAATCTACTTACAGCCTTGAGTCCTTGATTGTAGATGGTTCTTTGGCTATTTCTTTAAGAAAACCTCATGCATGCATACTTTCCTAATTCTCTAATTGGAAAGTATATTATATGTTGATACAACTCCCTCCATGACCTAAAACTCTGAGAAAGTGGTTTAACACATAACAGGATTCCAGAGAAACTAAACTGTCCTTTTTATAAAAAACCAACATCTTCTGACCTTCCAACTGTTAACAAACCTTGTCAGAGCAGACTAAGTCAGACTATACCTATCTTTAGGATAGATATAGATACCCTCTCTATAGAATAAAAGAAAATATTCAAAAATTATGATTTGATATGGGGTTAATATCTAAAATACATAAAGAACTCATACAACTCAGAAGCAAAAAAAACAAACAATAGGACTAAAAAATAGGCAGAGGATCTGAATAGATGTTTTTCCAAAGAAGACACACAAATGACCAATGTGTACATGAAAATGTGCTTAACATCAGTAATCATCAAGAAATGCAAATCAAAGCCACAAAGAGATATCACCTCATACCTATTAGAATGGCTGTTTGCAAAAGACAAGAGAATACTGGAGTGGGTTGCCATGCCCTTCTCCAGGGGATCTTCTCAACCCAGGGATCAAACCCAGGTCTCCCACATTACTGGCAGATTCTTTACCATCTGAGCCACACAGATAATTCCTAAATGATTTTGAATGAACAATTAATTGATTAGGGTTAGATGGGGTTTCCTAAATGTGTTTCTTGTGTACCAATTCATGTACAAATGGAGTCATTTATTATTTTAAAAAATATGGAGAAAAGAGAATGTTTGTGTACTGTTGGTGGGAATGTAAATTGATGAAGGCACAGTGATAAATAGTATGGAAGTTCCTAAAGCCTTTTAAAAAAAGAACTACAATGGGACTTCCCTGGCTGTCCAGTGATTAAGACTCCCAGCTTCCAATGTAGGTGGTGGGGGGTTGGGTTCAATTCCTAGTCAGGGAACTAGGATCCTGCATGCTGCGTGGTGTGGCCAAAAGTTTTTAAAACATTAAAAGAACTACCATATGAAGCAGTTTTTTATTTGAAGTGGGTATTTATTTGGAGCAAACAAAAACACTAACTCAAAAAGATATCAGCACTCCCCTGTTCACTGAAGCATTATCTACAGTTGCCAAGTGGAAACAAGCCATGCCCATTAATGGAGGAATGGATGAAGAAGATGTGAAATATTGTGGAACATTAATGTCATTAAAAAAAAAAAGAAATATGCCATTGAGGCAACACAGATAGACCTCCAGGGCATTATGCTAAATGAATAAGTCAGAGAGAGAGAGACAAATACCCTATCTCATATAGTATTTATATATAATACCATCAAGTTATTTTTATATATAATAAAGTTATTTACATATAACTTTCAGTTATAAATTTTTTTAAAATAATAAATGATTTCATTTGTACATTGACTGGTACACAAGAAACACATTAAGGAAAGCCCATCTCCATGGAAAGATAGGGAAAGTGAAGTCACTCAGTCGTGTCCGACTCTTTACAACTCCATGGACTGTAGCCCACCAGGCTCCTCCATCCATGGCATTCTCCAGGCAAGAGTACTGGAGTGAGTTGCCATTTCCTTCTCCAGGGGATCTTCCTGACCCAGGGATCGAACAGGGTCTCCTGCATTGTAGGCAGACTCTTTATCATCTGAGCCACCAGGGAAATCCTCCATCTCCATTAAGATGAATCAATTAATTGTTCATTTTAAATCACTTAGGAATTGTCTGTGTAGCTAAGACAATAAAGACTCCTCCAGCAGTGCAGGTGACCTGGGTTTGATCCCTGAGTTGAGAAGATCCCCGGGAGGAGTGCATGGCAACCCACTTCAGTATTCTTGCCTGGAGAATCCCATGGACGAGGAGCCTGGCGGGCCACGGTCCATAGGATCACAAAGAGTCGGACACAACTGAGCGACTAAGCACAGCACACATATAGGAAGTGCCTTTCTAAATGACTACCATCTAGAGATAGCTTAATTAATCCAGTCAATTGGAAAAGCATTTTAAATTATTTTTTCCAGTTATACCAGTGGCTTTACACAAATTATTTTACTCTCTTTTCAGGAATTCTTTAGATCAAAAAGAGACATTTGTCAAGCAGTTGGCTGGAGCTAGGGGTGCAGCCTCTGATTAAGGAAGCTAGCAAGGATAAATGAGCCACATTGGGATCAAAACTATGACCTCATTGACAACAAGTTCCAAATAACCAGCATGGAGATAATAAATACATACCTCTTGGAATTTTGCTCTCTCTCTTTTCCACAAGTGCTTTCTCTGTAGTCACTGAAGTATGAGGACATTTTATTCTCTTTAAACTTCTAACAGAACCCTTCATGCCAGGGATAGCACATTCCATCCTTCTGTGTACTATTACCAGTAAACAATGAAATGACCATCAGAGAGTCTAAGTATTTGTTGCCTCATGAGAGGCATTTAGAAGAGTCTTTGGATGAAAAAATCAGCACAAAGTATAGTGGTAGTATTGTACTACTGTGCAAAATTTATAAGGCATACATACTTACTGAGAGTCTTTTGTGGGACAAATTCATGTCCTCAAAATAGATGTGGCATTTTAGATAATGTAAATTTATGGATATTGTAGATTTTTCTTCTAGAAAATAAAAACATCTTTCATACAATTTCCAGAATAAAGGATAATAATGAAACCTTGGAAGCCAAGTTCTAAAATACTCTCTATTTTTATGCCATATTAAGTTGCTTTTGGAGATGGTAAAATCTGTTCTTTTATTTCAGATGAATCATTTGGTGAACAAGCGCACATAAAAGGTGAGTGAGCAGAAAAAGAAGGGGAAGGAGGACACAAATTGATAATTTATCAGAATGTGGTTGTGTCCCATTTTAGTTTGTAAAGAAAAAAAGAAGCTCTTTCAGCCTTAAGGACAAACAAGGTTAACTGTGAGGACACGAGTGGTTTAAAATTGTTAAGCCGTTTCATAATCGAGACAATTCCAGGACTGGTCACACGTGTCCACATGGTCTTTCTCTCTCTCTTCTGGTGTCCCTCTTCTTTCAGCTTCAGAATTTCAGGTTGGGTACCTGTCATTGGCTTGTTTAATTCATCAGTGTGGAGTATATCTATTGGGTAGATTCGTATTGGGTAGATTCTGACCCTGGTGCCTATTCCTGACAAAAGCATTTAGCTTCTTCTTTTAAGAGACAGTAGGAGGTAGTAGAAAGTCTTTGTTAAACCACGTCATACAGGCTTCACTTTTTCTGTTTTTTGAGGTGAGAGGTTTTTATTGTCTAATAAGCAGCTCTGGTCTATTTTGTTTTAAACATGTACGCATATTCCTTTGAAAAAATGAAAATAATAGTAACTGTGTGTATTCAACATCCATTAAGCAAGGCTCTCTCCATTTCATAATTTGCCTTCATTCTGATCTTGTCCCAACAGGTTTCTTTTTTATAAATTAAGCAATTTATTTTTATTAATTAATTTTTTTATTGAAGGTAATTGCTTTACAGAATTTTGTTGTTTTCTGTCAAAACTCAACATGAATCAACCATAGGTATACATACATATATCCCCTCCCTTTTGAACCTCCCTCCCATCTTCCACCCCATCCCACCCCTCTAGATTGATATAGAGCCCCTGTTTGAGTTCCCTGAGCCATACAGCAAATTCACGTTGGATATCTATTTTACATTTGGTAATGTGAGTTTCCATGTATCTCACCCTCTCCTCCCCTCTCCCCATGTCCATAAGTCTATTCTCTATGTCTGTTTCTCCATTGCTGCCCTGTAAATAAATTCTTCAGTACCATTTTTCTAGATTCCATATATATGCATTAGAATACAATATTTATCTTTCTCTTTGGGACTCACTTCACTCTGTGATAGGTTCTAGGTTCACCCACCTCATCAGACCTGACTCAAATGCATTCCTTTTTATGGCTGAGCAATATTCCATTGTGTACATGTTCCACAACATCCTTATCCATTTATCTGTTGATGGACATCTGGGTTGCTTCCATGTTCTAGCTATTGTAAATAGTGCTGCAATGAACAATGGGATACATGTGTCTTTTTCAATTTTGGTTTCCTCAGGGTACATGCCTAGGAGTGGGATTGCTGTGTCATATGGTGGTTTTATTCCCAGTTTTTTAAGGAATCTCCATACTGTCTTCTATAGTGGCTGTATCAATTTACATTCCTACCAACATTGCAAGAGCAATCCCTTTTCTCCACACCCTCTCCAGCATTTATTGTTTGTAGACTTTTTGATGATGGCCATTCTGACCAGTGTGAGGTGATATCTTATTGTAGTTTGACTTGCATTTCTCTAGTAATGAGCAATGTTGAGCATCTTTTCATGTGTTTGTTAGCCATCTGTATGTCTTCTTTGGAGAAATGTCTGTTTAGGTCTTTTTCCCACTTTTTGATTGGGTTGTTTGATTTTCTAGCATTGAGTTGTCTGAGCTGCTTATATATTTTGGAAATTAATCCTTTGTCAGTTGTTTCATTTGCTATTATTTTCTCCCATTCTGAGGGTTGTCTTTTCACCTTGCTTATAGTTTCCTTTGCTATGCAAAAGCTCTTTAGTTTAATTAGGTCCCTCCCACTTGTTTTTATTTTCATTACTCTAGGAGATGGCAGAGAAGGCAATGGCACCCCACTCCAGTACTCTTGCCTGGAAAATCCCATGGATAAAGGAGCCTGGTAGGCTGTAGTCCATGGGGTCGCTAAGAGTCGGACATGACTGAGCGACTTCACTTTCACTTTTCACTTTCATGCATTGGAGAAGGAAATGGCAACACACTCCAGTGTTCTTGCCTGAAGAATCCCAGAGACGGGAGAACCTAGTGGGCTTCCGTCTATGGGATCGCACAGAGTCGGACACGACTGAAGCAACTTAGCAGCAGCAGCAGCAGGAGGTGGGTCTAAGATCTTGGCATCTGGTCCCATCACTTCATGGGAAATAGATGGGGAAACAGTGGAAACAGTGTCAGACTTTATTTTTGGGGGCTCCAAAATCACTGCAGATGGTGATTGCAGCCATGAAATCAAAAGACGCTTACGCCTTGGAAGGAAAGTTATGACCAACCTAGATAGCATATTCAAAAGCAGAGACATTACTTTGCCAACAAAGGTCCGTCTAGTCAAGGCTATGGTTTTTCCAGTGGTCATGTATGGATGTGAGAGTTGGATTGTGAAGGAAGCTGAGCGCCAAAGAATTGATGCTTTTGAACTGTGGTGTTGGAGAAGACTCTTGAGAGTCCCTTGGACTGCAAGGAGATCCAACCAGTCCATCCTAAAGGAGATCAGTCCTGGGTGTTCATTGGAAGGAATGATGCTGAAGCTGAAGCTCCAATACTTTGGCTACCTCATGCGAAGAGTTAACTCATTGGAAAAGACTCTGATGCTGGGAGCGATTGGGGGCAGGAGGAGAAGGGGACAACAGAGGATGAGATGGTTGGATGGCATCACCAACTTGATGGATATGGGTTTAGATGGACTCTGGGAGTTGGTGATGGACAGGGAGGCCTCACGTGCTGCAGTTCATGGGGTCACAAAGAGTTGGACATGACTGAGCGACTGAACTGAACTGAACTGAACTGAGGAGGTGGGTCATAGAGGATCTTGCTTTGATTTATGTCATAGAGTACACTGCCTATGTTTTCCTCTAAGAGTTTTATAGTTTCTGGTCTTATATTTAGGTTTTTAATCCATTTTGAGTTTATCTTTGTGTATGGTGTTAGGAAGTGTTCTAATTTCATTCTTTCACATGTAGCTGTCCAGTTTTCCCAGCACCATTTATTGGAGAGGCTGTCTTCTCCCCCATTGTATATTCTTGCCTCCTTTATCAAAAATAAGGTACCCATAGGTGCATTGGTTTATTTCTGGACTTTCTACCTTGTTCCATTGGTCTGTATTTCTGCTTTTGTGCCAGTACCATACTGTCTTGATGACTGTAGCTTTGTAGTATAATCTGAAGTCAGGAAGGGTGATTCCTCCAGCTCCATTCTTCTTTCTCAAGACTGCTTTGGCTACTCAGGGTCTTTTGTGTTTCCATATGAATTGTGAAATCTTTTGTTCTAGTCCTGTGAAAAATGCCATTGGTAATTTGATAGGGATTGCATTGAATCTGTATACTGCATTTGGTAGTATAGTCATTTTCACAATATTGATTCTTCCCACCCAGAAACAGGGAATATCTCTCCATCTGTTTAAGTCATCTTTGATTTCTTTCATTAGTGTCTTATAATTTTCTGTGTACAGTTCTTTTGTCTCTTTAGGTAAATTTATTCCTAGATATTTAATTCTTTTTGTTGCAATGGTGAATAGGATTGATTCCTTTATTTCTTTTCTGATTTTTCATTGTTAGTATGTAGAAAGAAACACAAGTGGTTTCTGTGTATTGATTTTGTATCCTGGCACTCTGCTAAATTCACTGATTAGCTCTAGTAATTTTTTAATATTATCTTTAGGGTTTTCTATGTACAGTATCATGTCATCTGCAAACAGTGAGAGCTTTACTTCTTTTCTCATCTGGATTCCTTTTATTTCTTTTTCTTCTGTGATTGCTGTAGCTAGGACTTCCAGAACTATGTTGAATAATAGTGGTGAAAGTGGACATCCTTGTCTTGTTCCTGATCTTAGGGGGAATGCTTTCAGTTTTTCACCATGGAGAATGTTTGCTTATCATATATAGCCTTTACTATGTTGACGTAAATTTCTTCTATGTCCATTTTTTGAAGAGTTTGAATCATAAATGGGTGCTGAATTTTGTCAAAGGCTTTTTCTGCATCTATTGAGATGATAGATGGTTTTTATGTTTCAATTTGTTAATATGATGTATCACATTGATTGATTTCCATATATTGAAGAATCCTTGCATCCCTGGAATAAACCCAACTTGATCATGGTGTATGAGCTTCTTGATGTGTTGCTGAATTCTGTTTGCTAAAATTTTGTTGAGGATTTTTGCATCTATGTTCATCAGTGATATTGGCCTGTAGTTTTCTTTTTGTGTGTTGTCTTTGTCTGGTTTTGGTATTAGGGTGATGGTGGCCTCATAGAATGAGTTTAGAAGTGTTCCTTCCTCTGCATTTTTTTTAAAGAGTTTTAGAAGGATAGGCGGTTTTTCCAGTGGTCACGTATGAATGTGAGAGTTGGACTGTGAAGAAAGCTGAGTGCCGAAGAATTGATGCTTTTGAACTGTGGTATTGGAGAAGACTCTTGAGAGTCCCTTGGACTGCAAGAAGATCCAACCAGTCCATTCTAAAGGAGATCAGACCTAGGTGTTCATTGGAAGGACTGATGCTAAAGCTGAAACTCCAGTACTTTGGCCACCTCACGCGAAGAGTTGACTCATTGGAAAAGATTCTGATGCTGGGAGGGATTGGGAGCAGGAGAAGGGATGACAGAGGATGAGATGGCTGGATGGCATCACTGACTCGATGGACATGAGTCTGAGTGAACTCCAGGAGTTGGTGATGGACAGGGAGGCCTTGTGTGCTGCGATTCATGGGGTCGCAATGAGTCGGACATGACTGAGTGACTGAACTGAACTGAACTGAGAGTATTTTTAATTTCAGTAATTATGTTATCTTGTATGTAATTATGTTCAGTAAGTATGTCTTTGTATGTTTATTCTTTAATTCCTCTAGATCTTTGTTAATTACTTCTTGTATTTTCTCCATTTTGTTTTCAATGTTTTTCATCATCTTTACTATCATTTTTCTGAGTTTTTTTCAGGTAGTTTGCCTATTTCCTCTTCATTTATTTGGACTTCTGTGTTTCTAGTTTGTTCCTTCATTTGTGTAATATTTCTCTGCCTTTTCATTTTTTGTTTTTAAGTTATTGTGTTTGAGGTCTCCTTTTCACAGGCTTCAAGACTGAATTCTTTCTTCCTTTTGGTTTCTGCCCTCCTACGGTTGGTCCAGCTTCATATAGGGTGAGATTTGTGCTGAGTTTTTTTTTGTTTGTTTTTCCTCTGATGGGCAAGGCTGAATGAGTTGCTAATCCTGTCTGCTGATGATTGGGTTTGTGTTTTTGTTGTTTGTTGCTTATATGAGGCGGCCTGCAAGCGTGCTACTGGTGGTTGGATGATGCCAGGTCTTGTATTCAAGTGGTTTCCTTTGTGTGAATTCTCATTATTTGATACTCCCTAGGGTTAGTTCTCTGGTAGTCTAGGGTCTTGGAGTCAATGCTCCCACTCCAAAGGCTCAGGGCTTGATCTCCGGTCAGGAATTAAGACTCCACAAGTGGTTTGTTATGACATTAAGTGAGATTAAAACAAATATTAAAAAATGAGAAGCCAAAGATGAACCCCAGACAAATGGCAGTTACAAAATCAGGCAAATAATAATTAAAATAATGGAATATACACATATACATATACACCCACAAGCAAAGTCAAAACAGTCCAACAAAAAACAGTACAGTTGATTGGCCCGGCGAACAAAGAGAATCATGTGGACTTAATCTGCAGCTTGTACAGCTGGTAGGAAGGTTTTGAGTCTTCTTCCTTAGCCACACTGCCCCTTGGTTTCAATTGTGGTTTTACTTCCACCTTGCATGTGGGTCATCCGTCCACTGGGGTTTGCTCCTGAGGCTGCCTTGGAGGACTTGGATTTGCCCCTGTGAGGGCCAGGTGTGGAGGTGGTGCAGCTGCTTGGGTTGCATGGGTTCTGACAGCACCAGGTACCCAGGGGAGTTGGTGGCGAGGGCAGCAGGAAATACAGTGCTCTAGAAGGTATGACAACCAGTACTGGCCAATACACTTCAATATTCTTACCTGGAGAATCCCATGGACAGAGGAGCCTGGCAGGCTACAGTCTACAGGGTCGCAGAGTCAAACACTACTGAAGCAAACCTGCGTGCATAGATGCAAGACTTCTTTTGCCTGTGGCAGCTCTACCCCAGTGAGAGTTGAGCATAAAAGTGGCACAGCTGCTTGGCTTTCAGGGACCCTGGCAGCACCAAGTGTGGAGTGACATGGACTGTCTCCGCCACAGGAGTTATGGCCCTATCAGAGTGTTTTTTCGAGCCTCTTGTAGCTGGCGATCAGAAGGCCTCTTTCACCAGTCTTTCTCTGGAGGTCCATGCATTCAGGCACTGGGGTCCTTCTCTGTTGTTTGGCGCATCAGGCACATAGAGAGGTCCCCCTGGCTGAGGTCCTACTCTGTAGATAAGCACTTCAGGCACTTAAAGGGGCACCCTGGGTGGGATCCTACTCTGTAGTGCAGTGCATTGGGCGTTTGATGTGCCAGTCTCTCTATTCAGCTGCGGATGCTGGGTTGTGGGGAAAGAGAGGCTATGGTGATGGCTCCACCCCCTACCTGTGACTCATAAGTATTGCCTTGCTTCCATGGCTGCGTGGCTTTCCTCCACAGGCATTTCCCATCACAATCTCTTCCCTCACATCCCCTCAGTCCTGCATCTCTCTGCATTCAACAGCAGCCCTTGCCCTGGGGTTGCTCCACAATCCCTAAACTCCAGCTCCCAGCCGCTGCACCTTCCAGTGGACCTGTATCCCTGCCCAGGGTATGTATGGCTGCAGCAAGGACTGTCTGATTCTCTTTCCATGTAGGCTGCCACAGATCAGCCGTTTTACTCTCAGCCTTAAATGTTTCTCCTCTGACCCAGACAATTGCCCTGATGTGGGGATCAGACCTCTGCTTCAGTTCCCCCACCCACCAAGGGCAGGTCCAGTCCTACTAACACTCCTGTTTTCCCCCCTAGTTCCTTCATTACTGAATTTTGTGAGGTTCTATATATTCTTTTCCTCTGGTCAGGTACTCCTGTTGGCTCTCAGCTGGTGTTCTGCATGCACGTCTGTGTCTGAAGGTGTATCCGTGGAGAGAGATGTACTCCACGTCCACCTACTCCTCCACCATCTTGTTCTCCCTAAAATTTATTTTTAATTAGAGGAAAACTGCTTTACAATGTCAAAAAGAAATTTTCAACCAAAACATGTTGTGTTGTAAAGAAACCAATGTTGTGTTAGTTTCTATGGTATGGCAATGTGAATCAACCATATGATACATATGTCCCCTCCCTCTTGAACCTCCCTCCAATTCTCCCATCCACCTCTCTAGATTATCAGGCCCTCCATTTTTAAAAACAAAAAATAGCCCTCCACAGTAATCAAAACTGTACAGTATACCCAAAGTGTACCAAAAGGGAAGAAATATTTGCATATGATTAAATACAAAAAGGGACAATGTGAAATAAAATATGTTTTTCAAAGTGGTGAGATTATAATTACTCTCCTCCCCCAGTTTTTGCCAACATTGTTGTTCTAGTGTTTGACTAATTTAAGAAGGTTTTTAAAATATTTAGAACAATGAATTTAACAATGCCTAGATGTTTTTTGTGGAGAAAGACATGGCAACCCACTCCAGTGTTCTTGCCTGGAGAATCCCAGGGACGGGGGAGCCTGGTGGGCTGCCATCTATGGGGTTGCACAGAGTTAGACACGACTGAAGCGACTTAGCAGCAGTAGCAGATGTTTTTTGAAACTGATTATCATGTGAGAGTTGGACTATAAAGAAAGCTGAGCGCTGAAGAATTGATGCTTTTGAACTGTGGTGTTGGAGAAGACTCTTGAGAGTCCCTTGGACTGCAAGAAGATCCAACCAGTCCATCCTAAAGCAGATCAGTCCTGGGTATACATTGGAGGGACTGATGTTGAAGCGGAAA
>NW_011495081.1:7479252-7484229 GCF_000754665.1 Bison bison bison | reverse complement strand
TCTGGCGTACTGCAGTTCATGGGGTCTCAAAGAATCAGACACGACTGAGCGACTGAACTGATAACTGAACTGATCTCTATCTTTTTTACTTTTGAAATCATTTTAAACTCAAGCAGTAGAGTCTGACTAAATTTAGGACATGTGTAAGAGATGAGTTTAATTAACGTTCTAATTCAAGATGAGTCAATAGTCATTCAAGTCAGTTTCATTATGCACACGAACAATGCATTGCTTGGAAGTGGTAACATGTTTTTTTAAAAACAAAATTCCAGATATATTTGTGTCCTTCTCACACAAGCTTTTAAAATATTTGCCCATCTCTCTACATAGCTGTAATCACGTGCCTGTTAACCTTTTTGTAAAATAGATCAAAATGTACATAGCAGACTAAAACATTAGGACAGTAGAGCTATGAGGGTGAGGAAATGGGATATGATTAATATATTTATAGCAAGTGAGTGTATTATAATCAAGTATCACATATACCCAGCCTTTTATGACCAATTTTAGTAGATAGGAGTTTAAAATTAGAAATAACTGTAGAAAAATCCAAGAAGTTTTAAAAACTCCAATCAGCTGGGTAATAGAGCTTTTGGATTATTATCAGTGATACTTAATTTTTTCAGATCCCAAACAAAGGAGCTTGACTTTCATAGCCAGCAGATACATTTCTAAGTATTTAGGGTGATGGATCAGTTGGAATATATATTTATCAGAGTGTCTAATTACAATGATTGCTTGGCAATTTTACAGTTGCCATTAATGTTTCTAATAAAGTATTTATGTGAGTTATAAGAAATTAGTTCCTTAATCATACAGTAGGTATGATTGAACAATATGCTAGAATTTTGATTAATATTTCTAACTGATTTGTAATAAGGAAGTAATGTTCTTACCAAATGAAGGGGAAATTGCATTTGTCTGCCACCTGGGGATTCATGGAAACATTGCAAGTGGCAAAATTCTTAGTAAGAAGGTATTACAACATTTGTACTGAAGTGTTATATTTACATAATTGTGGCCATTGAGGTAGTGGCAAAAGGAATAAACTTGTATCCTAAATGTCCAAGTGATGAAAATGTCCAAAAAAAACCCAGAATAATTAGCTTTGTCAAATACTGCTTATACACTGAATAAGATGAAAAGGACTTAGGCTGAACATTGAATTTGGCAAGTGGGAGGTCATAGGTGTTTCTGGATGTTTTATGGTTCTTCTTGCTATTGTCAGAATATCTTTTCATTTATGACTTTTTTGTCCATGCTTGAGGAATCGTAG
Source organism: Bison bison bison (assembly GCF_000754665.1). Taxonomy (NCBI): domain Eukaryota; kingdom Metazoa; phylum Chordata; class Mammalia; order Artiodactyla; family Bovidae; genus Bison; species Bison bison. Next base: position 7,482,953 of record NW_011495081.1, on the reverse strand, counting down.
TTGCTTGACAGGGTTTGAACCTATGCCCTCTGCAGTGGAAACACCAGAGTACTAATCATTGCAGTGGAAACACTTCTTCTGGATGTCTTATGGTTCTTCTTGCTGTTGTCAGAATATATTTTCATTTATGATTTCTTTTTTTGGTTTTGTTTGAGGGATCTTAATTCCCTGACAGGGTTTGAAACTGTGCCCGCTGTAGTGGAAACTGGACCAGTCCTAGCCCCTCAACTGCCAGGGAATTTCCTATATTTTTCTAGTTCATTGCTAATGGAGTATAGGAAACTATTCATTTTTGTAAGATTATTTTTAATTGGACCACCTTACTGGATTTTATTATTTCTAATAGTTTATCAGTTGATTTACTTGTATTTTCTAGGTAGAAAATCATATTCTATGAAAATATTCAGAGATTACTTTCCAATATTTATACTTTGTTTGGCATTAAGTAGCTGTAGATTTATGGGAAATATTGTTTATTAAATATGGAAGTTTCCTTCTACTCCTAGTTTGTTAGAGACTCTTTTTCTTAAATCATTAATATGTGTGAAATTTTATCAAATATTTTAAACAAATATCAGAAAATAATGATTCTTTTTCAATTGTTATAACAACATCTTCATTAATACATTTGCTAATATTATTTCATGTTTATGGATAAATCAAACTATCTGATATTTTATATTTTCTTTTAAGCTTGGTGCTGTTTTCAATTTTTTTTCTTTTATTTGGTTAATTTTGAGTTTGTATTTTTCCAATTTTATTTTGTTTATAAGTAAAATTTGCCTTAGTATTTGTTATATGGTTTCCCAGATGGAGCTGTGGTAAAAAATCACCTGTCAAAGCAAGAAACACAGGAGACATGGTTTAATCCCTGGGTTGGGATGATCCCTTGGAGAAAGAAATGGCAACCCACTCCAGATTCTCACCTGGAAAATCCCATGGACAGAGGAGAGTGATCAGCTACATTACAGTCCATGGGGTCACAAAGAATCTGATACAACTGAGCATACACATCATACACTTGTTGTAAGTGCCAACTTTGTACAGTTTTGGTATCAGAATAATTTTTAGCTCTAAAAGGATGTTGAGAGTTAATGAAAGGACTGAACTAAATAAATTCTACAAATGTTAAATAACAACTATAATACAGGACAAATTCCCGAACTCTAGTTGATGATTTACACATTTCAAGCATTAGCTAAAATAAACTGCTTAATTCATTCAAAAGTACTCTGTTAGAGAGTGGATATAATCTAGCAGAAGAGAGAAAATATGAATGGAAATACAACACAGGGCAATACAAAGAAATGTTCTAAGGATTTTATGAGACTGACAATACTGAGCTAATGAGGCACTTCTAAGAATTTTAGAAGCAGAGATCATTTCTGGCTCAGTTGATCTGGTAAAGTATCATGTAAGAACACCTTGCGGAGGGCAAATATGTGCAACTTAAACCGCAGAGGACTGACCTCCTTACTATGTGAAGAGATCTTAGAAATCACAAAGAAAGGAATGAACACCCAATAGAATAATGGGCAAATGCCAGGAATAGAGTTCATAGGAAAGTAAAAATGGTTTTTAACATCAGAAAATCTTCTCAACTTCATGTGTAATAAAGGAAATGCAAAACAAAACTTCACTGTGACACCATGCCTCACTTATTAGAATTGTCACAAATACAAACGTTTGACAACATACCCTATAGCAGGACTGTGAGGAAAGGAGCACTCAGATATTGACAGTAAGAGTGCAAAATGGTACAAGCCAACATTAGAAATATCTCATGTCTACCAAAATGACAAATGTATTTACCAATTGACTCATCAATTCCATTTCTTAGAATTGTGCTGAAGATGCTGCCACAAATAGAAACAATATATGCACGTTTTTATTTATTGTAGCACTATTTGTAATAGCAAAGGATTGGAACAACCCTCCTGTCTATCAATAGGGAACAAGTTGAACAAGCTATGGTACATGCATACAATGGAGTCGATTGAAGATCTCTATGTGTTAATGTTAATGTAGTGTTAATGTACAGAAGAACTGTATAAAAAAGATCTTCACGACCCAGATAATCACGATGGTGTGATCACTCACCCAGAGCCAGACATCCTGGAATGTGAAGTCAAGTGGGCCTTAGAAAGCATCACTACGAATAAAGCTAGTGGAGGTGATAGAATTCCAGTTGAGCTATTCCAAATCCTCAAAGATGATGCTGTGAAAGTGCTGCACTCAATATGCCAGCAAATTTGGAAAACTCAGCAATGGCCTCAGGACTGGAAAAGGTCAGTTTTCATTCCAATCCCAAAGAAAGGCAATGCCAAAGAATGCTCAAACGACTGCACAATTGCACTCATCTCACACACTAGTACAGTAATGCTCAAAATTCTCCAAGCCAGGCTTCAGCAATATGTGAGCCGTGAACTTCCTGATGTTCAAGCTGGTTTTAGAAAAGGCAGAGGAACCAGAGATCAAATTGCCAACATCCGCTGGATCATGGAAAAAGCAAGAGAGTTCCAGAAAAACATCTATTTCTGCTTTATTGACTATGCCAAAGCCTTTGACTGTGTGAATCACAATAAACTGTGAAAAATTCTGAAAGAGATGGGAATACCAGATGCCGGGAGCCGGCATATTGCATATTGAGTGCATATTGTATATTGAGTGCAGCACTATCCACAGCATCATCTTTCAAGATCTGGAATAGCTCAACTAGAATTATATCACTGCCGGGAGCCAGCGTGAGGAACTCCGCCCATGGCAAAGGTCATGAGGAAGGAGGCTCGGCATACGCAAAGTAGCCTCAGGAGGCGGGATTGAGCCTCAGGAGTCCCCCTGGAAATTCTCGAGCATCTACCCCCAAAACCAGAGTCTGTCTACTTTCTGCTTTGTGCTCTCACCTATACCTCTGACTTTACGGGGGGCTGTCCCCCACTACCTCTCTCTGAAAAAAGAGTTAGCTTACAGTTCCAGTTAATAATTCCTGGGTGTGACAGTGTTTCAACCTACAAACTCCTTTGGAAATTCTCTAGCCTGTCTGAATAGGTTTTTCCGGCCACATGTGATTATTCAGAGCCTCCCAACTGTGAGAGGCAGGAGATGTTCTAAACTGTCTAAACACAGATTCCTTTGAGTAGTTAAAAGATTGATTAGAAATTGTATTGGTGAAGGGTTTTTCACTTATTGGGCCAATGTTTGCTGCTAAGTCTCCATACTCCTTACCTACTGTGTCCTTGGCAGTGTATTGATTGATATAATGGGTGTATAGAAATGTAAGTAGTAGCCTCAGTGTTTGTAACCTTGGACCCTTAAGTTAATTCTTTTCTTGATTGAGCCCACCTCACCTTTGCCCTATAGGAATGCAACTATCCAATGCTTTTTGGAGGCTGGCGCCTGACTTTAGAATAATCACCTTTAGAGAAAAATAAGTTTATTAAAATGTTAACAGGCCTCCGGGCCAGAAGATGATGTAAATCACCTAAACTTTTGCATATGATAAGTTTGAAAGCCTGGCTTCGATTAGGATCAGGAACTGCTGTCCTTGCATGACTCCACCCCTTCCCCCATTATCCTCTACGCACAACTTAAGGTATAAAAACTACTTTGGAAAATAAAGTGCGGGCCTTGTTCACCGAAACTTGGTCTCCCCATGTCGCTCTCTCTCTCAAATTCTGGCTGAGTCTCCATCTGGAGCGCAG
>NW_011495081.1:7459575-7478894 GCF_000754665.1 Bison bison bison | reverse complement strand
GGCAGAAAGTGAGGAGGAACTAAAAAGCCTCTTGATGAAAGTGAAAGAGGAGAGTGAAAAAGTTGGCTTACAGCTCAACATTCAGAAAACAAAGATCATGGCATCCAGTCCCATCATCTCATGGGAAATAGATAGGGAAACAGTGGAAACAGTGTCAGACTTTATTTTTCTGGGCTCCAAAATCACTGCAGATGGTGACTGCAGTCATGAAATTAAAAGACACTTACTCCTTGGAAGGAAAGTCATGACCAACCTAGATAGCATATTGAGAAGCAGAGACATTACTTTGCCAACAAAGGTTCGTCTAGTCAAGGCTATGGTTTTTCCTGTGGTTTGTATGGATGTGAGAGTTGGACTGTGAAGAAGGCTGAGTGCTGAAGAATTGATGCTTTTGAACTGTGATGTTGGAGAAGACTCTTGAGAGTCCCTTGGACTGCAAGAAGGTCCAACCAGTCCATTCTGAAGATCAGCCCTGGGATTTCTTTGGAAGGACTGATGCTGAAGCTGAAACTCCAGTACTTTGGCCACCTCATGCGAAGAGCTGACTCATTGGAAAAGACCCTGATGCTGGGAGGGATTGGGGGCAGGAGGAGAAGGGGACGACAGAGGATGAGATGTCTGGATGGCATCACTGACTCTATGGACGTGAGTCTGAGTGAACTCAGTTGGTGATGGACAGGGAGGCCTGGTGTGCTGCAATTCATGGAGTCGCAAAGAGTCAGACACGACTGAGCAACTGATCTGATCTGATGTGTTAATGTGGAGATTATCTGCAATACAAACAACAAACGCAAAGAGCAAAACCATGAAATAAAGAGGGGAGGGATAAGAACATTTGCACGTACACATATTTCTGCTATAATGAAATCTGTGCTTTTCTAAAAGGACTTAGCCTTCTGCGAAGTTACATGCTTCAACTAAGAGGATTAGTTGAGAAAAAAAAAAAAAGTTGAGAGCAGACTTTGACCCTTATAAAGGGTCACTTTGTAACCAAGCATGAATAAAAATAATAATTGATTACACCTGGATTACTTAGACAGGCAGCCTGAGGTAACTGGAGGCTGCCAGGATCAATATTTGAAATTTATAAAAACAAGGGGTACATCCAGGCATTTCAGTAACCCTGCTCCCCAACAGCAGACTCTCTTAAAGGGGTCTGTTAGTCTAGTCCTCCAAGAAGCAGAAACTAAACAGGATTAAATGTTCAAGGACTTTATTAGGCAAGTTACCAGTGAGAGAAGAGGGGAAAGGAGACAGAGAAGGCTAGGAGGATCGTCCAACTGCAGTGCAAGTCTGACTCCAGGTAAAAGACAGGTGAAAGTAGCAACCTAGATTACCATGTAGCCAAAGAAAGATTTAATAAGCTGTTGGAAAATCTTCAAAATCAGTCATCAAGAGGTTCTGGTTTTCCAGGAATGGGCCCTCATTTGAATCCCTAACACTCTCAGTTCCTGGCTAGGCTGCTAATGTTGTTCAGTCACTCAGTTATGTCTGACTCTTTGCAACCTCATGGACTGCAGCACGCCAGGCTTTCCTGTCCTTCACTGTCTCCCGGAGTTTACTCAAACTCATGTCCATTGATGCTATCTAATCATTTCATTCTCTGCCACTGCCTTCTCCTTTTGCCTTCAATTTTTCCCAGCATCAGGGTGTTCTCCAGTGAGTCAGCTCTTCACATCAGGTGGCTAAAGTATTGGAGTTTCAGCTTCAGCATCAGTCCTTGCAATGAATATTCAGGAGTGATTTCCAGTAGGATGGACTGATTGGATCTCCTTGCAGTCCAAGGGACTCTCAAGAGCCTTCTCCAATACCACAGTTCAAAAGCATCAGTTCTTCAGCACTCAGCTTTCTTTATAATCCAACTCTCACATCCATATATTACTACTGGAAAAATCATAGCTTTGACTAGATGGACCTTTATTGGCAAAGTAATGTCTCTGCCTTTTAATATGCTGTCTAGGTTGGTCATAACTTTTCTTCCAAGGGGCAAGCATCTTAATTTCATGGCTGCAATCACCATCTGCAGTGATTTTAGAGCTCCCAAATTAAAGTCTGTCACTGTTTCCATTATTTCCCCATCTATTTGCCATGAAGTGATGGGACCTGATGCCATGATCTTAGTTTTTTGATGTTGAGTTTTAAACCATCTTTTTTCACTTTCATCTTTCACCTTCATCAAGAGGTTCTTTTAGTTCCTCTTCAACTTTCTGCCTTCAAAGTGGTATATGAATGTCTGAGATTGTTGATATTTTCCCCAGCAATCTTGATTCCAGTTTGTGCTTCATCGAGCCTAGCATTTCACATGATTCACTCTACATATAAGTTAAATAAACACAGTGACAGTATACAATCTTGTCGTACTCCTTTTCCAATTTTGAACCAGTCTGCTGTTCTACGTCCGGTTCTAATTGTTGCTTCTTGCCCTGCATGCAGCTTTTTCAGGAGACAGATAAGGTGGTCTGGTATTCCCATCCCTTTAAGAATTTTCCAGTTTGTTGTGATCCACACAGTCAAAGGCTTTAGCACAGTCAATGAAGAAGAAGCAGATGTTTTTTTTTGGACTTCCCTTGCTTTCTCTATGATCCAACAAATGTTGGCGATTTGATCTCCTCTGATTCTTCTGCCTTTTCTAAATCAAGCCTGCGTATGTGGAATTTCTCAGTTCACATACTGCTGAAGCCTAGCTTGAAGGGTTTTGAGCATTACCTTGCTATCATGTGAAACGAGAACAATTGTGAGGTAGTTTGAACATTCTTGGGCTTCTCTTGTGGCTCAGTTGATAAAGAATCCACTTGGAATGTGGGAGACCTGGGTTTGATCTCTGGATTGGGAAGACCCCTGGAGAAGGGAAAGGCTACCCATTCCAGTATTCTGGCCTGGAGAATTCTATGGACTGTATAGTTCATGTGGTTGCAAAGAGTTGGACACGACTAAGCAACTTTCACTTCACTTATTCTTTTGAACATTCCTTAGCATTGCCCTTCTTTTCAGCTGGAATTAAAACTGATCTTTTCTAGTCCTGTGGCCACTAATGTGTTTTCCAAATTTGCTGATTTCTGAGTGCAGCACTTTCACAGCATCATCTTTTAGAATTTGAAATAGCTCAGCTGGAATTCCATCACCTCCACTAGCTTTGTTCATAGTAATGCTTCCTAAGGCCCATATGACTTCACACTCCAGGATGTCTGACTCTAGGGAAGTGACCACATCGTTGTGATTATCCAGGTCTTAATAGACATTTTTGGTATAGCTCTTCTGTGTGTTCTTGCTCCCTGGCTGGGAGCAGCTCATGAAAAGCATAGCTTCAGTGGATTTCAGCAGCTGGGACCCTTGGTCAATGAAGCTCTCTGCAGCTGCACGTCTCTCAGGCCCATTCTCAAGGCCAGCTCAAGAACAACTGAGTGGTGTATTTATATAGCCTCTGACACCATCATACAAAGAGAAAGCCAGTCAGCCGCAAGGATGATATCAATATACCAAGAAAAAGAAGATGGAGACAATCCTGTGACTACGCCCCTGATACCACTTTTTCCTCAATTTCAGATTTCCTTGCTTTTTCACATAATTTGGCTGTTCAAATTTTCCTTGGTGAGCGAAAAAATTCCTCTCATTGCTTAAAAAATAAAAATTAAGATAACATATATGAGAACACTACAGCGAAAATACCAGTAACATTTTGATTAATGTTGAGGCTAGTGTGTGCTGAGATTATCTAGCTTGAAGGGGAGCTCTGAGCAAGTGGGGCTTTTTGAGATAGGCCTAGAAGCTACCATATCTTGCTACAGGCATGTCTAGATCTTTCAGGGTATCCACAAGATCAAAATATATCACAATAATGTGTAAGTCATTTTTCACTCTCATTCTCTGATGAGCATACAGGGAAGTTTTCCAGAGGCTAAATGACATGTGAATGTATTAAATTCAGAAACAGGTTGAGAATCCAGCTGTTTCTATTAAACCAGACATTAAGGAAATTTGCAAAATGCCATTCTTCTCACTAATTTTTTGTTTTGGAAAATACAGTTATTTTTCATGAATGTACAACATGTATGTTTACTTGTAATGATATTATTTTTAATTTACTTAATACATATTTTGACATTTTATCAGTTTTTATTTCTATGTGGTCTTCAATAATTTTTAAGAGTTTACAATGATCTTGAAACCAAAAGTTTAAGAACCTCTAACGGAAAAACTCTGTACTTCCTTCCTTAGAGTGTTTAACAGTAGTAATATGGCATCACTGAGTCTATGGACATGAGTTTGAGTAAGTTCCGGGAGCTGGTGATGGACAGGGAAGCCTGGTGTGCTGCAGTCCATGGGGTCACTAACAGTCGGACATGACTGAGCAAATGAACTGAACTGAACTGAATATTGTTATTAACATTTGGAAATATGTTCTTCCTATTTCTCAAAGATTTTAGTTCCTGACTCATTAGTATAGCTCCTTTCTTAGTTCTTGTTCAATGTATGCCTAGAGAAAACTTCCCACACCAACACTTTGCAATTTTTTGAACACATCTCTAATGACCTTGTCCTCAAATCTACCTCAGCCATTCACTTCTTATTTATTTATTTATTTATTTATTTTTTTTTTTTAGGCATTCACTTCTATGGTCACACCCTAGATTTTGTCATCATGGAAAACTACAGATTCCCTGTAATCTCATTTTTTTGCATTTCAGTTCTTTGATCACCACCTTCTATCTTTCTAGCTCAGTCCTCCTTCTATCTAGAGACCCTTTATTTTATTTATTTATTCAATTTGGCCACATGACACATTAGCAGTGAAAGCATGGAGTCCTAACCACTGGAGCACCAGGGAATTCCCATTCTAGAGGACTCTTTAATGCCACCAGAGGTCCTCAAATCTAGAGATGCTACTGTTGTTCACTTTTGGCGCCCTCATTTCTCCTTCTTACCCAGCTTAAATTCCATGGCCAATCATGTCTGGGTCCTGTGCCTCCAAAACTAACAGGCCTCCTCAAATAAAGAAAATCCCCTTGCTACTTCCTGCTTTGGGAATCTCTTCGGTTCTTCAGTTACTTCTTCCTCTTGTCTCCATCCTTTCTCTGTGCGCACACGCATCTATGAAAGTTCAAAACTTAAAGCTTCATCTGTAGGGGACTTACTGTAACTACTGTTAATGCTTTGAGGCACTATATATACAGCGGGTCCACCCTCCTGTATCCAACAGACACCAAAATCTGTGGATGTTCAAAGTGTTTTATATAAAATGTTATACTATTTGCATTTAACCTATGAACATCCTTTACATCACTTCTAGATTACTTATAATACCTAATACAATGTAAATGCTCTGTAAGTAGTTGTAAAGACAATGTAAATTCTACGTAAATTGTTGTGAGCAGCAGCAAATTCAAGTTTGGCTCTTTGGAAGTTTCAGGATTCTTTAAAAGAATATTTTCAATCCACAGTTGGTTAACTCTAAGGATACAGGATCCACAGATATGGAAGATTGACTGTACACGTACATGTGTGTATATATGTGTGTGTTAAGTCGATTCAGTCATGTCCAACTCTCTGCGAGGCTATGGACTGTAGCTCATTCTCTGTCCATGGAATTTTCCAGGCAAGCATACTGGAGTGGGTTGCCATCCCCTCCTCCAGGGGATCTTCCTGTATATATATATATATATATATATATATATATATGTATATATACACATACATACATACACTGTTTTTGTATTGTTTCTTTGCTTTACAATATCATGGATGTCTCTGTCAGTAACTGTACCTTAGCATCAGTTTACTAGCTACGTGACATTCCATTGTAGAGACGTCTTATGATGTACAGTAGTCTCTGCCTCCCCTTCCCCACTCCATCCACAGTTTCAGTTACCTGTAATCAATCTTGGTCTGAATATATTAAATGGAAAATTCCAAAAAGAATTCTTGAGTTTTAAGTCCTGCATCATTCTGAGCAGCATGATGAAATTTGGTGACACTTGCTGCTAAGTCGCTTCAGTCATGTCCGACTCTGCAACCCCAGAGATGACAGCCCACCAGGCTCCTCCGTCCCTGGGATTCTCCAGGCAAGAACACTGGAGTGGGTTGCCATTTCCTTCTCCAATGCATGAAAGTGAAAAGTGTAAGTGAAGTCGCTCAGTCATGTCCGACTCTTAGCGACCCCATGGACTGCAGCCTACCAGGCTCCTCCGTCCATGGGATTTTCCAGGCAAGAGTACTGGAGTGGAGTGCCATTGCCTTCTCCATGGTGCCACTTAGCCCTCCCTTTTTGTTATCAGATTGATTGAGGGGGTATCTCAGTGCTTGTGTTCAGTTAACCCTTATTTTACTTAAGAATGGCCCCCAAACGCAAGAGTAGTGAGGCCTGCAATTTGCATATGCCAGAAGAAGTTGTAATGTGCTTTCTTTAAATGAAAATGTGAAAGTTCTTGCCTTATTAAAGGAAGGAAAAATATTGTGTGCTGAGGTTGCTAAGATCCATGGTAAGAACAAATCCTGTATCTGTGAAATTGTGAAGAAGGAAAAATAAATTCATTCTACTTTTACTGTTGTACCTCAAACTGCAAAGTTTATGGCCACAGTATGTGATAGGTGCTTAGTTAAGGTGGAAAAGGCATTTACTTCGTACAAGCATATATTTTGAAAGAGAATAAGCGCACAAGTAGGTGAATGAATGCAATTCATACAACATTTATCATGGTGTTATGATTGCTTTATTATTCTTAATCTTTTACTATTCATAATTTATAAATTAAACTATGATAACATAGATATACTTGTACAGGAAAAAATAGAATATATAGTGTTTGCTACTATCCAGTTTCAAGTATCTACTAGGGGTCTTAGAACATAGGATAATGGAGATATAGAAGATAAAAGAGACAGAGAGTTTATCGTAGAAAACTAGTCCTCTATAGCTGGATGGTGCAATAAATATCTCTAATACACACCCTGTGCTCATGTGTTTACTCTGAAGAGTTAGAGTTCAGGCTGTGAAAAGGGCAGATGTGGAAACAAGAGCAGTGGCAGAGGAGACTGAAAAGAACAAGGAGTGTATGAGAAAGGCTGAGTATTTTACTTTGGGCCATATGGCACCATAGCCAAGAGCATGGAATAAGTCTTATGATGATCTGTGAATGGGAAAGAGTTCCGAAGACTTGCTCTCACTTAATCCTGGACTATGTCAAGTACAGTTCCAAGCACTTTATCATGTATAACTTATTGGAATTGCAGGTACTAGGAATCCCCTGATGGTCCAGCAGTTAGGACTCCATGCTTTCACTTCCCAGGGCTCAGGTTCCTTCCCTGGTCAGGGAACTAAGATCCACATGCCCTTCCGTCTAAAAAAACAATGCAGGTATTACTGTCATTCCTATTTGTAGGCAAGGAAACTGAGGGACAGAGATGTTTTATTGACCATGGTCACTCACCAAGATTACCCATCTAGCAAGAGATGAAACCAGGATTCACATTAATGCAGTCTTTTGGACTCTGTGGGAGAAGACGAAGGTGGGATGATTTGAGAGAACAGCATTGAAACATGTATATTATCATATGTGAAACAGATCACCAGTGCAGGTTCGATGCATGAGACAAGGTGCTCAGGGCTGGTGTACTGGAATGACCCTGAGGGATGGGATGGGGAGGTGGGAGAGGGGTTTAGGATGGGGAACACATGTACACCCACGTCTGATTCATGTCAATGTATGGCAAAACCCACTACAATATTGTAAAGTAATTAGCCTCCAATTAAAGTAAATTAATTAAAAAAATTAATGGTCTAGCTCCAGTTGTTGTTGTTCAGCCACTAAGTCATGTTCGACTCTTTGTGATCCCATGAACTGCAGCACCAGGCTTCTCTATCCATCATTATCTCCCCAAGTTTGCTCAAACTCATGTCCACAGAGTCAGTAATGCCATCCAACCATCTCATCCTCTGTTGGCCCCTTTTCCTCTTGCCCTTAAATTTTCCCAGGATCAGGGTCTTTTCCAATGAATCAGCTTTTTGCATCAGGTGGCCAAAGTATTGGAGCCTTACCTTCAGCATCAGTTCTTCCAATGAATATTCAGGGTTGATTTCCTTAGAATTGATTGGTTTGATCTCCTTGCTATACAAGGGACTGTCAAGAGTCTTCTCCAGCACCACAGTTTGAAAGCATCAATTCTTTTCTGCGCTCAGCCTTCTTTATGGTCCAACTCTCACATCCATACACAACTACCAGAAAAGCCATAGCTTTGACTATACGGACCTTTGTTGACAAAGTGATGTCTCTGCTTTTTAATACACTGTCTAGGTTTGTCATAGCTAGTCTTCCAAGGAGCAAGTGTCTTTTAATTTCATGACTCTAGTCACCGTCCTCAGTGATTTTGGTACCCAACAAAATGAAATCTGATAGCTTGCACATTTCCCCCTTCTATTTGCCATGAAGTGATGGGACTGTATGTCATGATCCTAGACTTTTGAATGTTGAGTTTTAAGCCAGCTTTTTCACTCTTTCACCTTTATCAAGAGGCTCTTTAGTTCCTCCTCACTTTCTACCATTAAAGTGGTATCATGTGCGTATCTGAGGTTGTTGATATTTTTCCCAGCAATCTTGATTCCAGCTTGTGATTCATCCAGCCCAGCATTTTGCAAGATAGCATTTCACAAGATGTATTCATGCTCTGGGAGATGGTGAAAGACGGGGAAACCTGGCATGATGTAGTCCATGGGGTCGCAAAGAGAAGAACACGACTGAGTGACTGAACAACACTTTGCATAGACATTAAATAAGCAGGGTGACAGTATACAGCCTTGATGTACTCCTTTCCGAATTTTGAACCAATCAGTTGTTCCATGTCTGATTCTAGAGCCTCACTGCTATTAACCAAAAACCATGATGGGGTGGCAAGCTTAAACCCAGCCCTTACAGACTTCAAATCTTTGACACATGAGTAATGCATAAATAAACATTGGCTTGATCTGTTCCCCTCATACTGGGAAAAGTGTGAAGCACCTTAGCTGAGACCATAGAAAACTCTATAGATTCCTCATCTCTAAAATATTTGTAGAAGGAAATGGCAACCCACTCCAGTGTTCTTGCCTGGAGAATCCCAGGGACGGGGGAGCCTGGTGGGCTGCCGTCTATGGGGTCGCATAGAGTCGGACACGACTGAAGCGACTTAGCAGCAATAAAAGGTCATAATAAACTTTGTGAATGAAACAATTACAAGCATTGAACTCAATTTGTATGGAAAAGTCACAGCATTGAGTAAGGCTGTGTAAGTTAGGCTTAGTCCTAAACTAAATAGTCTAAAGTTTTTCATTTGGGAAGTCTGCAAACACAAAACTAGTGTTTTCCCTATGTATTATTCACCCAGCTTCAACATTTAGCAACATCTTTTCAATTCTGTTTCATCTATGTCTTCTACTGTTTTATTTTTTTAATTACTAGAATATATTTTAAAACAAACCTAAGAGCTGTATCATGTAATCTATAAATATGTTGTTATGCATCTCTGATAGACTTTTTAAAGTTTTTTTTCAGGTAATTACAGATTGAGAGGACGTTACCCCCCCCTCCAAAAAAAAATGTTTTACCAGGGAGGTTACTGGTAGCATCTCAAATAACTAATATCAAACCCAAGAAAATGACGTCGGTACAATCCACAGAGCTTATCCAGATTTCACCTTTGTGTGTGTGTGTAATTCTATATAATTATGTTGTGTAAATTCACAGTCAAGATATCGAACATTGGGGAGCAGGCAGGGATAAACTGGGAGGTTGGAGTTGACACACGGACTACTACAGATAAAAAAGAGGACTTCCCCGGTGGTATACTGGATAAGAATCCACCTCCCAACGCAGAGGACGTGGGTTTGGTCCCTGGTCTGGGAAGTATCCACAGGCAGAGGAGCAACTAAGCCCATGTGCCAGAACAAGAGTAGCCTGAGCTGTGGAGCGTGCAAGCCCCAACTGCTGAGCCCACGTGCTGCAGCTGCTGAACCCTGAGCACCCAGAGCCTGTGCTCGGCGACGAGAAGCCGTCGCAGTGAGAAGCTCGTGCACAGCAACGAAGATAGCCCCCGCTTGCCGTAACTAGAGAAATCCTGCATGCAGCGACGAAGACCCAGTGAAACCAAAAAAAAAAAAAAATCACCATCAAAGTTATAGATAACTAGTAAGGACCTACTCTATAGCACAGGGAACTCTACTCAATACAGTGACCTATATGAGAAAAGAATCTAAAAAAGTGGAGATATGTATATGTATAACCGATTCACTTTGTTGTATAGCAGAAACTAACACGACATTGTAAATCAACTTGCCCCAATAAAGTTTTTTAAAAATTCAAAATAAAATAAAATAAAATAAAATATCGACTCATTGGACATGAGTTTGAACAAGCTCCGGATGATAGTGAAGAACAGGGAAGCGTGGCTTGCTGCAGGGTCGCAAAGAATCGGACGTGACTGAGCGACGGAACAAGAAATTTAACAATAAGCACTGATCCATAAGATGGCCAGTTTGCCTGAACTGAACCGATTTCAGGCTTTAACAGGTAAGAGCCCGGCTCCGCAGGTTGATAATTAAATTGCAAAAGGCGTAGAAGCCTCCAAGAGAAACAGTTTCCCGCCTCCCAGCCGGTTGCAGCTCTCTCGAGAAGAGCCTCGCTAGTGCCGGGCTGTGACGTCAGTACAGACACTAGACCCGCCCCCTGGGGTCTTTCTGCTTCTGCGCGGTTGAGTAACCTAGGAGTTTGCGCTCTTAGCTCTGCCCACTGCCCCGGAAGTTAATGCAGAAGCCACACCCCCTACTCGGCCGGCCGGGACGGAGCCATTTTAATTCATATCTGAGTGGGCGGTGGCGATTCGTGTTGGCCGTCTGGCTCCGCAGGGCAGGGGGCAACTTTACTGGTTTGGGGTGGTTTTTAGTTTAATTTTTCTTTTCTAGCTTGGCATCGCGGGCCAGTTCGTAATTCTAATCGGCTGAGGCCATGTCAGGAGACGGAGCCACGGAGCAGGTGAGGAAGGAGAGTGGTGGGGCCTCGTGGCGACCTCTTCTCTCCACGTCTCTGTTCGTCCGAGTACTCCAGCCATATTCGCTTGAGGAAGGAATCAGGGGTTTAATGTACCCAAGGGCTGGGTACAGAAGTACGGTGGGAATGGGGAGCGAGATCTGACTGAGATTTGAAACTTTTTTGGCTTCTCTGTCTTAGGGGTTAATATGAACAAATATTTGATTTAGACAATAGCTGGGAAACTACTTCGTCCTGTTTAGGTTTATGGGACTTAGCCGGTGAGATTCTTTGCTTTAATACCATGTTGGTGTTTAGGGGTTAGGAATGGATTATTTTAACGTGTACTCGCTGTTTTCGAAAAACTTGAAAGTGTTCTTTCTCTCCAACCGTCTTTCCGATATACACTGTACCCAGAAACTGGTTACTAGTTTGAGAAATAATTTGAGATGAAACTGATCTGAAGAAATAGATTCTCGCCAGAGCGAATGAGGGAGGAAGCAGTTTAGGAGTGGATCGTTATGCCAAGTTGGGAATTCTGTGGCTTTCTCCCGCTCCCTCCCTTAGCATTTCATTTTCGTTTTTCCAACGACACAGATAATTGTAGAGTTTGATATATCAGAAATGAGAAGTTCGATATGGACACTAAATAAAAACAGCTGTTTTAGTACTGGATATGTGACATATAAGTATTAAAAAATTCAGGGTTTTTGTTAAATGATCTGTTCCTTTTGCTTTTTATTCAGAATTTTGTAGGATAGTCTTTACCTTTTAGTTTGAAAGAGGAAACTGATATTTTATGAAAGATATCAGGTTTTTTTTTTCGATTTATGTTTAGTATGTTTAGGTAAATGGTTTTTAAAATGGAGGCTAGATAGACTGCAGATTTCAAGTTCGAGTTCTTGAAATTTCCCATTGCCATAGCAACGAAATACACTTACGTTTCCGTTTTTCAAGTGCCCGGCTTGTGGAGTGGGAAGTGTTCTTGGGGGTTGACAGAGATGAGGCAAAATTGGAATGTTTCTATTGAATAGAATAGAGTGACTATAAATTTTATTGTCGTTCAAGTTTGGATAAACTGAATTTTGTATTTGCTTGTCGACAAATTTCTGTCCTGAAATTTTCAGTATTTACATTTTACATCCTGTTAGAATGCCCCAGATTTGCAGTCTTTAAATTGTTACGTCATATGTGTTTACATATACTACCCTTTTTCTGGGTTCATGTTTTGTTACCTGCAAGTGGAGGAGGAGTAATGTATTAAGGTTTTCGTTGAAAGTTTCACGAATTCATTGTTAATTCTTAAATTTATCTAAAATTGTAAACACACTGAAATGGTGCCATGACCTTTTCAACTGAGAACTGTGGTGTTTTAAGTGGGACAGACAGTGGTAATTTTTTGAAAAAAGTTTCACCCATTAGTTTTATGTGCCAAGTTTAGGACATAAAGAAAAGTGCAGTGAATGCCTATAGTACAGGTCTTCACCTAGAATCGACCGTTGTTGAGTGTTTGCCATATTTGCTTTATATCTTGTACATGTTTATTTGAAAGTAAGTCAACACATATTCAGCCCCCCTTATTTCAGTTTCTCTTATACAGTATAAAGACCTTAATGCTATTTTATAACTATTATACCATTTCCCATCTAAGAAAATTAATAGTAATACCGTATTACTTCTAAAAATTAGTTCATATCCAAATTTCCTCAGTTTCTCCAGAAGGCAGTGTAATTCAGAGGGTTTTATTATTTTAAAAATCAGAATCTATAATGTAGGTTATTTGCATCATTTGATTATGTCTCTTGAATAGTCCCTCTATTTTTTGTCGCCTAGGATATTTATTGTCTATTTGAAGAATCCAGAACAGTTCTCTTGTAGAACTTCTCATTTTCTGTCTGGGTTTATTTGATGTGTGTGTGTGAGGTATCATTTAACTTGTTCTTTCATCTTCTGTATTTCCTGGAAAGTAACAGTTCTGTCTAAACTCAGAGCTTTGATAATATTCAGGTTAAATATTTTTGTGTATAATACAGCATCACATCAAAAAGCACTTCATGCTAGGTTATTCCTCTGTCAGCAATGGTTTAAGTTTGTTCACTTGGTTAGGGTAATGACTGCTGGGTCTTTTCATTGTAAAGGATTATTTCCCCCTTTGCAGTTAGTAATCTGTGGGTCGATAACTGTGTTCCTCAATAACCTTTTATCTAGTTATTTATTGTCAATTGATAATCCTTGAATAAATAAGTTATTTCCTTGGAAATGGCAAATTGTGATTTTTTTAAAAAAAATTCTATTCTGTCTCTACTTACTGGCTCATACTTTTCCTCAAAGAAGAAATTCCTGTTTTCTTTTCCCCTCCTTTTTAAAGATTGAATATTGCTGTGGATTTATGGTGTTTTCTGAATTTACTATGTTAAATTCAGCTATAACTTTTTTTTTTTTATGCTTAACTTGTCCTAACTTTTATGGTGCTTCCTGTATCCTATATATTTTTTCCATCAGTCTGTAAGACATTTTTTGACATCTGATGACCAACAAAGAATTATCTTCATATAATCTTTTGAATTTTTTAAAGATACATTTCAAACATGCAAGAAAAAAAGAATAGTATATGGTGCTTCTATTACAGAGCTTTGTCACAGCTAAACCTGTTTTCTCCATACTTTGACTTATTCTTCCCACCTCCATTTGTTGTTGTTATTTAGTCAATAAGTCATGTCTGACTCTTTTGCAATCCCATAGATTGTAGCCTGCCACTCTTCTCTGTCCTTGGGATTTCCCAGGCAAGAAGACTGGAGTGAGTTGCCATTTCCTTATTCTGGGGATCTTCCAACCCAGGGATCGAAACCGAATTTCCTACTTGGCAGGTAGATTCTTTACCACTGAGCCACCTGGGAAGCCCCCCACCTCCATTACTTTGAAGCAAATCCCAGATATGATATTATTCAACTTTTAACTGGAACAGTGGTTAATACCTTGAAGGGTGACATGATCAAAAATATGAATCAGCTAGCTTGCTTGATGTGTAAGGCAACAGTCAGTGAAAATTTAGGGGAAAATTGAGTGATGATGGACAAGGGGGAAAAAAAGACTAAACAAAACTTGAATAATGAGAAGAAGATCAAAACCACTCTGAATGGTGGATTTGCTTTGGAAAGATGCCAAGGGGTTTCCCTCCTTCGAGATATGAATTGTAGATTTCTTTTAGCTGTTTAGCATTGAAACTCAAAAAAATGATAATTTGTTCAGTAAACCTGATAATATTTTAGATTTGTTATTCAAAATTATGTATTCATAATTCAAATTCATAATTTGAAATGTATTCAAAAATATAGATGGTCATTTCTTGGTACTGAATCTCTGGATTTGTGCTCTTTGAAAGAGGGAAATGATTGTAGACAAGCAAAATCAAGAGTGAGGTTTATTGTGTGTGGGTTTTTTTTAACTCTTGTAAGGATGTTCTATTTTACATTTAGAGTGCTGTTTAAATTACTTTGCAGTGTTGGTGGATATTCTGGAGCCTCGTGTTTACTGTTTTTGCCAGTTTAGTCATGACAGAACCACATGCATATAGATTTCCCCCCTGACAAAAGCACATCTGGTTCCCCCGTGGAATTATGGCTCTATTTTTATCTTGTACACTTTTTTCTAACTGCTTGATTCAACTTTTGATCTCATTCTTCACATCATTTTACCTTGTGCGCCACCTCTACAGCATTTAATAGGCTATTTCGAGTTCGTTCACTGAGTTTTGAATTCAAAGGGCTGCCTTATTCACCTTAAAAACCTAGATCACTGTTTTGGTAATTAAAGGTGAAATGGATAAATTTTTGCACTCAGGCCATATGCTATATGTTACAAAATTTTATAGAATTGTATCTTCTTGGGAAGATAGGTGCTTATAATTACTGGTAATACAAAATAAAGTATTTTGGGCATAAGAGTGAGTGGTTTCTAAAGTTTTGTTGACCAACAGAAAAAGAGGAAGGGAGAAATGTATTTAGCCAAGTCAATTCCGATGAAGCTTTAAGTCCCTAAACTTCTGATTCTACACTTTTGTCTTTTAGAAATAAGATTTCAGTTTTCAAACAATTCATAGCCTATCCTAGAGTTAGGAAGGCCTGAAGTATAAAAAGAATGATCTTTACTTTGGAGGGGTGGGGGGAAGAATTATGTGACTTGAAGAAGCTCAAATTAATGGCTAATAAAGTTCTTAACAAAGAGGAGAATTCAGGGCCATAAAAGTGTTTTGCTTTTGGTGAAAAATAAGTTTAGGAAGATATAGAAAATATGAGAAATATGTGTTCTATTTTGTACTTATTAATTAGGAAAGAAAGATAAAACTGTTGAAACCTGATTTATTCTGTTGAGTAACGATTAGTAGTGGTTAAAAGGAAATAGTGCCTATTTTAAACCTAAGTGGATGTGTGTGAAGGTTAGAAGAGGAAGTGAAAAAGCCAAGAATATATGTTATATGATAGTCTTTTCTTTGGATACAATTATTTTTATTTGTTTTTAACAAAATCTTTCTGTAATAGCCTTTTCTAACTTTCCCCTGTCCTGTTTTAAGTGATACTTAGTGTAACAGTTTTGGACAGGCAAGGTTGATTTGATCTTATTGTTAATATTTCTTGAGGAAATTTACTATAGAGGATACTATATCTGGCAGTAATTGTTCCTAAGAGAGAGAGATCTGTGTTTACAGTACTGGTTTTCCTGAAAAGTACAACAGAGGGAGGTTGTGTTAGACGAGACTGCATTCTCTCTTCCTTAGGAACACAAAAATTTGCATCCTAGATAGGCCTTCCAGAATGGTAAAATCTATTCAGATGTTTGGATCTATTAAGTGGATGATTGCAAAAAACAATTCATAGTTTTCGACTTTTCTGCCATTATCTCTAAATCTTTATTCTTTTTTAGACAAGACCTAGTTGTGAATTTGAGTCTTCTTGTTTTTAATGAATAGTTGGTAATGGTGTGAGATTGATTTTAAAAGAGATTTTAGTTGGGCAAAGTTTAACCTAATTTTAGATTAATGGATAGTTTATAATAAGCAGTAAATTTTTATTAAAACCCGAAAGGTAAAAGTATTCTTAATTGTTGTCTTTCTAGTGTTTCACTTAGCTTATCAGATAAATTAATATTTTGGTCCCTCCTGATCAAAAGAAGCTGCGTTTTTCACATTCTAAAAGATTAAGATTTTTATGTATAAAACAAATACTTCGAAGCTGTTTGTTTCCTAGCGAATGAATAAACAAATATAAGAAGCAAGTATGATAAGTATAATTATTTAGACCAATAACTGTTAGCCTGCTTATTCTAAGTTTTTGAAATGGTTGTACATTTAGTAGATTTAAGTTTTTGAAAGATTTGAAGGGATTATATGCAGGATATATATTCAGATTTGTTCACTGAAAACATCTAGTAGTTTTGTCGCACTGGTAAAGGAACATAGGACTAGGCTGGCATCCAGTACTAATGTCACCTTAGTTCTGGATGCCTTAGGCATATGAATTGGCTTAGTTACTTCTTGAATAGTCTTGCAGAGTACTACTCTAGTCTGGTTTTGATTTTGGAAAAAGACTACCAAGAGAAACTTACAAGTTGAAACATTTAGTATTTGCAGTTTTCTTAATATTTTAACAACAACAACAAAAGGAATGACTTGGGTCTGATTCTGCTTTATTTTTGAGGAAACAACATTTGGGGAAACACATATTTATAGAACAGATGGATTAGGTGGTGGTTCTCAACATGGAGTCAGTGGTCCATTGTATCATATTCACTTAGGTGCTTCATTATTGCCTGTACCTCAATTTTAGATATGTTGTAATAGATTCTGTAGGTGAGGCTGAAAATCTTCATTGGAAATGAGTATCACGGTAATATTTAAGTAAATGAGTTTGTAAACCATTTAGGTTAGGGATTGAAGATACTTGGACCTTCAAAGTTGGTTTTGAATACATTGATAAAATAAATGGAGAAAAACGTTGCAGATTATACACATGGACATCACCAGATGGTCAACACCAAAATCAGATTGATTATATTCTTTGCAGCCAAAGATGGAGAAGCTCTATACAGTCAGCAAAAACAAGACCGGGAGCTGGCTGTGGCTCAGATCATGAACTCCTTATTGCCAAATTCAGACTTAAATTGAAGAAAGTAGGGAAAACCAGTAGACCATTCAGGTATGATCTAAATCCCTTCTGATTATACAGTAGAAGTGAGAAATAGATTTAAGGGACTAGATCTGATAGACAGAGTACCTGATGAACTATGGACAGAGGCTTGTGACATTGTACAGGAGACAGGGATCAAGACCATCCCCATGGAAAAGAAATGCAAACAAGCAAAATGGCTGTCTGAGGAGGCCTTACAAATAGCTGTGAAGAGAAGCGAGAAGCAAAGGAGAAGCAAAGGAAAGTTATAAGCATCTGAATGCAGATTTCCGAAGAATAGCAAGGAGAGATTAAAAGCCTTCTTCAGCGATCAATGCAAAGAAATAGAGGAAAACAACAGAAGGGGAAAGACTAGAGATCTCTTCAAGAAAATTAGAGATACCAAGGGAACATTTCATGCAAAGATGGGCTCGATAAAGGACAGAAATGGTATCGACCTAACTGAAGCAGAAGATATTAAGAAGAGGTGGCAAGAATACACAGAAGAACTGTACAAAAAAGATCTTCACGACCCAGATAATCATGATGGTGTGATCACTCACCTAGAGCCAGACATCCTGGAACGTGAAGTCAAGTGGGCCTTAGAAAGCATCACTACAAACAAAGCTAGTGGAGGTGATGGAATTCCAGTTGAGCTATTCCAAATCCTGAAAGATGATGCTGTGAAAGTGCTGCACTCAATATGCCAGCAAATTTAGAAAACTCAGCAGTGGCCACAGGACTGGAAAAGGTCAGTTTTCATTCCAATCCCAAAGAAAGGCAATGCCAAAGAATGCTCAAACGACTGCACAATTGCACTCATCTCACACGCTAGTAAAGTAATGCTCAAAATTCTCCAAGCCAGGCTTCAGCAGTATGTGAACCATGAACTTCCTGATGTTCAAGCTGGTTTTAGAAAAGGCAGAGGAAACAGAGATCAAATTGCCAACATCCGCTGGATCATGGAAAAAGCAAAGAGAGTTCCAGAAAAACATCTATTTCTGCTTTATTGACTACACCAAAGCCTTTGACTGTCTGGATCACAGTCAACTGTGGAAAATTCTGAAAAAGATGGGAATACCAGACCACCTGACCTACCTCTTAGAGAAACCTGTATGCAGGTCAGGAAGCAACAGTTAGAACTGGACATGGAACAACAGACTGGTTCCAAATAGGAAAAGGAGTACGTCAAGGCTGTATATCGTCACCCTGCTCATTTAACTTCTATGCAGAGTACATCATGAGAAACGCTGGGCTGGAAGAAGCACAAACTGGAATCGAGATTGCTGAAGAAATATCAATAACCTCAGATATGCAGATGACACCACCCATATGGCAGAAAGTGAAGAGGAACTAAAAAGCCTCTTGATGAAAGTGAAAGAGGAGAGTGAAAAAGTTGGCTTAAAGCTCAACATTCAGAAAACAAAGATCATGGCATCTGGTCCCATCACTTCATGGCAGATAGATGGGGAAACAGTGGAAACAGTGTCAGACTTTATTTTTGGGGGCTCCAAAGTCACTGCAGATGGTGATTGCTGCCATGAAATTAAAAGACGCTTACTCCTTGGAAGGAAAGTTATGACCAACCTAGACAGTATATTCAAAAGCAGAGATACTAGTTTGCCAACAAAGGTCCGTCTAGTCAAGCAACTGAACTGAACTGAGGCCTTTGATAGTATTTAACTGATTTTTCTCTCCCTACTATATTTATCAGTTACTAGTTCATTCACTCAGTTGTGTCCAACTCTTTGTGACCCCATGAGTTGCAGCATGCCAGGCCTCCCTGTCCATCACCAACTCCCAGAGTTCACTCAGACTCATGTCCATCGAGTCGATGATGCATTCCAGCCATCTCATCCTCTGTCGTCCCCTTCTCCTGCCCCCAATCCCTCCCAGCCTCAGGATCTTTTCCAGTGAGTCAACTCTTTGCATGAGGTGGCCAAACAAAGCATTGGAGTTTCATCTCCTTTAGGATAGACTGGTTGGATCTCCTTGCCAGTCCAAGGGACTCTCAAGAGTCTTCTCCAACACCACAGTTCAAAAGCATCAATTCTTCTGTGCTCAGCTTTCTTCACAGTCCAACTCTCACATCCATACATGACCACTGGAAAAACCATAGCCTTGACTAGATGGACCTTTGTTGGCAAAGTAATGTCTCTGTCTCTTA
>NW_011495081.1:7409003-7459475 GCF_000754665.1 Bison bison bison | reverse complement strand
TCTCACATCCATACATGACCACTGGAAAAACCATAGCCTTGACTAGATGGACCTTTGTTGGCAAAGTAATGTCTCTGCTTTTGAATATGCTGTCTAGGTTGGTCATAACTTTCCTTCCAAGGAGTAAGCGTCTTTTAATTTCATGACTGCAATCACCATCTGCAGTGATTTTGGAGCCCAGAAAAATAAAGGCTGACACTGTTTCCACTGTTTCCCCATCTACCTGCCATGAAGTGATGGGACCAGATGCCATGATCTTCGTTTTCTGAATGTTGAGCTTTAAGCCAACTTTTTCACTCTCCTCTTTCACTTTCATCAAGAGGCTTTTTAGTTCCTCTTCACTTTCTGCCATAAGGGTGATGTCATCTACATATCTGAGGTTATTGATATTTCTTCCAGCAATCTTGATTCCAGCTTGTGCTTCTTCCAGCCCAGCGTTTCTCATGATGTACTCTGCATAGAAGTTAAATAAGCAGGGTGACAATATACAGCCTTGATGTACTCCTTTTCCTATTTGGAACCAGTCTGTTGTTCCATGTCCAGTTCTAACTGTTGCTTCCTGACCTGCATATAGGTTTCTCAAGAGGCAGGTCAGGTGGTCTGGTAGTCCCTACTATATTTAGTCACTCATGAATGGAAAATACTCATTATAAAACTAGTTTTGTGACTCTGCTAGTTCTGTTGCAAAGATCATCAAAACTCTTGGTCAAAAAGCTGATGTAGCTTTACATTCTTTAACTTACTATATCCCTCTCTACATTTGATTTTTATCACTTGGTTTAAATTTTCACTGACTTCTATTTGAATTTAATTTACATATGACCTCCAGCATAACACCCTCTCCATATATCACAAAAATAGCTATTTGAAGAAAGTGAAGTACTTTTTTTTTTTTTTCCTGTCCCAAGTTTTACTTCCCTGGTGGAAATGGAAAGAAGAAATTAAATTAGATTATACACATCACTGACTCAGTGGACATGAGTTTGAGGAAACTCCGGGAGTTGGTGATGGACAGGGAGGCCTGGCATGCTGCAGTCCATGAGGTCACAAAGAGTTGCACACAACTGAGTGACTGAACTGAGCTGACTGATACATTTAAAATCATTAATATAAATGTCTGTCACTTCTCCACACCCCACCCTATTGACAGCCACCTAATATAAATTAAACTATTGTATAGACGGTGGTTTGCAGCCTCACTTTCCCAGAAGCTATGTGGCATATCCATGACACATGACAATTGTAAGAAAAGATTATTAAAAATGCTTCTTTTTCAGACTACATAATTGTATTTTTTGGTCTTCATCAAAAATGATATATTGCAGCAGATTGAAAGCAGAAGGCAGATGTTAAAGAGATCACAAAAATGTAAAACAGTGACATCATTTTCACTAATTTGTTGTTGTCCTGGAAAATATTTTTAACTAAAATTAGAAATTTATTTTTAAATGAATTAACATTAAAATTTTTGCAGTTTTAATTTCTAATATAATATTGATAGATTTGACCCACATTTTATAAAGTGTCTCTAGTTCCTCAGTTGTAAGACTGCAAAGTGATTCTCTATAAGAAGTTTGAGAACCATTGAAATAATGCATGGAACCTGTGAGACAATATTGTAAGTTCTGTTTCTCTGAGTTAGCTTCCCATAGCAAAAAGAAAGTAAAAAGACAACCAACTGAAGGGTAGAAAATTTTTGTAAACTATATATCCAATAATTAACTAATAGCTATAATATGTAAAAACACTTGCAATGCAATAACAAAAAAAATAAAATGGGCAAGGAATCTGGAAGGACATTAACTATATACAAATAGCCAATAAAAACATGAAAAGTGTTGAACTTCACTAACTACCAGTGAAATAAAGATCAAAACTACAATGAGATACCACTCTACTGTCATTTAAAATTATCAAAAAGGTAGATAATACCAAGTGTTGGTCAGAATGTAAGAAAAATTGAAGCCCTTTTACTGGTGGAACTGTAAAATGGTTCAGTCACTTTGGAAAACAGTCTGACACTTCTTCAGAGTGTTACATAGTTTGCTTTATGGCATAACAGTTTTACTTCTGGGTATGCTAAGTTGCTTCAGTTGTGTCCAACTCTGTGCGACCCCATAGACGGCAGCCCATCAGGCTCCCCTGTCTCTGGGATTCTCCAGGCAAAAACACTGGGGTGGGTTGCCATTTCCTTCTCCAGTGCATGAAAGTGAAAAGGGAAAGTAAAGTCGCTCAGTTGTGTCTGACTCTTAGCGACCCCATGAACTGCAGCCCACAAGGCTCCTCCGTCCATGGGATTTGCCAGGCAAGAGTACTGGAGTGGTATACACCTAAGTAAAAAGAAAATACAAAAGGAGCTCCACTCAAAAACTAGAAATAATCCAAATGTCCATCGACTGTTTAGTAAAATGTGGGATATCCATTCAGTTCAATATTTGGCACTGGAAAGTACTGATATGAAGACATGAAGTTTGAAAACATGCAAAGTGAAAGTCAGAAACAAAACACATTGTGTTATTTACATGAAATGCCTACACATTTATGGAAACAGATTGGTGGTTGCATAGGCCTAGATGGATTGGGAAATGGGAATGCCAGTTAATGGGTATGGGTTTTTGTTTAGGGTGGTAAAAATGTTCTAAAATTTATTGTGATAGTGAATATACTAAAGCATTGAATTTTACATTTTAAATGGGTGAATTGTATGGAATTTGATTGTCTCAATAAAGCTATTATTAAAAAGTCAAACATGTATAATGTATCCTACCTCCATCCTTTAAGTCAGTTGTCTATGGGGGAATTCTTCAGAGAGAAGTTGGTATTTTAGCAATACTCTACGACTAGAAAAATTGTTCATAGAACACACACTCAAGTAGTTCCTCAGCAGCATTTTTGCCTTCTACAAAAAAAGTCTGTCATCTGCTTCACAAGTTTTTCTGATTTTTGTACCTATTTGAAATAGTATATGTTGATGTGTATCTGTATACTCCTTACAGTCTTACAATGTTTCTGATTTTTAAAATTGTGCAAATCAAAGCAGCTCCCAGTGTCCTACTAGTATCATTAAATGTGCATGCATTGGGAACTGAACTAGTCCAGCCTTTGGTCTGCTCATTTGATTTGGGGCCCATCCTATTCCCCATTAACATCCCCCTATAGGATGATAATAGAATTACAGGTATTCCAAAGACAAGCTGGATTTTGATAGTTTCTTTATAGTTGTTTTTGGGACATGTAAACATGAGATGGCTGTTTGGCTATAACTAAACAGAGTTCTGACCTCATTCCATTACAAATGGGCACTAGAAACTTGAGACAAGTTTTCTTAAAGTGACCTATTTCTCTGATCTGGCAACAGATTCAGAAAATAATATTGGGTTGGCCAGAACAAGTTTTTCTGTAAGGTGTTGTGGAAAATGACAAGTGAACTTTTTGGCCAACCCAGTAATACAACTCTGTTCTTTATGAAGCCTCGGTCTGCTTGTTGATTCTAGAAAACTTCCATTTTCATTTGCTCAACAGCAAATACAGTAGCCAGACCACAAAACAAAAATGTTACACTCTTTGGTTACCCAACTGGTTCATATCTGTGACAATGAATGACTTCTTATTGTGAGAAATGTGGCCTTTAACTACTAGAGGATACTGGGCCGTTTCAGTTATCTTCTATTAATTCAGTTGATAGAGAATTATATATATAGATTCTTTTACAAACATTTGACTACATTCTTGTCCGGAGGAAAACATTTACCATTGTAAAAGATTCTGCAAAGAGCTGATTCATAGTTCTGCCAGATTTAACTGGACTTTGGGCAGATTCATGTAATTTAATTATATTTTTTATTATAGAATGGGATTATTGGTTATTTAACAAGGAGTGGTGATTAATGCCTAACATAGTAGATGGTCAATAAATGTTTTGTTTTACATTTGATCCATCATCCTTTCCTTGGGCTTCTTAGTCCATGGTAACTCCTTCCTCCAGGTGTCTATTGATACAATTTTTGGTGTTCCATGAACTTGAATGGACAAAATAAAACTATTTTCACTAATTTTAACTGAAATCAAGCCTTCTATTATGAATGTGGGCAAGAAACCATGCTAGTACTGTTAGCAACAGCTGTGTGACTGGGACAGAAGGATTCACAGTGCTATTAGCACTCATCAGTAGACTCACTAGATTTCATGTGATAAGTGTTTGTTACTGTGTAAAACTTTAAGATATTTAGATAATTATATTTCAGTATAATTGAATCCTACATAGTTTATTTTGTATATTTGAGAACATTATCCTGTGAAAGTTCCCATGGACATCAGTGGCAAGAAGGTACAGCGGTACCAAAAAAAAAAAGTTTGGAACTGCTTGTTGTTGTTTAGTTGCTAAATCGTGTCTGACTCTTGTGACCTCCTGGACTGTAGCCCACCAGTCTCTCTGTCCAAAGGGTTTACCAGGCAAGAATACTGGAGTGGGTTGCCCGTCTCCTGCATTGGCAGGTGGATTCTTTACCACTGAGCCAGAGCCCGCCCTTTCAACTCAGCTGCACATTGCGACCACCTGGTGTTGTGTGCCACTTGGTGCTGTCATGTCTGGCTCTTTCGAACTCTGTGGACTGCAGCTTGCCAGGCTCCATCTGTCCATGGGATTCTCCAGGCAAGAATACTGGACTGGGCTGCCATTCCCTTCTCCAGGGAATTTTCCCAACCCAGGGATCAAACCTGCATCCCTTATGTCTCTTGAATTGGACCTGAAGAGTTTTTTTAAAAACAGTGACAGTTCAGGCTCATTCCTAGAGATTTTATTTCAAATGATCCAGAGTGAGACTTGAGTATCTTTTTAAATGCTCTTTACCCAAGGTGATTCTGATGTGCTGCCAGGGTTGAGAATCACTAAATGAATGGCTTATTTTATTTCATAAGGAGACTTTTATCCTTGGTGCAGTTATGCTGGTCAGATATTAGATGCCATCTTCTGAGTTTCTCTGTTCTGCAGATTATGGTATGTGTTGTTGTTCAATCACTAAGTTGTGTCCAACTCTTTGCAACCCCATGAACTGCAGCACTCCAGACTTTCCTGTCCTTCACTCTTTCCCAGAGTTTGGTCAGATTCATGTTCATTGAGTTGGTGATGCTATCCAACCATTTCATCTGCTTCCCTCTTCTCTGTTTGCCTTCAATCTTTCCCAGTATCAGAGTCTTTTCCAATGAATTGGCTCTTTGCATCAAGTAACAAAAGTGTTGGAGCTTCAACTTTAACATCAGTCCTTGCAGTGAGTATTCAGGGTTGATTTCCTTTAGGATTGACTGGTTTGATTTCCTTGCTACTCAGGGGCCTCTAAAGAGTCTTCTCCAGCACCACAGTTCAAAAGCATCAATTCCTTGGTGCTCAGCCTTCTTTATGGTCCAGCTCTCATATCTGTACATGACTATTGGAAAAACCATAGCTTTAACTATGTGGATCTTTGTTGACAAAGTGTTGTCTCTGCTTTTTAATATGCTGTCTAGTTTGTCGTAGCTTTTCTTCCAAGGAACCAGGTGTCTTTTAATTTCATGGCTGCAGTCTCTGTCAACAATGATTTTGGAGCCCCAAAAAATAAAATCTGCCACCGCTTCCATTTTTCCCCTTCTATTTGCCATGAAGTGTTAGGACTGGATGCCATGATCTTAGTTTTTTGAATATTGAGTTTTAAGCCAGCTTTTTCATTCTCCACTTTCACCCTTATCAAGAAGCTCTTTAGTTCTTCTTCATACTCTGCCCTTAGAGTGGTATCATCTGCATATCTGAGGTTGTTGATATTTCTCTTGGCAGTCTTGATTCAAGCTTGTGATTCATCAGCCAGGCATTTCACATAATGTACTCTGCATATAAGTATAGTATACATTATCTAATTTGGTAGGTTAATTTTGAAGACGTGAATTTGAATGATTTGGCCTCCCATCAGACTTCTTTGAAATACTAATTGTTATTTTTAGTAGCTTTGATTAGCTTAGCTGATTTTTAGGTTGTAATTTAAAGTATCATATTTACTTCTTATTTTATCATTAATATCATTAATATTTTATGATTCATATCTTACAAACCTTCATTTATTTTATAATATTTTTAAAATTTGTTTTGTCAAGAGGTAAACTGAAAGTCTTTGTTTTGTATCCCAGATGCCCCTTAAACAATGCACATAATAGGCACTGAGGAAATATTTTTCAGGTGAACAGTAAAACTTCAAACAGCAGAAGAGTAGGTATACGATGTGTAAAGTACACTTGTATGTGGTGTGCGTGTATCTCCCCAGCCACACCTACTTTTTTTTTAACTGGCTATTATGTCCCATGTTGCTGTTTATAGACCTGCCTTGTTTGTTCTTTTTGGTGGTTGCAAATTCCATAATTTATTTAACCAGTTTCTTTTTTTTGATTATTTAAATTATTCTTAGTCTTGCACAGCAACAAACAGCCACATAGCTGAGTATTCTGTGCATATCTTTGTATACATGTAGAGTAGGATAAGGAGAAGGCAATGGCACCCCAGTCCAGTACTCTTGCCTGGGAAATCCCGTGGACGGAGGAGCCTGGTAGGGTACAGTCCATGGGGTTGCGAAGACTCAGACACGACTGAGCAACTTCACTTTCACGCACTGGAGAAGGAAATGGCAACCCAACTCCAGTGTTCTTGCCTGGAGAATCCCAGGGACAGAGGAGCCTGGTGGGCTGCCGTCTATGGGGGTCGCACAGAGTTGGACACGACTAACGTGACTTAGCAGAGTAGGATAAGTGGCCAGAACTGGAATGCAGGGTCAGATATTCATGTTACCTTTTGGTCAGTATTACTGCTTGCTCCTGCCAACAGTTTGAGAATGTCTGTTTATACATATCTTGACCAGTTCAGTCAGTCAGTTGAGTCACTTAAGTCGTGTCTGACTCTCTGTGACCCCATGGACGGAAGCACGCCAGGCTTCCCTGTCCATTACCAACTCCTGGAGCTTGCTCAGACTCATGTCCATCAAGTCAGTGATACCATCCAACCACCTTATTCTGTCGTCCCTTTCTACTCCTGCCTTCAGTCTTTGCCAGCATCAGGGTCTTTTCCAGTGAGTCAGTTCTTTGCGTCAGGTGGCCAAAGTATTGGAGTTTCAGCTTCAGTATCAGTCCTTCCAATTAATATTCAGGACTGATTTCCTTTAGGATGGACTGATTTGATTTGATAGTATCTTTGCCAGTGCAGTGTTAATTATAAAACACCTTTGATATTTTATATGGCTTATATTTGTTTTGTTTTCAGTGTTTAAAGTTCATTGTTCTTTTTCTATGAGCTGTTTGAATACTTTGCCCATTTTGTTCTTTAGTTTTTGATGTTTTAGTGACTGGATGTTATATTAATAAATTTAATATTTTGCCATATGTGCTGGGAATATTTTTTTCAAGTTCATCTTTTCACTTTCATTGTGATACTTTCCCCCTGGACAAATGTAAATAAACTTTACAAATTAAGTTTACTCTTTTCAAAGGCTTTTAAAGAGCATTCCCACACAAAGATAAATTTCAGTACATTTTCTGATGGTTCTTTCTTGTGTTTTTGTTTTTAATGTTTTTGATTTGTCTGAAATTAATTTGATAGAATGGTTAAAATTGGGATTCAGCTTTTATTGACTTTGCAGTTCTAAGATAGTTATTCTAGCATCATGCATTGAATAACCCAACATTCTGATTTCAAATATCACCTTTATTTGCTAATTTTCCATGTATCCTCTTTCTGAACCATCCTGATCCGGTGATTGGTTGATCACCATTGCAGGACTCTTTTATTCTGTATCATGTTTAGTATATGAGTGGGGCCGGTGGTTTTCCTTTATTAAACTTTTCCAGTTTTAGTTTCTTGAGCAAGCTTCTGAAAGCTCTTGTGTATTAGTAGGACATCATAATTTTGATAGAAAATCACATTAGTCTTTTAAAACACATTTTCCTTTCTAAATGTGTACTTATCAGTGGTGGAAACTTGATTTATTCCAAAGGAAAGTATACTTCTTCCAGGTAGTTTTTCCCACCTAAACACATGACTTAAAAATTTTTTCCCCAACTGGTATTTCAACAGAATTGCTTGGTGATATATTAAGTGCCACTGAAGAAGGTGAGGGGGGAAGAGATGTTAGAGGCAATGCTTTCCTCTCTTGAATATTACTAATATTTATTGCTACATTGGGCTTCCGTGGTGGCTAAGATGGTAAAAGAATCCACCTGCAATGTGGGAGACCTGGGTTCGATCCCTGGGTTAGGAAGATCCCCTGGAGGAGGGCATGGTAACCCAATCCAGTAGTCTTGCCTAGAGAATCCCCATGGACAGAGGTCCTTGGCGGGCTGTAGTCCATGGGGTTGCAAAGAGTTGGTACATGACAGCACAGCACAGCATTGCTGTATTAGGATTTCAGGAAGTCCTCCCACAAAGGCAGAACAAAACTTCATGCAAATTTATCTGCCGTATTTCGTATCCGTTTCTTTTTGTGGTACAAAATAATATTGTGAACAACAATTTGAAAAGTAATGCTTGTATGTGTGCCGTAGGTCCTGGCTACTTTTTTAGGTATTGGCTTTAAGATTGTATTTCTATAATAAAAATAAAACCACCTTTTATTAAAGAGTTTAGAAAATACTGAGAAAGGGGGGGAAGTCAGCTGTCCATCTACCACACATCACCCAGACATGACTACTAACTATTTTACAGTCTTTTCAGTCTCTTTCATTGTAGATTTCTTTAATAGTTTTTGTATACAGTTGTAAGTACAGTTTCGTATAGTTTGCTGTATATACAGTTTGTAAATCATGCTTTTAAAACTTTTACGTCAAAATAAAGTTTTCATGTCATTTCATGCTTTTTCATTGTGATTCAGGATGAATTCTCTATAGCAGTGTTTCTTAATGTTGGTCCAGGGACCTTGTGGGTTCCTAAGACTTTGATCTGTGAGTTCATACTGTTTCATAATAGATTTAAGACATTATTTGCCTATTTCACTTTTAATTCTCATGAGTGTACAGTGGAATTTTTACATGATTTGATATGGCAGTAGGTTGAGTTCAGAAGCATATGTGAAAATCCAGCTGCACTTTAAAGCCCACCATATTTATTATACACAGATTTGCAACTATATGTCACAAGGATAATCATTTAAATGAATTTTTAAAGTTATTTTTCATTAAATTTTATTTATGTTAACATGTAAATACTTTTATTATTATTTGTATGTGAATAAATATCTAACCTTGTCTCCGTTTTAATTTCTAACGTGGTAAATACTGAAATAACCTACATAAACGAAAACTCTTTGGTGTACTCACTTTTTAGAGTATAAAAGGGGTCCAAGTCTAAAAAGTTGGAGAACTGCTGCCGTGTTTTATTTCATAAAAAAAGAGATGGGTTTATTTAAATTTAAAAATGTTTTAATTTTTAGGTATGCGTCCATTTGAATTTGTTATTATGCAAGTGATTTAGATGACAGAAAATGAAGGCTTCTTTTATAAGAGGACGTTTTCATGCTTCTTATTGTGATACTGCATCTGGGAACTAATATATTGTGCTTGGATTAAATTAGTCCTGAGACTTTTAAAACAGTAACTTGAGTTCATTATTTTTCTTCCCCCTAGGCAGCTGAGTATGTCCCAGAGAAGGTGAAGAAAGCCGAAAAGAAATTAGAAGAGAATCCTTATGACCTTGACGCTTGGAGCATTCTCATTCGAGAGGCACAGGTTTAGTGATATAGGATTACATTTCCTTCTCTATGGGTCCAATCACACTACTTGGTTCTGCAGTAAATAATATTTTCATAATCCTAACATTGTAAATGCTGTTTATTGGTTTTCAATTTTAGAATCAACCTATAGACAAAGCACGGAAGACTTATGAACGCCTTGTTGCCCAGTTCCCCAGTTCTGGCAGATTCTGGAAACTGTACATTGAAGCAGAGGTTAATATTTTATTTTATTTTTTCTTATATAGCATTTGATGGGAATTGCAACATACACTGTAGTAATAGAAAACAAATTAGGAACATAGATAGCACAAGTAGGACAAGGAGGATTTAAAATGTCTTCTGCCTTTATTTTGTAAAATAGGTATGAAGGAGTAATTAAAATGAATTTTTGAAATTTGGGTCTTTACAAGCTGATGATTGTTGCATTTTGGAGTTGCAACAACATTAAAACAGTTTCAATGGTATTGGAGTGCTTTAGCCTTTTATTTACTTGTCATGTGTCAATTTATTGCCTCCTGTGTCATTTATTTAGAACTCATTTTTCTTTTTATTCCTATTTACAAATGAATCTGGTATTATAAGGAAATACGAAATGTTAATTTAGTTTCATAGGGTGTTTTGAGTGTCTCTGGTGAAATGAAACCTTTAGGTAAAAAATTATTTTGGATTTTAATTTTGTGAAAATGCATGGTTTGTCAATAAATGTAAGCACTTCAGTAATTTTTAAAGTTTTTCTGTAGGATAAAGTTTACATTATACAGTAATAAGTTAATATGAACTCAAACCTATGTAATCATAATTTACCGAATGATACTTTGATTGGGTTTTTTTTTGTTTTTATTTTGTTTTTTTTTCTTTATAACTGTCTTGAAATTTGAAGTCAGGCATTTTTATTTTAAAGAGTAAAGGCCCCATTCTTGTTTATGATTAGAACGGAAATGTTCACTTTTGAAGATCAGAATTAGCAATCAAGATGATAATAAAATGTTAATGTATTGATAACAGTTGGCACCAAATAATCATTTTTGTGGTGATACATTAATGAGATGGGGTGAGATGGGAATAGCTGATAATCCACATTAAGCTGAAAATTGATATCCATTTCTTTTTATAACTTATTTATACTTATGAGGTATTCTTATTTGAATATTAATTTATAATATAAATTCTCAACATAATCAAGTACACTGCAGCCTCGTCATAACATTTTCACAATAACTGAAATTTTATAATATGTGGGTCTGTTTTGGACAAATCAAAGGGCTTTAGTCAGCAGTACTGAACAGACTTCAGCACAGCACAGTGTCACCTGTGATGTGTCCCTCAGAATGGACCTAACTAACTGCAGATTTAAATTGAGGCTACAGTGTACTCATGTATTTGTGTTATAGTTTATATTGTATTATGTTGGGAGTGGGGGAATTACTGGACAATAGCAGGAACATTGTGTGTGTGTGTGTGTTGAAGTTTTTCTGTGTGATTGTGTATGTGGTATGTGTGTTTGTGTGTTTGTATGTGTGAGAGAGATTGTATCTTATGTGGAGTCTGGTTGTGATTTTGGACCAAGACCATGTCCTTAAGGTTTTATCACCTATCCTCTTGGACCATTTCCTTCCTTAGTATTTCTAATCATCAGAGTATACTGGCATGAAATTCACCAGGTGAGTGAATGAAACTGTCTGAAGTATGCTGAAGCCAGGATCATCTACATATACTTGGTCTTCATTCCAGTTTGACTTTACATATTAGCTTATATGCAGATATTCTGCAAACTCATCAGAAATTAACATAATTGGTACATGGTATAATGAAATAGTATGTTCTGAGTTTTAGAAATTTCTTTCAGTTCCTCAGATATTCAATTATAATTCATTCATTTTATTATGGTATAATTTAAACTGAAATTAGCTGTTAGATATTCATTCTGTAAGCATAAAGCACAGTGAGTCTATTTCTTCCACTTCCTAGCTAAAAATAAAAACTAAATTCTAAGACAGACCAGATGTTATTCCAAAGGGCTGAAGTTGTCTAAATAATTGGCTCATTTCACATACTACTTCAGAGCTGTTAGCAGTTGCCTGACATTTATTTAGTTGGTAATGTTTGAAGTTTCACACACCTGGACACACAAATATGAATGTATGTGTAAAACGTCTTTTGATTAAAAAAAATGGTACAGAATATATATGTGTATTTCATTAAATTTTTATTTCTGGTTTAGGAATTAAGATGTTACATTGAATGCAAATTTTAAAAATGCATATGCTGAGCAATGTTTTTCTCTTTCCTAATGTGTTCTTTTTTATTTTCACATATGTACTTTGTTTAGTCTGTGAGGAGCTAAAGTTTTCTTTGGCCTAATCACTCAATGTAGCCTTTAATATTTCTGAAGAAGACACGTAGCCTATTTATGATGCATTAAATCTGAAGTAATAATAAGAATGTCTTCACATTAAAGGAACTACTAACAGTGTTTGCATAACATCCTGTATGCACTCTCAAGAAAATAAAGTTTTGTTAAGACATTTGTTGTAATTCAGTACTTCATGGTGGGAAAATTGTAAAGTTTCTTTTATTTATGTTCAGTTAAATCAGTGTGTGCGAGTCCAAATACATTTAGTTCTTTTCTAATAGAAAGTACATACATCTTTTAAAATGAGATAATTTTCTTCCCCAGAGAAACTTCTTGAAAATCCTGCTTAGGAACAAAGTGGCAAGGGGGAGTGGTGTTTTGGGGATTTGGGGAGTCAGAGGGTTGCTTTTAAACTTGGAATATCAATTGGAAATGGGAGCACATTATAATAATTTTTAGTAAAGAAGTTAATAACACTATCTGGTATTTTTAATATTTGCCAGTATATCTTTTCTCATATCAGTGAGCATTTAGCAATACTTAGATACTTTTGTAAAATTTGAACTTTAAAATGTCATCCTTAATTCATTACCTACTTTTTTTTTTTTGCTTATTGAAGGTAAAATTCTCGTTCTAATGAAAGGACATGTAGGACCACCATCTATATATTTAATATACCTATATATAATACATACCTAATTTCAAAATTAGGCCAAATTATTTTAGTATTGTATATATTATGTAGGAGATCATATTTTGCTTCCAGTTCATAGAATTACTTTCCTCTTGAATTCCAAAATGCTACTTTATGTGGTCTAGCAATATCATAGAAGCGAACAATATGACTCTTCTTAAGTGATATAGTTATAAGTATAAAGTCTTAATTGTTAAGGTATGAAAATAGCAAAGGAAACATCTTAATACATCTCTAGTTGACAGATGTCTAAAATCTGCACTGCAGTATATTTTAGAGTTTAAAAAATGAGAGTTTTTAAACACTAAAGTTAAGGGATATCCATTTAGAGCCTAAGTGCTCATAATGAACCCCTTTTTAGAATGGTCACTAAGTATTAGTGAATTGAAAAAATTTATAGTTTTTCTGTTTTTTAAGTTGGTTTTCCCCCTTTTGGTTACTGTAGCTTTTCATGTAGCTAGGTAATCAGTGTGACAGCATGTAAGTTACAATATCTTGGTGTTAGCAGTAATTTGTTTTTAATTGAGCCACATTCATAAGAAATTTTCTTAGGATGATTTTTTAATTGTTAGCTGAAGGAGAAATGAAGAAGGTGATACTGCTGATAATAGCAACATTGTGTCTTGCTGTCTGTGAAAGCTGTAATTGTTTAATAAAAGTATATAGAGAATTGATTGCCTTTTATTAAAACTATTTTAATGTGAATCCTTTTCTTATAATGGGATGTGAAGTACATACTTCAGTTTTTCAAAATAACCTTTCTACTTGGGAAAAATGACCTTTAAAAATACCTTTCTTCTTGGAAAATCGAAGTGAACTCAGGATGGATCATGGGTGACCTAAATTGAAATAAACTTCTCCACTGTCTATACTGTTTTAATTCCTCTAAGTAGCAGTTTAAACTACTGTGTTATAATGTTTTGTACATGTTGAGCAATGTGATTTTTAAATGCAGGAAAAAAATTATAGACCACAACTTCTTTTCTATACTTCAGCTTGCAGTCTTCTTTTTAAAAAAATCTGTACTCTTTTCTTATAGATCTGCTCTTTTCCTGTTTGTAATAAATGTTGGTCCATGTCTGTGTGATTATTCAGAGTGTCCTCTAAAATGCAATATGTTTTTTAAATCTGTAGTTTCTTACATGCATGTTTAAATGTAGTGTAGGAGTGTAAAAGAAAACAAACTATTGGCAAACAACTGAACTGATGATCAAATACCTGAAAGTGATATGAATAATTACATACTGTTTTTAAAACAAAGGAAGTATTTACATTTACTGTTTTAAGTAGCGAACTTCTATTTTAGGTCTTACTGAAATATCCCATTCATTTTTCTGGCATTATAGTAGCATAGATATTTAGGTGTTGTCACTTCTACTAACATGATCTATACATTTTTTCCCTTGGAGCCTTTTCTTTTCACCCCAGGCATTGTATAATCTATTTGCAAAAGGACATAGTTAATTTATGTAACAAAATTTCTCTTAAAAAAAATCTTAGGTTCTATTCTTTATATCTTCAAGATAGTTTATTATGTGAAATGTAGCCATTTATTTTCAGGCAAAATTTTGTACTAATCAACCTGATCATTTTTATATTTTTTTAACTTTGTAAAACAAATTGATAATCATTGCAATCACTGATAAAAAAATCTGGGGAAAAAGGATCATCCCCTCCCCCCCCCGCCAAAGACTCAATTTTTAACCAGACTTTCTTATATTCTATTTTTGTGTATCTCATAAGAGTTATAGTGTATTCTGAAAACCTGGAAAAGACATTTCTAACCAGGTTTTGTTTAAATTCAAACATTACAAAATTTGTTGTGAAACAAAGGGCCATTGGATCATGCAGTTTGAGGTTTCCCAGTGGGTAGTGGTTTAGCCTACATTTCTTGAGCATTTATGGAATAACAACACTTAATGTACAATATTTGATACTTAATTGGGTGTTGTGTTTTTTTTTTTTTTTTTCCTGATTACTGGGGATTATAATCAGTAAGACGTTAGAGTATTTATTTGGAATACAACCTCCACCCCTATCACAAAAGATATTAAAGATATGCTCCAACACGTGGCAACCATGAATAAACACAAATGAATCTAAGATCTTTACAATAATAGGGAGTTAGAAACCCCTGTATTTGGAAGCAGAATTAATCGATTTTGGTTCTAACTTGTGAGCATAAGGGAACCTGGTGGCAATTAATTGACTTCCTCTTAAAAGACAAGACCGCATAAAGGCTCAAGTGTTTTCTAACAGGTTTGTTGTTTTATATTTTGTTTAATATGTGCTTTCAACTTAAAAACAGCTGTTCCTTTTAAATGAATGAGTATGGCTCAAGGCATTTCCAAGAAATGAAGATGTCTGAAATAATGATAGTGATATCTATGAAAACTACACTTCTGAATGTGGACGAGAAGGCATTTATTTGCTTGTAAATAACTTTTTAAACTTTAATTTTTATTAGTAAACAATTTTGCTCTTAGCAACTTTGGAGCAGAAAACAAGTAGTTGATTAATATAATGGTATAATAAACTGAATTCTGTATAAAGTTTTCCTCCATGTATTCAGACTCTACAGCAAATTCAACAAAATGGTGAATATTTGCTATGATTACAACCTGTTGAGAAACTAAACGACTTTTCAAAACTCAGGGAAGCATAACCTGGGGTAAGTTTTACCATTTTATATGCTAGGAAACCTCCAAAGAAAAATTTTGTATTTGGAAATGTTAAGTGATAGTTCTGAAAACCATCTGATGTCAAGGACGGTATGAAATATTTTTGTAAAAATATCCAAAGATGAAGTCCCAAAGCTATTTTTAATCTCCCTAATACTTTGATTCATATTACAGAACATGTTTGTTACAACCTTTTTAAAAAAATACAAAGTTTTAGCTCTGGCATATGCAGATAACACTATTATAAGTCTCTGTCTAAAGATTATATGTGAAATGGTCTTTTTTTTCTTTCAGTTTTGTTGAGATATAATTGACATACAACATTTTATAGGTCTAAGACATAAAAATAAAATGATTTGATACATGTATGTATTGTGAAATGATTACCACAGTGTTTAGTTAACATTTATCACCTCACATATTAACAAGGGGAATGGTATTATGATGACATTTTCCATAACTTACTTTTTCATAACTGAGTTTAAAGAAAAGGTAATGACTTGCATATTGATGATTTTGTTGAAAATTCTTTAATCCAACAAACTGGCTCTATATTACATATTTAAAGTCAAGATGGAGGTTACATTTCAATCAGATTTAGAGCTAGAAGATGAATTAGCTTAGCCCCTTTTCATACATGAGTAAATTAAATCGAGATTGTTACCCATTTGAGCCAAAGTGTGCAAACAACACAATTTTAGGATCACCTGGGAAACTTTTAAACCATTCAGGCTTTGCATTTACCACACCTGCATTACTGACTCAATCTCCAAAGAATGGCCATGTGGGATCTGTTATTGTTAGCTGTTCCTGGCAGCCAGTTTTGGTAACTGAGGCTTTCTTTAGAGGGCAATAATTGAATCATATTGCTGTATGAGTATATTTCATACCTAGCAGAATACTTACTATATTTGTCTGGGTATAAAGTCATTTTCTTTTGACTATGTCATGTTGTGATTTATCAGTCAGTATATAATCTGTCAAGAAGTAATCTTAGAGATATCCATTCTTGTAGTATTTTTGGCAGTGTGACTATTATATCTGTGGTCAGATTTAGGGTTGCATTACTAAACTTGTTCAGGTTTTTGTTTTTTTCTTTTATTTCTGGGTTTTGAAGCCTGGTTTTCTAACTCCATGAACTTTCTTTTTTTAAAAACACAGTATAATCACCTAAGTGCCAAACTCAAGAATCGGCTTTTAAGGAAGTCTTCATGTGTTAAGAGATGGCCGCTTAAACTGTGGCTTGAAAGGATTACTGCAGCCTTTAAAAAAAAAAAAAAAAGTTTTGTATTGTGGTATAGCTGATTAACAATATTGTGATAGTTTCAGGTAGACAGCAAGGGGACTCAGCCGTACATTTACTGTATCCATTCTACCTCAAACTCTCCTCCCATTCAAGCTGTCATATAACATTGAGCAGAATTTCATGTTCTATACAGTAGATTCTTCTTGTTGGTTATCCATTTTAAATACAGCAGCGTGTATGTGTCCATCCCAAATTCCTGAACTATCCCTTCCCCTTGATATCCATAAGTTTGTTCTCTATGTCTGTGAATCTGTTTCTGTTTTGTAAGTTCATTTATATCACTTCTTTTTAGATTCCACATATAAGGGATTTCATAGGATGTTTCTCCTCTGTTTGACTTCATTCAGTATGACTATAGGTCCATCCATGTTGCTGCAAATGGCGTTTCATTCTTTTCATGGCTGAGTAATATTCCACTGTATATAGGTACCACATCTATCCATTCCTCTGTTGTGGACATTTAGATTGCTTCCACGTCTTGGCTATTGTAAACAGTGCTTACAGCAGCTTTTTTAAATAACTAATGTCAGTTTTAAATAACTATCAGTTCTGGTTTTCCTGAACCATAAGGGATTGGGTTGCATACATCATGACAATACTTTACATTTGCTAATAGCAAAGATACTCTCATACATACACAAACTTAGAAGTTTAGTCTGCGGTCCACTTTCTACTTTAATTATTGTTCTAGTAACGTCCTTTATAGCAGTCTTTTTAATCAAAATCTAATCCAAGATCATTGTATATAGGTGTCATTCTTCTCCAGTCTCCTTGGATGTTGAACAATTCTGTCTTAAATTTTTTATTCCTTTATTAAATTCAGGTTTTGTTCACTACAGCTGAAAAGCTGCAGGTGGTTGTGTGTCCTCATCAGAGGCACATGATGTTCATTTACCTCTTACTGGTGATATCAGTGTTGACCTTTTCCTTGACCGTGTATTTACTATTTTTACTTTTACAACTAATAAAATAATGGGGAGATATTTTGAGACTCTAAAGATCCTGTTTCTCAACAACTGCCCACTCCATTTGAACTCTTAACAGTTATTGCCTCAATCAGTCATGTTTTTCTAGGGCTTTTCAGTATATGTATTACTGAATATAAATATGTACTTAATTATGCAAATTTCAGCTTATTTTTATTTGAAAACTTGGAAAGTACTGGCTTCTCCTTGCCCTCAGTTGTTTTCCCTTTTGCTCAGTTTACTGATACTTGCAGTTAGAAAAGATGACGACTTACCAAATTTGTGCGTATTATGGTTATAGCAAGTTTTCTAAATGTAGATCATATACTCTGTCAGTAATGCTTTTAAATTCTATCACAAATCATCAGGGGAGGTTAAAAACTTTGCTTCCCTGCTCATATAGAAACTTAACTGGTTTTATGTTTTCAAAACAATTTGTAGGCTTTAGGAAATATTGTTATTGATTTACTTAATTGATCAAATGGCAAATTATTTCAAGTAAGAATTTGTATATGTTTTAGAAGTCATGAGATCTTTGACTTTACAGGTTAAAAAAGTCAAAAATCTAGATAAATACTTACGTTTGAAAATACCATGTTTTTCAAGTATTTGCTTAAATTCTCTGTTGTTTCAAGTGTAAAGTTAACACTGTAAAGGAAATAATTTCTCTATTAACAGGTAATAAAGCATGGAAGTGGTATTTTCCCAGAAGAAGTGATATTTTCTCTGTTGTAAATTTGAGTTTCCCCAAGTTCACGGAAGAGTCATGAGATTTACACTTAAAGAACAGACATTGCAAGTTGAAAGAACTTATATGTCTATGATTTAGTATTTTATAATTGGGCTAGTTATTTGCCATGGATCTTAAGGGGCATGTCAGAATTCTCCTCATTATTATTAAAACAGTGATCTGATAATTTTTGCTAGTATGGAAAAGATATTTAAGTAATTTATTTTAAAAAATGCAAGGAATTTGTAAATTTTAGTCTATAGAGGATAGTATGGAAGAATACTGATGATACAGAATTTAGAACCTGGTGACCTATGATTTGCTGCTGTTAGCTCTTCAAATTAATGTGACCTTTTGGAAGCCATTAATTTTTCTGTTTTCCCTTTCCAATTTTTTATTATGGAAATTTTAAAATAAGTTGAAAGAATAGTATATTATGGTAAATATTTATATACCCTCTGCCTTATCTCAATGTTATATTTTGCAGTATGTACTTTTCCCTTCTCTACATACGCAGTATTGTCCTACATAACCACAATTTCATTATCCCACTGAAAAGGAACAGTGTTCTAATATAATTTCATACCCAGCTCGTGTTTATATTTTTCCAACTGTCTCATACTCTTTGTAAAATTCCCTGTTTCTATGATGGATGAAATTCTGTTTTTTATCTTCTTCTTATAGTGGTCCTTTTTCTGCTGTATCTTCTACTTAATTTTAACAGATTTCATACTATTTCCCACTCTTTTCCTTTCCCCTTCCTTGAGTGTGAATTCAAATACTGTTTCCAATAATGTGTAAATTGTAAAAGGAAACGTCCCCATTAGCTATTTTAGACAAGAGATGTCTTCATAACTATCCTGATATTAGAGAGTGGGATGGGGGATTTTTTATATTTTTATTACTATGAGTTATTTTATTCCAAATTTAAATATATTTACAATCAGTTAAAATTTTTGTGGATCTTACCCAAAATATGCATAGAATTGTACATGAATTCTTAATAGAATTGTACATGAATTCTTAAAAGTAAGCAAATGGTTTGTTTTTTCTTTTTAGTATATGTGCTGCTATAGTGAGCACTAAGCAGATGTTTTTAAATTATATTACATTTTAAGTGTTGATGTACAAAACTACTAAATTGCATAGAAAAATGACAGTCTATGGACATTTAAGGAAAAAAAAGGATATTTTTGGAGGTGAAATATATTCTAGAAAATCCATTGTTGATTTTTAATTGCTATCTTATTGATAGTGATTTTTTTCCTTTATTCTGATTACTTACCAAAACAATAATAACTAAGAATAATTAGGCCTTTAATATATTCCAGGCACTGTAAAA
The DNA here is from genome assembly GCF_000754665.1 of Bison bison bison. NCBI lineage: Eukaryota > Metazoa > Chordata > Mammalia > Artiodactyla > Bovidae > Bison > Bison bison. The sequence goes on along the minus strand of NW_011495081.1, from coordinate 7,439,670 downwards.
GTACTTGATAGGAGATATCTGACTAATCACAATTTACCTTTTAAAGTAGGTAAGTATTATCCTCTGTTTTTTCCAGATGTTCAGCTTTTCTGAAGAATTCTTAAGTAGCTTTCCTAAGATCAGCATTACTAAAGTTTAAGCTACTCAGAGGTAAATAAGAAAGCTGGGGACATTCTACTCAGATAACCTATTTCATAAGTCTGGGCTCCTACTTACTAATCACACTATACTAACAAAGGACCTAAAATACAGTTGTAGAAATAGCTAAATAGGAGGTTCATAACTGACTCCTCTTTGCTCACATTTTTCTTGAATTCTTTGAAAAAAAATATGTATGTATAGCTACACAAAACGACATAAAATTGCTACAAATACTTTGGAAAATGGCATAGTACAATAATATATAACCACAGCTTATGGTTTGTATAAAATCTTAGTTCTAAAATTCTACTTCACAAAGTTCTATTTTTACCCTTCACGATTTTTAAATTTCTGCACTATGTACTTGGTTCTAGTTTCAAAAAGTAGAAAGAAATTTCAAACACAGAAGCTGCAATTAGCAATTCTGCATTAATTCAGCATTAATGTGAGAACAAGAAAGTTTACCTTTCATTTCTGATTTAGCAGTTAGGAGTTTTATTAGGATGGAATTTTCTCAAATCAAGGCCAGAGTTTAGATTTTAGGTTAAGTATATTACAGTTCAGTCTGCTTAATGAATTGTATTCATACTTTTCTTCCCATAGAAGTTTTGTAAAAGTTTTCTGAGAGGACAGAATATACTTGTTTTTTTTCATTTTTTGGAGATCTTACTTTAAAATATTTGAAATTATGAAGCAAAGTTTCATGAAAAAAATGGAAGATTGAAGTTAGGGGGCACAATATCCACCTTTTTTTAAAGAAAAAGTGAAAGTGTTAATTCCTTTATTAATGAGAAAAATTACGTTTATTGAAGATCAGCATTTCCGGTTATTTGGAACTTGTGGTTTAACCAGACTTAGAAATTTAAGAAACGCTTTTGAGTACCTCCCCAAAACTGAAATATTTTCATGAATCTTCCTAATACAGTCCAGCTGATTCTATATAAACCATTATAAAGTTATATCAGAATTTAAATTACCTTATAAAAGAGTTTAGCAGTTCTAAGTAGCTTCTGGAAGATTCTGTGCAGATTAAAATATGCAGAATTCTGTTAGCAAGCTGTTTTGTCAAGTAGTTTTACATGTCAAGTCCTTAAAAGTATCCTACAACAGTTGGTAGATTGAAGACTTACGGATACCTACCTATCAACATATTTGCCTGGATTATATTCAGATAAAATTGCCCAAAGTGTTAAACACTTTTTCTGTAGCAAAATTGACTGTTGAATTTATGGCTGAGTATTATTCCATTGTGTATATATACCACAATTTTTTATCCATTCATTTGTCGATGAACATCTAGGTTGCTTCCATGTTCTAGCTATTGTAAATAGTGCTGCAATGAACAATGGGATACATGTGTCTCTTTCAATTTTGGTGTTCTCCTGTTGAATTTATGGATTCTGAAAAAAGTCATATAGTTCATTTTCAGGCCCCACACCATCTGTATATTTTCACAAACGTATGGTGTCCATAGCATAGTAAAGGTGTGCATAGTAAACAAACAGCTTGGCACGCCCCATAGGTGCTCTGATGAGAAGTGGGGGTATATGTGAGGGTGAGTCAAGGAAATCTAGAAGAACAAGACTTTTTAAATGGAAATCTCAAAAGCACAGAATCCTTGGCAGAAAGAAGCACTAGTCTAAACAAGGGGAGAAAAACATGCTCAATCTGAGAAATTGAAACAGCTTGATAGTTTTTAAGCTGTTTTGCTTCTAGTCCTTTGAAGTATTGTAAGCAGATGACTTGTGACTGTCTCATGAAATTTTTCTTAATTGCGAAAACAGCAGCTCAGTAGTTAATTTAGAATTGCAGCTAAGCTGTTAGGAAATGAAGCTGGAGAAAGAGTATGATTATCTGATAAGTATGGACATCTGAAATTTCATGATGACTAAAATGTGAATGTAATTTTGCTCTAGGAAAACCTTAAGTTATGATAATATTTCTAGTTCTGAGCCTTTTAAAAAACTCAGATGTTTACAGAAACTTAAAAGTTAAATGACTGGAAGTTTCCTGTACAGTTTTCAAAGAAAGTTGCCTGTTGATTAGAAATTCTTTTGGTTTCACTAATATTTACTTGGTATTTGAGTCTTAAGGAGCTATGAAACCTTTCATTCTCTATAATCTTCTATATGAAGATTACATGTGTCTTCAGATGTAAAATGTGACATTAATTGACCAGTGTATTCATTTTGAAGGAGGCAAAAAACTTTTTCAAAGGAAGAAAATTGGTAATTTTTTTATAGGAAGACAAAACTTGAATAGCTACTTTGAAAAAGCTGGTTCCTGGACAAATTTTAGCTGTGAATAAAATCTTCTTTTACTAAATGGTAGGATACCACATTGCCAATATTTCTGGTTTATCCAATAACAGTTTAAATTGATTTCTGCACAGAAGAAAATTATCACACGTTATATGAATTTTATTAGTGAAATGTGTAGAACACTGTCCTTTTATTTGGTTAAATATATAAGTTAGTATGCAAGTGGGTACTCAAAGTGAGGGTTACAGCAAAGGGACACAAAGTTTTTAATACCACTTAGCACTTGTATTGTTCATTGTATCAAGGATTGAAACTTGGTTTTGAATAAAACCTGAAGCTAAGGTTCTGATAGCTTCTGAATATTTCTGGAATACTTAAAACTGTAAAATTCAGTGAAAGCACAAAAACTGGGATTCAAACTCGTCTTGAGAAAAAAGTGTAAATTTATTTTATTCACTGATTTTCATATTTTCACAAAGTCTAAAAATCTAGGGAGGGTAGATTATGGCAATATGTTTAATATGAGGAGGGAAGTACTAGTAAGAATTGTATTGATACAATAATGATAATGTATATATTAGACATTGGTATTACATGTAATACAGTGTTTTTAAAGCAGTAAGTAATTGAGAATTATAGTGAATTTGGATCACTGAATTACTGAATTCTGGTTCTTGATTGGGTTTGGCTACTTCTGGAATCTTCAAAAACAATAATCAGGGTTCTGTTTCAAGTAGAAATTGGATATAGTTTTTTTTTTAATCTGTAAAAACATTTTTATATGTTGAACAATCAGTTATTTCTTAGTCATAGAGTCAGATAAGTTGAGTAAATAATTATTAGAAAATGAATGAATACCAGGATTTCCACTTAAGTAAAAAATTTTGTGCTTACTGTATGATAATTCACATAATAAAGTCTCTTCTTCAGTCTCTCTGGCCTTCTTAAATATTCTTAACACATTCCCACCTCAAAACATTAGCTGTTTTATCTGCTCTGAAGATATTTATCCAGATAGTTGCTTGGCAAAATCCTTTGCTTTCTTCAAATTTTTATAAAAGTGTTTTCTTCTCAATGAGATTTGCTCTTGCCACCTTTTTAAATCGCTACTGTTGTTCCCAACTCCTCAAAAGTAATTCTTTCCTCTATTTTTTTCCACCTATAATGCTTATCTCCTAGTATACTGAACAGTTTCCTTATTAAATTTGTTATTTTGTATATTGGTATGTTTCAGGAATCTAGAATTTAGTGGCACTCTTAAGTATTTGTCAGGTGAAAAATCCCCAGTAGGAAATAAAATTAAGTTTAGTATTATTTTCAACTTGAATTTTTAATTTCTAAGAATTAGAGTTTGATAGCCATTTATAACATTTTTCATCAAATTATGCATGACCAATATTTTTACTATTAACATAGGTTTTAAAAATGTCTTTACAGTTTTTCTAAAAAGACAAAGTATCATTTTGAATTGTCTAATGCCTTCAGCTGTTTTAAGTATTTTAGAATAAGCATCATTGACATTGAGAATTATTCTGTCTTGATGTATGTCCTAAAGGAAAGGTTTTTAAAGAATTATTCAATTTTAAAGAATTACCAAAGGGCATTACTGATGTACAGAGGCTTCTGAAGTACCTTTAAAATTAAAAACTGTTTGCTTGTAATTCTGAAATGCTTTCCTTTAAAACCTGATACAGAAAATAAATTCCTGACTGGTTATAAGAAAAGCTTAGGTGTATATATTGAAGTAAAACTTATCAGACATTTGTATGTGTGTGTATGAGATAAAAACTTGCGTATTCACAAGTTGATTTATCAGATTTCACAGGTTGTCAAATTAGTAAAGCATAAACATTTTAACTCTTACCCACACGTTTTCTCTGACTAATGTTGTATATGTGCGTAGTGCCAACATCTGATTGGGGGTTGAAGTTCATTTAAGACATCTAGATATTTAAAAATATAGAAAGTGTGTTTTAATCCGTAAACTTAACCTTACATAGATTTATTTTTAAAAACAAGTATAAAAGGATGAATTACTCCAGCCTTTGCCTTTAAAAACAGTAGACTTCTGTGCTAAATATTATCATTTTACTTCTTGTCTTTGTAACTTTCACCCAGACTTCACTTTGGCATGGGAAACATTAGTGGTAAATCAAATTGCTGGTTTATAAGATATTTCAGAGAACTGAATTATACTTATTGGAGAGTTATCTAATACATGAGAGGAAATATATTCGGTATACTGAACTAATTTTTTTAACCTTTGAAATTTGGTATGTGAATGAACATTGAATTTTAAAGTTTTTTATTGCTTTTCTGGATAGTTTTCATACAAAATTTTTTCCTGATATTTTTGAAGCCAGATGTTAATAAAATACATTGAAGAAGATATGGGCAATATGATGAGTTTGGTTACTCAAATAAATACTCTTACAAAGCATCTTGAATAACAATGTAGTAAAGAAGCCAAAACCTAATTGGAAAACAAACAATGTAGGAACACTGGGAGATTAGCAGAGTTCCTAAAGTTTTTTACCCCGAGAGCATTTGTCAAACTGGGAGAACTTGAGCTTCAATTTCAAATGCTTCTAGGAGTTCAGGTAGCAAAAAGTCAAAGCCCAAGGCCTGCCCAACAAAACATCCTCTTCCTCTAAAGCTATGTGCAGAAAATACTCAGGATGACACTGAACCAGAAATAAATCTATGTTGCCATATTAACCCTAGGAGATTAGGGAAAGTTGCTGTGCTCCTGAGCAGAGCAGAATGGGAATTCCAGGCCTGAGACATTTCAACAAGTTGGGCCTTACATGGATTTGTGGTCCAAACAAACATCACTTGGATAGTTCAAAAAGCTTTTGAACCATGATTGTAATGGGGATTTAACCTGAATTATGCTCCTAGGTGCCTGATAATCTCATTCAGACTTTTTTTTTTTTTGGAGGAATGCACCTTCATCCTAAACCACAGAAGAAAATCTTGAATATTTTTCCAAGGAAAAGGAGTTCACTTGTTAAAAACTAACCATGTGAGGAAACCATGTACAGCAGAAACAGATCTACAAAGACTTAAAAGACTAGAATTAAAATGGAATTAGATTAATAACAGATTAAACACAGATGAAGAGAGAATTGGAAAATTCAAGAAATCCAGACTGGAGTTTAAAGAAACTGACAGAAAATACGAAAGGATTCGGGTCACAAAGGATAGAGAAAATGTGTGTAAATGACGTTCAAGAAGTAGAGGAGAAATACTGAGCAGAAGCTCAGTTGGAAGAGATAAACGCTTAACTTATTTCAGGATGATGCAAGAATTCAGCAGATCTAGGAAGCTTAATGAATCCCAAACAGCATTAAAAAAAAAAATTCTCATGTAGACGAATGAAACTACAGAAAAAAAAATCAACTCATCGTAGAAACGACTGGAAACAAAAGGACAAACGGCCTTCAAGGGAGTAACATGTTGACAATTTCCTGACAACAGTAGAAGCCAGAAAACAAGGGAATTGCCTCTTCAACTTACTTAGAAAAACCTGTCAAAATTCTATACCAAGGAGAAAAATCTTGATGAGGGTGAAGAAAGACATTCTTGGCAAGGTTAATGTCATTGTCAAAGCTACATATGTATTTTTCTAAGAAATGAATTGTTAGAAATACACTTTACAAGCAGAGCATGAGTCATCTCAGAAGTTTAGAGACTACATATGTATTTTTTGCCATTTCCCATTATAGTATATAACTTCCTCAAACTAAAATTTTACATATATTATTTTTTAAGAATATTCCTGTCATTATCCATCAAATTACTCAGTATTTTTCTTGATCAACTCTCTGCTGCAGAGTTACTCTTTTCTAGTGAAAATTCTCATATATGAAAGAACTTTTGTTAGAATTATAATTCATGATATATTTTTACTTGCATTTTTTAGAGGGAAATGATTATGAATTTTATTTTTATTTTAATTTATGAACTCAGTAAATGATTGGTTTAGTGCCAGAAGTTTACAGATTGTGGCATCCAACAGTTTGTTGAAGTAAATGTTGACTTTGAGTAAAATTTTTACCCATCTATATTTCTTTAATTTATTATTAAATGTTACAAATACTTTATTAAACACTAATCTTGAGTGACATCAGTGTGTTTTTCCATTTGTTGACATCCATTTTTAGGCTTGAAAGTCACCTGAGTAAATAAATTTATGGTTGTATTTCTGTGGTTTGATTTATCAGTTTGTGTTAAAGTTGATTTCTTTTAAAAATGCTTAAATTCTTTTAGGTATTTAGAAGTTTCAAAACTCCTTTGCCTTAAAAAATATTGTTAATTAAATAGTTTAATAGTAATATAATATATGTATGTGTAATGTTCTACTTTACACATTTTTAGAGTATTTGGAATATTTTAAGAATTGATGGTTAAATACAGAAGTATGTTTAAACATGAGAGAAGCCCCCCCCAAATTATCATACTATCTAAAAAGTTTTAAAATAGCATGTTTGTGTATTTTAAAATGTGGTTTAAAAACCCATGTTATAAAAGTGACCTGCAGGGAAAAGTTTTTTTATCTGCCCAACCTTGAGTCACCCAATTCCCCCTAGTGGAAAAGTATTGAGCTGATTTTTTTCCTCTCCTTTTACATGAACAGTTGCCCCTTAGGTTTTCTTTTACATCTTTTTTTCTTTTTTACTTAACAAAGTAAATTTTCTTTTTTATCACAAGTACTTATTCCATATTTAGTTTAACCTGTCTTCTACTGAAGAACATTTAGGTTCCTCCCAAACTTGTTTTACTAGAAATGTTACTGTGTTGAATATATGTGCATGTCATTTCTGTGTAAATATATCAGTGAATTTATTTCTAGATAAGGAATTGCTAGATTGAAGAGTTTGAGCGGGTTTTTTAACCAAATTGCCTTCCACTGAAGTAATAATTTAAAATCCTATTAATCCTTGATATTGAAAGAGTTCACTTCCTCACTTCTTTTTTCTTTCCTCACATTTTAATTCAATATATTATACTTTAAACTTTTGCCAGTATTCATATGTAAACAATTATCAGTTTGGTTTTGATTTGTATTCCTTTTATGTGTGAAACTGAATCTGTTTTTATAAATTTAAAGTCCCTTAAGATTTCTTTTTCTGAAACTTAATATCCTTATTCCATTTTTGTTTTGTTATTTGTCAGGAACATTTTACATTACGGGACTTAAGGAAAGTTTAGCATGATTTGCTATTTATAAATTTAGATAATTTTAATATGACATTTAAATTGTATGTTATCTCTATTGCTTATGTTTTTCTCAATGTCAGACTGGAATGAATGATAAATATGCTCTCTGATGTGAAAGACCGTATTTTTATTTGTTACTTTGGTGTTCGTGACTTGCTTTAAATAATTGTCTTTCAATTGTTTTGTGCTTCAGTTTTCATCTAGTTCATCAAATCTATAATTTCCTACTAAAATCTTAAAGTTGCAAATTATTTTTCTCATACATGTCTTGAACTTCTAACATTCTTGCAATTCAGCTTTAGAAAGATATGAGCAGGCTTGAATACCCTTATGTAATAATAGTAGTTTTAAGTAGATTTTATAAGGGTATGTTTCTGTTGGTAGGTATATATTTTTCCCTTAAATTGATTTGCTTATAAAGTATTTTTGGAGAAAAGTCTTGATTCACAGTACAGATTTTCTTGTGCTATTCAATAATGTCAGGCATCAAAATCATGAAGCCATCGTTCTAGTATTGTAGAGCTCCCTTTGAAGTGAGTTTTATGTGTAAGGATTTTATTTGTACTAATTTTTTTTTAAAACAGTAAATATTTTTAAACTTGTTTTCCCAGTGGTCAGCTAAATACTTCATAAAAATCTGATTTTCCAACATGCATGCCTGCCTCTCCAGCAGTGTATCTCAACTGTAACAATCTGAAAATCCAACCTTTAGTTTATTGGGTGCATACTGTGGGATGATGAGGGAGGAGGAGGAGAGAGCAATGGTTTGTCCCTGTCTTTACTGTCTTCCCTTAGGTTTAGGGAATGATTGGGAAAGGACTGCCCAGAGCTCAACTTCTTTGAGAAATAGCATTAGAAAATTTTAAAATTACCTTCTGATTTTTACATGTCACAGCTTTAAATAATCTGACATCCCCACTAACCAGTCTCATAAAGAAAGCCTGGATGAAATTAGATCTGTGTATTAGGATCCATTAGAAAGAATGGCCATGTATTAGATTATAGTAGCCTTCCTTGAGACTTCATTTACAAACTAAAGTGACATCATCTTCTCACTTGTCTTGCTCTTGAGGTTCTTTTCCCCTTCAACTTTCTTTGCATTTCTGTCACAGCGCAAGGAGGGAATTCCAGTGTACTCTTTATTGCAGTCTTGTCTACTAAAACCTTAATGACAGTATTCCATATAGAATTTGAACTTAATTCTTTATGTGGTATCACTTTGGAAAATGTCATCACAAACATATATGGAGGAGATAAAATGTGAAACAAACTATTTTCTCTGGAATTTGTTCAAACTATATAAGACAAATTCCAGAGAAAATAGTGGATGCTTTCTTGATAAGTCTTTAAATAACGGTACTTAGGAACTTACAAAGTAAGGAAAAAAGAAGTTTTAAAACTTAAATACCTATTCGATTAATAAAACATTCTGGAAGTAGTATTTAACATTTCAAAGTAGGACTTAACCCACTGAAATAGAGCCAAAGTTTTAGTTTTGGAGCATGTTTGTCATAGAGGAAGAAGATTCATGTCTCAATCTTACTGATTCTTCTGGAGTGTAATATTTTTTACCTGAGTTTTTTCTTTGCTTTTCATGAAGATAATTTGTTAGCTGTACCTACCTATTTAAACCTCCACTTCCAAAATTCCAACTTTTAAGTAGCTATTTAAAGCAGTATTATTTGGGAAAAAGAAACCATGTTTTCATTCAAAAGAATTAATGGAAAATAAAGTTGATTTGAGTGTGTGCATGGAATTATCTAAACCATGTGAAAGTCTGTTTTCAAAATTAATATTAGAATTTTAATCAATCCTTTCCAATTGTTATTTCATTCTGAATTGTCTGACAGTATAATTCTTAGCGTTCTTTTTAAACCTTTTTAATGAAAGGTTTTTTAGTTAATGTTTTGACAAGAATTAAAGAACTTTTAATAAGCTATCCATAAAAGTTATATGTCTTACATTTTTACATTTGCATTGATATTTAAGATAGTATAATGTTAATTCCACAAGTTAACTGTGAATGAATATGCTGTCAGTGCTAGATTTTTATCCACATTCATTTAGCAACTATTTATTGAATGTCTGCTATATGTTAGGCACTATTTTAGGTGCTGTGAAATAAACTGATAAAAGTAAGTGTGTTTGTGGGATTTTTTAAAAATAATGTTGACTTGTTTTCAGATGAGTCAGTGGAATTATACTTAAATGGAGTATTGAAAAAATGCAGTTATTATAGTAGGCTTTTATAAACTATTGCCACTGAAGCTAAATATGTAGATGAATAAAATTTTTTAAATTAAATATTTCCATTTTAAAAGGCAAGCATAATGAAATAGTGTCAAATGAATGGAGTTAAGAGAGGTGAAAGGAAAGCAGAACTTACGGTTGTTTAAAAAGGAAAATAAAACTTATTCATTATTTAAAAGGATAATATGTTTATTGCAGGAAAACTAGAAAAATGTAAGCATAAAGGGAAGAAACATCCATATTCCCACTATCTTTTACCACTTAGCCTTTCTAGATATAGCTGTCTATAAAATCTTACTTTTTTGTAACATGTCTTTACATGATAGCACATTTTATTTATTATACAAAATTGCTTCCAAATACGGCAAAGTAGTTTGTTTTAGACATGCTTTATAACCAGTCCTTTATTGTTGTGTATCCATATTGTTCCCTTTATGAGGAATTAAAATAAATATAGTTTTACTTAAATATCTTTATACATTTGTAATATCTTTAGATTTACCTCTTGGAATTGATATTTCACTATCAAAGATTTCTTACATGATCTTTCAAAAGTTTAGCCAGGTCATTTTTAAAACTGCTTCAGGATTTCAGTAAAAATGACTAATTATAGTTTGTGTGAGAATAGATAAAGGATTTAATCAGTGTACACACTTATGGTGAGAAGATGATTAGGAGATTATTTAATAAGTATTTTTTTAAAAGGAACATGAAATTAGCTTATTAACAAGATAGAAATAAACTATGCATAGAAGATTGAGAAAACTGAAATTGGATCATACGTACAAGTGTAGATTTTAATTTCTTGGATAAAGTGATAAAAAGGGATCAGAAGGAAAGTTACAGACAGTAATTGTAACTTCCGATCTCAAGTGTATTTGAATAGTAGCATTGAAAAAAAAAACCATAATGTTTTAGTTAGAGGAATGAATGCCCTGTAAATAGGGGAATACTGGAATCATAGGCAAGTTGCTCAAAAAGTAGAGAATTGTCATGCACTGGATTTATATCCACTTCGTTGTAGAAGCTCAATCCTATTTTTAAAAGTGATTTTAAGAAAAGCTAGATGAAATATTACCCATGATTATAGATTTCTAGTGTACATTGGCTCAGCAGTAATAAAAGTATGTATAGCGTTTGTAACAAAGAAATGTATAGAAGGACCTTTGATGCACTGAAAATTACGCAAGGAATTGATATTCTGATAGGAATCTGTCAAAATGGGAAAGAAAGTGTTGTGATTTATAAGACTAGAATGATCAGAAGAGTGACTAAAATAAGGCTTTTGTCCAATGATAATTAACTCTTAAAAATAACAGGTCTCAATTTATATGCAGTGAGGAGTATTGGTGAAAGATGAAAGAATTGTAAAGAGTAAATGGTTTTCTACTCTAAAAATTTCACCACATGTTAAAAAGTTGTGTGACTGTACTAATGGGAGAGGAACTCAGCAAAATGAGTGAAGTGAGATATTTTCTAAGGCCATGTATGAAGTTCATGTAGAAATCTTAGAGAAATTATATTATTGAATAATATTTTAAGTTGCCTGGAAGGATTTTCATTTTGTTAAGAAAAAAAATTCATAAAAGCTGAAAATGAAGGTAACAGGCTAGAGAAGACTAAACGGATGTGAAAGAAAGAAACTGATACTAGGCTTTTGAGGGAAGTGGATCAGCACACTTGCTTGAGGACCTCCCTGGTTGCACAGTACAGAATTTATTCTGTTTTTGAGATTAGTGGCTTATAAAGTTGGTTTTTTGACATTTCTGGTAGCTCAAGGATCCCAAATAATTGTACATATTTCCCATTCTCAATTTTACCATTTAGAAAGAAAATCTATGTCGTACATCAGTGATGAGGGGCTGTGGGGTAGGTGGTGTAGTGGGGTTAGAGTAGCAAAAACATGGAGCCATGAAGATTAACTAGGTGATGTTTTGATACTTTAGACAAATTACTCACTTTTCTCCAAAAGTGAAATACCCTGCTCTGTTTTCCTTACTCAGAATTTGCAGATTATTTTTGAAAAGTAATGACTTGCCATGGTGTTTACAAAATGTTTACTGGAAGCAAAGAGTTTCAGACATTAAGTGAGAAGGATGAGTCTATAAATGTCAAGTGAGAATTATAGACAGATGCCCTATAAATTGGGGCAAAATCAATTTCAGGTCAAAGTTTTACCTTTGACTATTTTGGTTGAAATTAATTTTGCCTGATTTCCTGGCAATTAATAATTTTTTTTTTTAGCTTTGTAAGCGTGGATGAGAATTTGAGAGCATTTAAAAATGACTTGTAAATAAAGATATTTATAACCAAAAGGAAAACACAAAGGAAATACTCAGAAGAGAGATTTACTACCCCAATCAGCTATGGTTTTCTTTCTTTTCTTTTAAAAAACACCTACCTCTATTGCTGTGAAATTGTTTTAGGTAAATAAAATCTGTCACAGAAATAACTAAGAAAAATGGTCTCTCTTCTCACAGTGGTAACAGTTTTGGCCAACAATTTTGTGTGCATTTCTCCTGCTCATCCGTGTTGCGCTCTAGATAGAGACACAGGAAGTGGGATGGGGAGAATAAGTAGATTGGATAAACATACCAAATGTGTGCCTGTTTTTAAAATTCTGCTTCTTTTTAAAAATAATATACCGTGGGCATATTTCCATTTGGTATTTTAAATACCCATCATTGCTTTTAAAGTTTTATGTAGGTGCCAGCTTGCCTTATTCCATGGCACCAAAAGCTTCCTACCTTCACCTGTCACTCCCACCTCCACCATGAGCCATAGCTTGTGTACTTGTATCATTGGGTGATAAAAGTATCGCTGGATCATGCAACTGATGAAAGAATCAGTAATTTAGTATCAAGTTTAAACTCTGCTTGGTGTTTTAGGCCCCCTATAATGGACCTCCACCACAGTTAGCCAACCTGTTTTCCTAGTATCTGTTCTTTCTTGTGTGAATGTTTGCACTGTTCCACAGAAAACTTGAGAAACTCATGTTATTTCATTAACTTTCAGAAATTTGTTTCTCATCAATGGCCAGGATTCTGTCTGCACAGTAAAACTTTCCTTGGTAACTAATTTGCATGGAACTCCTATTCCTCTGGGTTTATAAGACATGGTACCAATAGAAAATAATTTAAACTTGGTCCTATCTTTCCAATAATACTATGATTATAACTAGATTATAAACTTTTTGAGTTCAGGTCCATATCCCCATATCTACTTGGTAAATCCTAAACATGTTACAAATACTTTTTATTGTTTCAGTTAAGTAGAAGATTAATACCTAATTTGGTTAGAGAATTAAAGAATCAAATGGACATAAATTTAATCCAGAACTGAAGATAATAATATTTTTGCTTAGCACATTTTTAATGTCAGTCATACTGAGACTGTAAGTGGTTTATACTTTACACTTGTATTTAACAAATGTTACTTAATGTGCACATTTTAAGAGCCTGGAGGAACTAAAAATTTATGGGACAACAAGGTTTTCAACAATCAGTTAAAAGTAAATCTATGTATATGTGTATGTAGGCATACATTTATAGCTACATTTAATAGGAAGGTTATAGAAATAGTACAATATATTGTAGGAAAAATTAGGGAGCACAGATAAGCAAAGCAAACATTTTAAACTATTTGTGACTCCCTTACTAAAACAACTCTATGAACTATAAAACTTAGTTTAGCCCACCACTGTTATCTGTAGGGCTAGAAAAGAGCCTATCACATAGACATACAATTTCTTGTATAAAAATGGATTTGCTGGCTGATACTCCTTTCCTGATGTCTTTAGCTTAAGGTTGGGACTGGGTGGTGGGAAGGAGAATGTTCTGCGGCTACTCTGGCAACTTTAAAATCCGTTGTTTAATCTTAGAGAGACATTCTTCAGTGTTTCCCAAGTTCTTGAAATCTGCTCACATTTTGTAACCATCTAAGACATCATTTCCAGGGTACAAGGGATTGAAAACAGCAGAAGTGTGGTGAAAAAGAGTAAATTAATGAAGGACAGGGTTTATATTTAGGATTCCATTTCTTTCAGGTTTCAGGATTGGGGCTGAACTTTTTGGAAAATTAAGACAAACAGAATGAGGCAGCTTCTGCAACTCAAATTGGTTGTTTAAATTCCACAAAAGTGCATGTGCTGTGCTTTAGAGTAGAAAAGATGTAGAGAACAAATTAAGAGTGTGGATTTACAATTAATTTGGCTATTCATCACATTTATTTAAGCAACTGCCATGTGATCTTACTTGAGATGGGGCCAGACTCCACCTCTGCTGTGTGGACCAGTAGAGTCTTAAAAAACAGTTATTTTATGAAAACCTCAACACAATGTATAGAGACTTACTTTTTCTTTAGATTGTTTTGCTTACTTTCCGCTATAGAGTAGTCTTGCCAGTTAAGTTTACTAGTCAAATGTGTTTTTGAAACATTTATATAGTTAGTTACTTATTATTATAATTGAAAAACTTAAAAATAACATTAAAAAGTTCTGATGTTACAGAATTTGGTGGGGTTTTTTTCCCCAAGCTATATTGTAAGAAAAAAAATTTTTTGAGGAAATAATTTTTTTTGGCCTTGCCAGGAATCAAACCCAAGTCTTCAGCAGTAAGGGTGCAGAGTCCTAACCACTGGACTTCCAGGGAATTGCCAGTTGACAATTTTTTAAATTTAGTTCTTTCCCTCCACCTTAACTTTTCATATTTTGATATTTCAAATGATTCACCAAAAAAGTAATATTGCAGTTGTATGACATTTTGATTATAAAAGTGATATAAAAATATAAGTATTACATTATGCTTATTTTTTCTTGGAATAATTATTTTTAATTACAAAAATAAAATGGCCATGTTATTAGAAGCTTTGAAAGAAACAATCATTCCATCACACAAACAGATAAATTGTTCATTTTTGGGTATATTTCCAACCACTTAAAATTTTTTTTTTCATTAGAATAAATTAGGATTCCTGTTTGAAAAACAGAAACCTCCGATGACCATTTGCAAGTTAGAGAACTGAAGACTAAACGTAATTTTTTGTTTATGGCTGCAGCATGCAGAATCTTAGTTCCCTGACCAGGGTTGGAACCTGTGCACCCTGCACTGGACAACCAGGGAATTCCCTAAAGATAATTTTTTAAGAATCCCTATTTTTTAAACTTAGGCAGCATTACTTTTAATAATATAGATAAGATGTGAGCATGTTCTAGGAAACTTGGCAAAATTGTGTGCATATCTATAAAGGGCTTTAAATGGAGGCTTTTATTTTTATTGAAGTATAGCCGCTGTACAATGTTATATAAGTTACAGGTGTACAGTATAGTGACTCACAATTTTTATTAATATACTCCATTCATAATTGTTATAAAGTACTGCCTATATTTCCCCATGTTGTACATATATCCTTGTAGCTTATTTTGTACCTAATAGTTCTTACCTCTGAACCCCCTACTCCTATATTGCTCCTTCCCTGTTCCTTCTCCTTATTGGTAACCACTAATTTGTCCTCTATATTTGTGAGTCTGCTTCTTTGTTATATTCACTGGCTTATTGTATTTTTTAGGTTCCACATGTAAGTAATATACAGCATTTATCTTTCTCTGTCTTAATACAGTTAGTATAATACCCTTCTGGTCCGTCCATGTTGCTGTAAATAACAACATTTTGTCCTTTTTCATGACCAACTCGTATTCCATCGTGTGTATTAATACCACATCTTCCTTATCCATTCTGTTGATGGATACTTAGTTTGCGTCCATATCTTAGAAATTGTGGATAATGCTACTCTGAACATTGGGGTGCATGTATCTTTTTGAATTAATGATTTTAGTTGTTCGGGATATATACCCAGGAGTGGAATTCCTATTTTGGTTTTGAGAAACCTCCATACTGTTTTCCACAGTGGTTGTACCAATTTACATCGCCACAATCAGTTATGAAGGTTCCCTTTCCTCCACATCCTCGCCAGCCAACATGTGTTACTTGTGTTCTTTTTGGTGATAACCATTCTGACAGGTATGAGGCGAAAACTACATAGTTTTGATTTGCATTTCCCTGAGGATGCTAAGCATCTTTTCATGTACCTGTTGGTCATTTGCATTTCCTCTATGGAAAAATATCTGTTCTGTTTTTCTGTCCTAAATGGAAGCATTCTCTATGGTTAATGACAGAAAGATCTGAGAATTTCTGATGTCAAAACAAAACTCAAAGAACTATCAAGAGTTTTTTAAAATTTAAACCTAACTTTATCAGGTAGGTTCCTATACAAAAGTACCTAATTATGCTAAATATATTTTTAAATATTTAACTTAAAGATAAGATGTTTTCATATAAATCTAGTAAACAGTAATCTTTCGAAAAAGAAAAATAGACTAGTAGTAGAATGACCAAAGTGATATTCACATGTTCTTGTACTAGTTTCACCAATAATGGAATTTGAATGTGATCGTCCACATAACCTTTCCTTTTTCTCAAATGAGACCAATTGTAATAACAGCATTGCTCTTTCTGGCCATTTGGTTTACATAACTCTATTCAAAGAAGATGTAATGAAAAGTTTATATTCCTTTGTAATTTTGTTAATTGGTATCATTTATTATGAGTATCTGGAATGTCTAGATCTTTTCAGTCCTTGGAAAACCATTCTTAGTAGGCATTATTTGTTTAAAAATGAAAACTCTGATGATGGGAGAGATTTATCACCCTTGATAAAGGGTGATCACATTCTTTTCATTTTACCACACTGCTTCTCCAAAGTAGAGTGGTATTTTTAAAGATTGAATGATGTTTTAAAAGTGAGATACCTGCTAATGGTGATGCTACCAGTGTAGGCTCTATGTACAGGGTGGCTGTCAAAGAATATTTGATTGAATTAAATGAATGACAATCAGTAGCAATGTATTCAAGGCCATAGAGTCTTCCTATATTAGAAGTGTCTTTTTGTACATATGTATTTTGAACTTAACACTAATTGAAGTAATAAATAATTGATGAATGAAAGATACAAGATCAATTTATGTAAGAAAAAATTTAAGAATTTTTGTTTACATTTTTGTGAGTTTGAGTGAACTCCGGGAAATGGTGATGCACAGGGAGGCCTGGCGTGCTGCGATTCATGGGGTCGCAAAGAGTAGGACACGACTGAGCAACTGAACTGAACTGAACTGATAGACAATTTTTACTCAAATACATAAATGAAATCATATACATGAAATACAGTCTCTTTTTTTCTTGTCTCTATTCCTCCCTCCACCCATAGAACTCTACCTACCATGATCATATTAGCTTTTTTTTACAAGAATGGATTATATTATACACATTTTAATCTTTTTTTCATCCAATAAAATCTTGTGGACATTCCCCCAAATTACTTGTTATAGCCCTAATTTGTTTTATATGGACATACAAAGCTCCATGATGTGGATGCACCATGATTTATTAATATTAGACCACTTCCGTTTTGGGGGACATTTATTTTGTTAACGATTTTGCTGCTGCAAAGTTTGCAGAAAATAACTGTATAAACCCATTTTCATCCTGGTGTTTTTATTTCTATGGGGTAGGTCCCAGAAGTAAAATTGCTGTGTTAAAAGTTGTATAATTTTTATTTGAGTAGCTTTTCCCAGTGGTTTTCTATAAAGGGCATAACAATATTTGCTCCAGCAATGGATGAAGTCACTAATTCTCATTGCTTTGGTAGTGTTAATACCCTCTGAAGCTTTTACAGTTCTGACGAGTATAAAGTGATATTTATTATTTTAATTTGTATTTCATATTTTGGAAATTTGTGTGTGATGCCATATTAATTTTAACCACTAACATTTTCTCTTCTGAGAATTGCCTATTCAGATTCTTTGCCAGTTTTCCCAATGAGTAGTTTTGGTTTTCCTGGCCAGTTGTAAGAACTATATAATCTGCCATCTACATCTGGAAGTCTGGTGACTTGAATTCATCTTACTTCATTCCCACTCTCAACTTATTTATTTGTACGGAGGCAAGCAGTTGGATAAAAGGAAACCTCAGTTTCTACAGAAGTCTTGAAAGACAGGGCTGGTGGAGCGCCTAAGACAAGGAATAAGAAACTGACTCAGAAATACTTGGCACCCTTCCACTGTCTTTCTGCCCCAGAGAGATGTTGACATCAGCCTGGCCTCCAGGAAACCAAAAAGGAGTTGAATTGGCAAGCTGAGTCCTCCTTACTCTTGTGTAAAGACTTCTCTGCTTTTTTTGTCAAAAGACTACCGTCAGCCAACTTGCTGTCTACACCTGCTACACAGCTGTTGTGGTAGAGAGGGTCAACTACTACACTGGGACTGCCAACTCTGAGCTCAGGGAGTAGATGGAAAATAACTGCCATGTCTAAGGGTCCAGCAACAAGGAAGGAACACAAATTGTTGGGACAGGCCCCCAACAAAAAGAGCTTTTGGAGGAGAGAGACAATAACTTGAAAAAAATAATAGGAACACAATGAGATTGAAAGTGCAGTATTTAAAAAACACAAAAAATCTTTGGAGCTAAAATTGCTAATTTTTGAACTAACTACAACAATAGATCAAATGGAGGAAAATGATAACACGGAGACTTAAATTTGTGGCCTGGAGAATCTAGTGGAAGAAATATTTTTAAACCTAAAGCCAAAGGCAAAGAAAGGATAAAAATAACAGATTTTGAGGACAGAAGGAGAACTAATGTGTATAATAGTTCAAGAAGGAAAAAAAAAAAAGGAACAGATTGAAGAGAGGCAGTAATTTAAAAAAGACAGCCTTGAGCTGAAAAAGGCATGATTCTAGCTTCAAGGGGCCTGTTGAGTCCCAAGCAGAATTCATGGTAATAATAAATAATGGGACTTTCCTGGTAGTTCAGTGGCTAAGATCCTGTGTTCCCAATGCGGTGCGGGGGCAGGGCGGCACTGAGTTCCATTTCTGATCAGGGAACTAGGTCCCACATGCAAAACTTAGAGTTATTATGCCGCAACTAAACAGACCTGGCACATGCAAATAAATATTTTTAAAAATAATAAAAATGTCATGTCAATTACTAAGTTCCCATTCTTCTAGGCAGTGTTTTAAGGGCTTTACATTTATTAACGTGTTGAATCCTTACAACAGCCCTACAAAATAGGTGCTATTATCCCCCCTAATTCAGATAAGGAAAAAAAGGTTTAACTATTACAGTCAGAAAGTGAACCCAAGAGATCTGACCCCAGAGCTTTGACTAACTGCCTCAAAGAGCAAAGACTGTTTAAGCAAATCCTGTTACAATTTATGATCTCTGAAGATGAAGGGTGAAATCTTACAAGTTCCAGAGAGCAAGAGCAAGAAATCAGCAAAAGAAGAGCCTGTCACCAGAGTTCTGATCTGTAGTACCTTAAGCTAGAAAGCAGTGGGAAAATGTATACATACTACTAATTGGAAAGGACCACAAGCCGATTTCACTAACCAAATTATTCATGTATCAGGCTGATACAAAGATTTGCTGATTTATCAGAATTGAACAACTAACCCCACCTACCATCTAATGAAAATATTCAAAGGGAAATCTAATAGTATTTAACCCTTGTCTTCACACATGTTACTCCTACCTGGAATAAATCCTCCCTTTATCAGTCTAACAACTCATTCTTTTATTTTAAATTAAAGTATAATTGATTTACAGTTTTGTGTTAGTTTCAACTACATAGCAATGTGATTCAGTTGTGTATGTGAGCGTATATTTCAGATTATTTTCCATATTAGATTATAAGATGTTGAGTATAGTTCCCTGTGCTATATGGTAAATCCCTGTTGCTTATCTGTTTTATGTATAGTGATTTGTTAATCCCATACTCCTAATTTATTCATCTTCTCTTCCCTTTCCCCTTTGGTAATCATAAGTTTATTTTCTATGCCTCTGAGTCTGTTTCTGTTTTGTGTATAGATTCATTTGTATTATTTTTTTAGATGCTACATGTCAGTGACATAATATTCATCTTTGACTTATTCGGTCTATCCATGTTGCTGCAATGGCCATATTTCATTCTTTTTCATGTCTAAGTAATTGTGTGTGTGTGTGTGTGTGTGTGTGTGTGTGTGTGTGTCACACACCACATCTTCTTAAGCCAATCATTTGTTGATAGGCACTTGGGTTGCTTTCGTATCTTGGCTGTTGTTAATAGTGCTGCTGTGAACATTAGTGTGTATGCATCTTTTCAAATTAGAGTTTTCATTTTTTCCAAATATATGCCCAAGATTATGATTGCTAGATCATATGGTAGCTCTATTTTTAGTTTTTTAAGGGACCTCCATACTGTTCTGCATAGTGGCCACACCAATTTACATTCCCACCAACAGTGTAGGAGGTTTCCCTTTTCTCAATATGCTCTCCAGCATTTATTATTTGTAGACTTTTTGATGATAGCCATTCTGACCTGACACCTCATTCCTAACATCTTAACTTCTAGAAAATCTTTTGCAGTCCCCTAAGCCTGAGTTTTCCAGCGTTCTTGCCTGGAGAATCCGAGGGACAGGGGAGCCTGGTGGGCTGCTGTCTATGGGGTCGCACACAGTCAGACACGACTGAAGCGACTTAGCAGCAGCAGCAGCAAGCCTGAGTTTTATTCGCCTCTTAAATGCTCCCATAGCACCCTGTAGTTCCCTCACCTTGGCGCTTGTTTCCCCTGTAAAATTGTAAGCTCTCTGAGGACATAGACAGACTATGCATGATTTGTTCACTGTGGTATCCCCAGTATAGCAGGTTGACAGAGTGATCAAAATTTGTGTGGTCAAAATTAGCAAATCTTTTTTGCTACCGTACTCAGGTTGTTTTAGTCGTAGTCCTTCAGGGAAAGTACAAGTTTTGTCTTTAGTAGATCTATTCAAAGCTCTATTCAAATATGCCTTGTTTGTATTTCTTTATTCATCTTGTGACTGTTTTACAAAATTTTTAGTTCACAAAATTTCAACATATTGAATGTATAACATTTTTACATGTAAAGTTAATTTATGTAAGGCATATTTACAATGCATGTTATCCATGTTGGATTCAGACTTCTATTATTTGTTATTTTTGAAAGGCAGAATTAATAGGAAAGTATAGAAATGAATTTACAAGCTTAATCAAAACACTCAGAGATAGTGTTTTAATACTCTAAAAAGAATAGTGTTAATTCTATTTTTTTTTTCTTCTGTTTCTCTGCAGATTAAAGCTAAAAATTATGACAAGGTAGAAAAGGTGAGTCCTCTTAAATACACTTTGAATTTTATGCTGAAGTTTAACTTAGGACTTAACATTTGTGAGGCAAATAGTAAAATGTTAATAATTACTGAATCTAGCTAGTGATTGTATGAGCTCCCAGGTGGCTCAGTGGTAGAGAATCTACCTGCCAGTGCAGGAGGTGGAAGAGATGCAAGTTCAGTCCCTGTGTCGGGACGATCTCCTGGAGAAGGAAATGGCAGCCCACTCCAGAAATCTTGATTGGGAAATCCCATGAACAGAGGAGCCTGGCAGGCTACAGGCCATGGAGCTGGACTTGACTTAGCAACATAACAACAAAGTGATTATATAGGAGTTCATTGTACTTATTCAGCCCATTCGTGTGCTTGAAAATGTTCATAATAAAATTTTGGAAAGGAAAGTAATTATATTCTCCTGACCAAAATTATGAGAATGATTTTGATTAAACAAAATAGACGGAGTTGTTATTTGTCATTTATTTGTAAGAAGCTAAATTCATGAAAGGAGCTGAATTTGTTTCTTTAATGTTTCATTTCAACTGTGTACATAGGAAATTTATTTAACTATGGATTCTCATATTTTACTGTATTTACAGCTATTTCAGAGATGCCTTATGAAGGTTTTGCACATTGATTTATGGAAGTGTTATCTTTCATATGTCCGAGAAACCAAGGGTAAACTACCAAGTTACAAGTAAGTTAAATCAGGATCTTAAGGATGCAAGTCATGTCCTAATTTAGTCATCTCCTCTCGCAACTCTTAACTCCAGAGGATGAAGAAATTTAAGGATTTGAAAAATCAGGATTCTCTGAGAAGTTAGTAAAACATGGGGAAAACCGCTTTAAAGAAAATCACTGGCATTAGATTTATTCTGGAGAGTTGAATCATCCAAGCCCCTCTTCTATATTGAAACACTGTACTTTCGCAGCTCCAGACCATTTTGTTCAGAGGCTTGTTGTCAACTTAATAAAAGGCTGCTTCTTGTCCTAGCAGCACTCTTGGCAGGTTACATTTATGATGTGCTTTTTAACTGTTCGAAGGCACCTTTGACAGTGGTATTGTGTAATTGACCTCCTCACTAGGACGTACCCTCACTTATCTATCTTTGTTGAATATAAATAATGGACCTTCTCAGATGCTCTTTTTGTATGTAACAAATAGGCAGATTATTTCTAGAACCAGAATTCTTTGTTTTCTTTTCTTCCTTAGTCTTATATTGAACAAGTTCTTTCTCCCTAAATTTTACTTCAGAGCTAATAGATCTTCAGCCATAACTTACCTTCTTAATCAATGAATCAGATATTTCCCCATTTGAATCTCTACATATAAGAGTCAGTTTGAAGGTTATAAAATTATATAAAACATGGCCCCTATCTTTGATAAGCTTACAAGTAGTAGGTAAAAGAAACAAAGTATGTAAATTAATGACATTAACAAGCTAAACACAAAAGAATACTGTATACTTGCAAAGATGTCATTCATTTTGTTTTTATAAAAGATTTAAATGTTCTGATCCTTTGAACGGAAGTTATGATTATGTTTTAGTTATAGATACATTTTAATAACGGTTTTTCTGTTATTAAAATGTATCTTTCACATTTATTTCAGAAATTATAGATACATTTTAATAACAGTTTTTCTGTTATTAAAAAACATCTTTCACATTTATTTCAGAGAAAAGATGGCTCAAGCATATGACTTTGCACTGGATAAAATTGGAATGGAAATTATGTCTTACCAGGTAGAGTTAAAATTAAATACATACACTTAATAAATTTGAAACTAGTAAGAAAAATACTAACATTTTCTTTTATTTCTTAGATTTGGGTGGATTACATCAACTTCTTAAAAGGCGTGTAAGTATTTACATAGTTTTATTTTCTGTGTGAACACTGATTTAGCTACAATATAATTGATGGCATTTCTCATCCAATACCAGGGAAGCTGTTGGATCTTATGCAGAAAATCAGAGAATAACAGCTGTTCGAAGAGTTTATCAACGAGGTTGTGTTAATCCAATGATCAACATTGAACAGCTGTGGAGAGACTATAACAAGTATGAAGAGGTAAATTAGGAGAGAGTAGTTTATTATTATGACAAAGTGATTTTAATTTCCATGCGTTGTGGGTTTGTAGCCTTTCTAACGTTAGGTACCTGGATATCAGTGCTGCATACGTTTGTTTTCATGTTGATTGTAATGAAAGGACCATTCCTCATGTTTTGAGAGTCTCATATTACTGTTGAGTTATTTTTTAGAGAATACTGTAGGAGAATTATAATTCTTACAAAACCATTTTTATTCAGTGCTAAACTACACCCACACAGTCATACACATACCTGTTGCCACTGGCTCTTATGAAAGAGTTCCTTTTGGAGTTCCTTTTCCAGTGTCGGGATGAGTTGCAGTGCACCTGTCACCTAGTTACAGTGATGTGATTATTGCCTTGCAATTGCGAGATGTGGGACTGTGGTCCAACATCTTTGTTTCATAGGAAGTGATTTATTAGTATTTTATTGATTAATTTTTGGCTGTGCTGTGTCTTTGTTCCTGCACAGGCTTTTCTCTAGTTGCAGCAAGCAGAGGCTACGCTCAGGCTTCTCATTGCAGTGACTTCTCTCGTGGCAGAGTGCAGGCTCAAGGGCGGGTGGGCTCAGAAGGTGCAGCTCCCCAGCTCTGGAGCACAGGGTTAATAGTTGTAGCGCACGGGTTTAATTGCTTTGAGGAATGTGGGTTCTTCCCGGATCAGGAATCGAACCAGTGTCTCCATTGTGAGGCAGATTCTTCACTATTGAGCCACCTAGGAAGCCCCCAAAGAACTTTTAAATTCAATGTGGCTTTTACCTATGAATACTTATGTTGGAATTAAAGCTGAGAAAATTTCAAGATATTTATTAATTCATTTAAAGTTTATAGTTATAGACTCCTTATATTTTTAACATAAATAGTATTAAACTTGTATTTCCCAAAATAAGAAAAAACTCTGAGAAATGTGGCATTATTTCATATTTTTGCAAATCTCTCTGGTAGCTAGCTTAGTAGAGGACAGATTTTCATATCTGCTTCTACATTCTATCTGGTATCATATTGAATGTCAATATAACTTCTGAAAAACTCCACTGTATATTTGTGAAAGGAGCAAATCATGTCTCAGTGATAAATGAAAATTGTTTTGATCTTACGGACCCTCAGAAAGATCTTGGGGAACAGGAATCTTTGGACTACTCTTTGAGAACTACTAGACATGAATGAAGTTATGCAGACCTAGTTAGAAAAAGGCTTTTAGAACTAAGCCATGGCTATTCACCCAGCTGAATCTGTACATCATTCTTTATTAGTAAAATTTTATGTGAAATAATTGACCCTTTCCAAATCATTCCCTATCTTTGAAGTTTACTGCCATTCTCATAACATATAGGCAGGTCCTCCTTGTTTTCTTAAGCATATAAAGTGATCAAACCTTTATTTTACTAACCAAAAAACCTCTCAAAATAAATAATTGAAAGTTACTTAGCAAACGAATAAACCATATTATCCTAATATTAAAATATATTTAATTTTTAAATAATGTACATTTTCTTTTTTTTCTCTTAGGGTATCAATATTCATTTAGCTAAAAAAATGATTGAAGATCGGAGTAGAGATTACATGAATGCTAGGCGGGTAGCAAAGGTATGGAATTCCATCAGGCCGCTTACTATAATGTTTGTTATGAGTATGTTATTTACACAGGGGCTTTTCCCATCTGGTATCACTCAATATGTTCAATCATTGGCAATCTTCACTAATAACAATTAATTACATTGTCTGAACAGATGATGTATTTGATATTTAAAGTGAAATACCTCTTTACGGACTTGTGAAAGGATAAAATAGAATAAATCAAGTTTGGAAGAAATTATTTTTTAAAAGAGAGAAACAGAGGTTATAGAGACAAAGTTCTACATAGAATTAATCAAGTAGTTGTTATCCATCCCTCCTATCTGCTCATACATATCTGAATACTGTACTACTGTCTGGTCTAATGACATTGCTCTCAGGGACAGAGTTTTGTCTTGGGTACATTCCTTTCCACTCAGTGAAACTGTTAGAAGTTAGGGAAAATAGCCTAATACTATGAACTATTGAAGTTTTAAAGTTTCTCCAGAGATGGCAATAACGATGCCACCAGATCATTAGTCATGTTTATCTGTCAACCTCTCTGTCCTGAGAATGACTTTCTGTATCACCTACAGAGAGGGCCCAGGGCTGTTCTGTTCACCTTGTCCTGGGAACCTGTTCTTGGGTGATTAATCTTTTATCTTTCTCCCTGCTCTTAAATAGTTTTTAGCTTATATTAACAAAGTAGTAACTAAGATCATGGCATCTGGTCCCATCACTTCATGGGAAATAGATGGGGAAACAGTGGAAACAGTGTCAGACTTTATTTTTTGGGGCTCCAAAATCACTGCAGATGGTGATTTCAGCCATGAAATTAAAAGACGCTTACTCCTTGGAAGGAAAGTTATGACCAACCTAGATAGTATATTCAAAAGCAGAGACATTACTTTGCCAACAAAGGTCCGTCTAATCAAGGCTATGGTTTTTCCTGTGGTCATGTATGGATGTGAGAGTTGGACTGTGAAGAAAGCTGAGCGCCGAAGAATTGATGCTTTTGAACTGTGGTGTTGGAGAAGACTCTTGAGAGTCCCTTGGACTGCAAGGAGATCCAACCAGTCCATTCTAAAGGAGATCGGCCCTGGGTGTTCTTTGGAAGGACTGATGCTAAACCTGAACTCCAATACTTTGGCCACCTCATGCGAAGAGTTGATTCATTAGAAAAGTCAATGATGCTGGGAGGGATTGGGGGCAGGAGGAGAAGGGGACGACAAAGGATGAGATGGCTGGATGGCATCACCGACTCGATGCTCATGAGTTTGGGTGAACTCCGGGAGTTGGTGATGGACAAGGAGGCCTGGCATGCTGCGATTGATGGGGTCACAAAGAGTTGGCCACGACTGAGTGACTGAACTGAACTGAACAAAGTAGTATTTGGGGAGGGGAAAGGCATTTTGAACAAAATATTCCAAACTGATCAACTCCATTCCATATATGAGTTGTTCTTCAGCTTACCACAGAATTCTAAATGCTTATTGTCTAGGAATATGAGACAGTAATGAAAGGTTTGGACCGCAATGCTCCGTCAGTGCCTCCTCAGAATACTCCTCAGGAAGCTCAGCAGGTGGATATGTGGAAGAAGTACATCCAGTGGGAAAAGAGCAACCCTCTACGCACAGAAGATCAGACCCTGATAACTAAAAGAGGTAACAAGATTAGGTCTCCTGAGACTCCAATTATATGCATGTTAGGCCACTTGATATTATCCTATAGGTTACCAAGGCTGTTTTTTTTTATCCCCAGGCTTTTTTCCTCTTATGTTTCTCAGACTCAATAATTTCTATAGATGTCTCCATGTTCACTGGCCTTTATTTTATCATATACAGTATGCTGGTGAGCCCGTTTGGTGAATTCTTCATTTCAAATATTCTACTTTTCAGTTCCATAAATTTCCATTCTAGGAATTTTTATATGTATTACAGTTTTCTTTTTTCTGTTGAGATTCCATGGCCATTACCATCTTTCTCTTTCTGTCCTTGAATATATTTAAAATAGTTACAAAACCTTGTCTGCCATTGAGGGTTTGATTTCTTTTCCTCTTGACTGTAGGTCACATTTTTTGTTTTGTCAGAAGTCTGGACATTTAAAAAAAAATTTCTGGACATGTAAATGATATATAGTAAAGACTAGATTCTGTTATCTTCCTCTGAAGAACGTTGGGTTTTATTTTAGCAGGGAGTTAAATTACTGGCAGATCTCGACTTTGTGGAGGCTTGGTTTTACAGTGTTAGGATGAGCCTGTGTTAGTGGCCTTTATCTCACGGTAAATCTCTTAGTCCTGGGATATAGTCTTTACTCTTAAGACAATGGAAAGTTCAAGGTGTTTACTCAGAATCCCTTAACCTGATGGGAGTCAGAATCCAAACATGGTCTCCATTACAGTGGGCAGCTGATGAGATATCACTCCAGCTCTTTCAGCTCTTATTTCTGCTCGGGCTCTTTGTATTTTTTCCTGTGGATGTCTATTTTAGAGTCAGTTAAAAATTTGAGGGCATTTATGTCCAGATTTTCAGCCTCCACCTTCTGTTGTTCTCTTTTGGGGGATTTTTCCCCCTTAATTTCCGGTTGCTTTTCTAACCCAGAACTCCATGTCACTTACCTCAAGCTGGTAAAACTTCAGCATTTGACTTGAGCTCTAGCTATCCCAGAACTATACACACAGGGCTGTGTATTTGAGGGGAATAGCATATTAAATACATGTCTACAATTTTTAAAAATTCAAGTTTTTTAGTGCTCAGGCCTCTCTGATTTCTTTTTCTTTTGGTCATTCTCTGGTGCCTTCAAATTGTTGCTGTTTGTATTGTTGATGATTTTTTTTTCCCTACGAGAGTTAGTCTTATACAGACTACTCTGCCACTGCTAACACGAGACTTTGGAACTTAAAAAGACTCCGCAATCTTGCCTTGTTCTCTTAACCTAGCAAGTACTGTTTCCTTTGCCTGCACCATTTTTGTATCTGCTCCTGTCCTTCCTGCCTCTCCTTACACTCTCATCTGACCAGATTCTATCCCTTCTTCAGGTTTCGCTTAGATGTCAGTTCCTTAGTGAAGCCTTTCTTAAGTCTCTAAACTATGTTAAGTCCTGCTGCTGTAAGTTAAGATTACACTGTACTTTCCTCATCGTGCTTATTTTCACAATTGTTTTCTTAATATCAATCTTCCCAAAATATTGCAGACTTCTTGAATATAGGAAGTCTTAGTCACTGGTATATTCACAGTGTCTTTCACATTCCTTAGCATATAGTTCAGAGAAGGCAATGGCACCCTACTCCAGTACTCTTGCCTGGAAAATCCCATGGATGGAGGAGCCTGGAAGGCTGCAGTCCATGGGGTCGCTGAGGATCGACACGACTGAGCGACTTCACTTTCACTTTTCACTTTCATGCATTGGAGAAGGAAATGGCAACCCACTCCAGTGTTCTTACCTGGAGAATCCCAGGGACTGTGGAGCCTGGTGGGCTGCCGTCTATGGGGTCGCACAGAGTCGGACATGACTGAAGTGACTTAGCAGCAGCAGCATATAGTTGGTACTCAATAAATATTAGTTTAATAAATGGTAAATGAATGGGTTTGGGTGGATGATAATAATCACTGAAGTTTTTTATTTCTAATTATCATTCATTATTGAGGGGCCTGTCTTAGCCTGAAAATTTAGTTGTGATACTTATATGGACAGTTTTATAAATAATGTTTATTCTAATTAAATGTTGCAAATGTCTTCTCTTAGTCATGTTTGCTTATGAACAGTGCCTGCTGGTGCTGGGCCATCACCCTGATATTTGGTATGAAGCTGCCCAGTACCTTGAGCAATCAAGCAAACTGTTAGCAGAGAAGGGGGTGAGTGTTCATTTTTTCCCCCTTTTTGGTCTTTTCATGGTTTTGATATAGCAATAATTTACTAAAAGTATAACACTGAATTTTGGTAATAATGTGTAAGAATTGAAACTTGAATCTTATGTCACTATGAATCTTAGTGACCCTGTGATTAGACTAGCTTAGAATGAAAACATAGCGGCTCTTTTTTAATGCATTAAAGTGATGAATCACTTAGAGCACTTAGATAATTCTTTTTTATGTTGAAATAATGGAAGAAGTCTTTGGAATTTTTTAAGAATCCAGAAATGCATGTATGTCCATAGGTATATACATATGATGAGTCTGTGTTTTATTCTCTTTCAGCTACCTTAAAATTACTGTAAGTGAGCTTTCTTTTTTCTCTCCTAGGATATGAATAATGCCAAATTATTTAGTGATGAAGCTGCTAATATATATGAAAGAGCCATAAGCACTTTATTAAAGAAGAATATGCTTCTTTATTTTGCATATGCAGATTATGAAGAGGTAAGTTAAAATATTTAGAACTTTCTTATAATTGGTATTTTTTTACTGCAGCACTGAATTTTTTTTCCTAGCTGCTTCGCCAGGCATGTTTCTTTTTGAAGACAGAGATAATGCAAAATGAACCGTTATTAGTCCTTAGCTCATTATATATTTATGCTCAAAGCAGGTGCCTTTGTGGGATGCAGCCTCTGGATTCCTCAGAGCTCAAATCCTGCTTGTTTATGAGTATATATTTATATCCACTTCTTCTCTACCATCTTAGAGTCGCATGAAGTATGAGAAAGTTCACAGTATATATAACAGACTTCTGGCAATTGAGGATATTGATCCCACCTTGGTAAGTAACTTTATAAATCTCTTTCCCACCTTTGCAGTCTGCTTTTATAAAAAAGTTTTTTAATCTATATAAAGTAAAATTTACTGTTTTGTTGAATTGTTAGTTCTGTGAATCTTGACTAATAACATAGTCATAGGACAACCATCACAATTAAAATATAAAACACTTAAATCACGCCACAGAATTTCCCTCATCTGACAACCCTTCCCTGTCTCCCAGTCCCTGACAATTACTGAGGTACTCTCTGCTCTATTTTTTTTTAAAGTCCAGAAGTATGAAACAGCTACAGTGGGGCTTTTTCTAACACCTTCCTCGTGAGCATAGTTTGAATGCTATGTAATTGTTGCTTAATAAATATTTCTTTTTAAGTAAATAGAGGCAAGAGAAACCAACATTCTGGGAAGCAGTTAGACAGGAACTCACTTTATCCTGAATTCTACTCTATAATAGTGGTTTTCAAAGCCACTATTTTTGCAAAAGTGCAGTGGAACTCTTTCAGTTGGAGGAGAGGTGGACAGGCCAATGCATGGGGCTCTAGACCCTCTGCCTCACGTCAACTACAGATCCATTCCTTTTTTGTTTGTCTACCTTGGGGTTCCACTGCTTGCATTTAGTCATCTTTTTAAAATTCGTTTAGCAGCCTGCATCTGTGCTATACACTGTGCTAGATTCCAGCAGTATAATGACAAATAAGTTAAATTTCATTCCTCAAGTAACTCATAGTTCATTCATCTGGGCAACGAGGTTTGGCATCATCAAAACTCGGCCAGTCAGGAGCCTACTCAACAGTCACCCTGTGTATAGTCCAGAGACCTTTGTTCATCGAATAAATATTGCATATTCATTATGTGTTAGGTACTCTGTTAGTGCAAAGTATAAAATGATTCAGTTATCAATGAAGTTACATTATATGTTCTTTAGAAAATAGAGTAGTGGGTTTTTAAAGCAATAAATCAAGAAATTCTAGTATTTTCTAGTATTTTCACTTTTATTCCTTCTTAGGGTTTAATTAGCATGTTTGGAATTAGATGATTGTAATGATTATAAGACCTTGTGACTTTACTAAAAATCACAGAATTTTACATTTAAAGGGTGAATTTTGTGCTATGTGAATTATATCTCAATTTAAAAAAATTAATTTGCATGCATCTTTAATACCAGAAAAAAATTGCTTACGGATTTAAATACTGCAATATCTATAATCTTATTGATACTTTTCAATTTCTCAGGTATTCAAATTGCTTTC
>NW_011495081.1:7383740-7408890 GCF_000754665.1 Bison bison bison | reverse complement strand
GCCACCATGTCTATGTCACTGCAGCACTCATGGAGTATTACTGTAGTAAGGCAAGTCCTGAAATAAGATACAAAGATAGAGTAATTTCCTTTATCTGAGATAAATTAATTAAAAGAAAGGCAGTCCTAGTTTCTGTTATTAAACTTTAATTCTTCTGTATCATAAAGGAGACCTAAGTGTATCTGTGTAAAATTACATGGAGCATTGTTCATATCCCCTCTGCCTGCTAATTTATACCTTATTAAACTCCATATTTCTGAATCTAAATCCCCTGAATGGTATTTAGTGCTGCAGTTTTTACATGATTTTAATATCCATTTTAATCTTAATGTACTTAGTCATATTTAAATTTAGTTTTAATATTCTTTGAGTATCTTATCTGATGGAAATCAGTACTTTGCTTTCTTTACTTCTAGGACAAATCTGTTGCCTTTAAGATTTTTGAGCTGGGGCTAAAGAAATATGGAGACATTCCAGAATATGTCCTGGCCTATATTGACTATCTTTCTCACCTCAATGGTAAGTAGAGTCTAGATCTGTAATGGTTAATATTAAACCATCAATGTTATTCTTTGATATTATGTTCCTGGAATTTTTCCCTCTGCAGAATGGTCTTTAATTCTGCAGCACATTCCCAACAGTAGTAGGAATAAAGCCACAAGTCTCAAGCCACGAAAACTTAAAGATGCCCAAGTAGTAGAGTAAAATGCCCTGAGGCTACTGGGGAAGAGATTTCAAAAAGAAACATTGTGTTTATGAGCATCTTTATCTTTATTTTTCTATTTTGTTGTAATAATAATAATGGCAATCCTTTATTGGGTTCCTACCTTAGACCAGGCACAAGACTAGAGAATTCGTATATGTATGTATGTATCTCATTTAGTCAACTTAACCACACCACAATCCAGGATATGTAATTTCTTGACTAAAAATGATCTGGTATAAAAACTGATTTAAGAAAGAAATATAAAAAATTATGTGTCATGTAAATAATTAGATGTTAAACTTAGATATCACAGGTGTATATTAATGATTTTAATATTTTAGAAAAATATAACATTCTGTCTACCTACATAGTTCAGTTAAGTTCAGTCGCTCAGTCGTGTCCAACTCTTTGTGACCCCATGAATCACAGCATGCCAGGCCTCCCCGTCCATCACCATCTCCCAGAATTCACTCAAACTCACGTCCATCGAGTCGGTGATGCCATCCAGCCATCTCATCCTCTGTCGTCCCCTTTTCCTCTTGCCCCCAATCCCTCCCAGCATCAGAGTCTTTTCCAATGAGTCAACTCTTCGCATGAGGTGGCCAAAGTACTGGAGTTTCAGCTTCAGCATCAGTCCTTCCAATGAACATTCAGGACTGATCTCCTTTAGGGTGGACTGGTTGGATCTCCTTGCCAGTCCAAGGGACTCTCAACAGTCTTCTCCAACACCACAGTTCAAAAGCATCAATTCTTCGGAACACCACAGCTTTCTTCACAGTCCAACTCTCACATCCATACATGACCACTGGAAAAACCATAGCCTTGACTAGACGGACCTTTGTTGGCAAAGTAGTGTCTCTGCTTTTCAATATGCTATCTAGGTTGGTCATAACTTTCCTTCCAAGGAGTAAGCGTCTTTTAATTTCATGGCTGCAATCACCATCTGCAGTGATTTTGGAGCCCCCAAAAATAAAAGTCTGACACTGTTTCCACTGTTTCCCCATCTATTCCCCATGAAGTGATGGTACCAGATGCTTAGTAGAAAAGAATAAAACTTAAAACATGACTTTGTATTTCAACTTAGTGATTCTACTCTCTGGAAGAGTACTTAACTCCAGAAAGTAAGTCGGTGGAGCATTTACTTAAAAAGAAATTTCTTGTATGAAATGAATGTTCCTCACCAGTTTTATATTATTTTGCTTCATTTTTTAGAATAGTTACTAGTGTGTATAATGTTTTTTACTGTAAAATTGAGGATGGAATCTGATGTCAGCTTTGTTGTTGTTAAGTCACCTCGTCGTGTCTGACTCTTTTGTGAGTCCATGGACTGTAGCCCTCCAGGCTCCTCTGTTCATGGAATTCTCCAGCCAAGAATACTGGAGTGGGTTGCCATTTCCTTCTCCAGGAAATCTTCCCAACCCAGGGATTGAACCCACATCTCCTGCATTGCAGGTGGATTCTTTATTGCTGAGCCACCAGGGAAGCCCAATGTCAGCATTATTATCTTCTGAAATCATCCATGTTCATCTACCACCCCACCCACCTACTCAGTACCTTTTGTTTAGTGTGGTCTGGCTTCTAGTTGCAGGTCCATTACTCAGTTAACAATGAGCTGAATCAATTTACTTCATCTTTTTGAACCTCAAGCTTCCTCACATATAAATTCTGGTTGTGATAATACTTAGACCCCTCTGCATAAGATTGTGAGGATACAATGAGATAATGCTTTGTTAAATTATAGAACTAAATTTTTTTAATATTTAAAATTTTCTTTAATATCCTAGAGGACAATAATACTCGAGTTTTGTTTGAACGAGTTTTAACATCTGGAAGTCTTCCTCCTGAGAAATCTGGGTAAGCCATTGTGAAAACTTACTGGTCAGGTTCTAATGGCAGCTTTAATACTTGAACTGTAGTCTATGGGATGAATGTTTGCTTGTTGTGAGTCTTAAGTTTCAGTAGAAATTTCCCTTCTCTTTTGAAGTTTCATTTACAAATGGCTGCCTGCAATATTTTCATACCTGTTTAAGATTTGTTAAAAATTTTTTTTTTTGCATACTGACTAGGATTATTTTGAGAGATGCCTTAACAATTTGTTATTAAATATTTTAATATATCTTTCTCTATATCCCTATAAATTGATATGAACAAATTAGGGCAGAGTTCTGAAATTTTTGTATCTCTTTTTCAAGAGCAAAGACTCTTACAAAATGAAAGTTTGTTTGACAGGTTCCATCCCTGATTTATGGTTTTGACTCTGTCCCTTATACCAGAGGAACAACATGGTCTAGTGGTGCAGTGAAAGCAGGAAGGCTTTGGAGTCTTGGGTTCAAACTCCAACTCAGTCAGCTATACCTTGGGCAGGTTTCCTAACTTTCCCAGTTCTTACTTTCTTGTTGAGTAGCAATAATGTCTACCAGTATAGAAGTTTTGCAATAGTCCCCTACCTAGCATAAAATAGGAAGTCACTGTATTACTTTAGTACAGAAGTGCTTAGTAACATTTTAAGTAGAGTCTCAGAGAATTAATTTTGGCTGTTAGAACAGTGGTGAGGCACTAATTTGTCCCCAGTGATCCCTATTACTGGGAAAAAATAGAGAACAATCATGTTAGATTTTGAAATGTATTTTTATTCATACATTGCACAAAGAATGTAGTCTACATTTTAATTCATGCCACTACAAAATGGTGAAGTCATATCATTCAGGAGTAATTGGAAATCTAGGTTCCTTTTCAACTCTTCCCCACCTAGAGTCGGTTTACTGTCTCTAGGATAAATGTCTCATTGACCACAAATGATAGGAAGTAGGCTAAATAAGAAAAAACAAAAAACCCTTAAATATGAAAGTATTTAGGGTGAAAGGTTATGATGACTATAATTCACTTTCAGATACTTAAGTGAAAACAAATATAGCAAATATTTGGGGAAGCAAATATAGCAAAATATTAATGACGACTGAATCTAGGTAATGGAATATAGGTATTCATTATACTACTCTATGTTTTGAAGTTTAGAAATCTTTATAATAAAAAAAAATAGATTCTTATAATTTAAAAAAGGGGGAGGAAGGGAACTGGAAGATTTTTGTAAGTCCCAAACCCAGGATGGTGAAGTATTGATTATATTTATTTTCTTACAGAGAAATCTGGGCCCGATTTCTAGCTTTTGAAAGTAATATTGGTGATCTAGCTAGTATACTCAAAGTGGAGAAAAGACGGTTTACAGCATTCAAAGAAGAGTATGAAGGCAAAGAAACAGCTTTACTGGTAGACAGATACAAGTTCATGGATCTATATCCTTGCTCTGCAAGTGAACTAAAAGCACTTGGGTATAAGGTATGTACTTGGGCTTACGATGTGTGTGATGTCTGTACTTCCCCAACGTTTTAGAAGAGTTCATGGACAAACTTTAAAGTAAATTCTGAAATTGAAATTAGTCTAGTTTTATTATAGATTTGCAGAATACAAAAAGTTCAGGGATTTTCCTTGGGTTTGTGAAATATTATCAACAGTACTGAACAAAATGAGAATTAAAATGAGATTTAACAAACTTTCATTCTTTCCCTGAAATTGTCAATGCCTTATTTCTTACATTTTGTGGGCAGGTGGACAATCTGAATGTCACTTGTTAGTTTTTCTCTAACAGTTCTTAAAACTGAGGAGTGTGTTTTGATAGGAGATCTTAAACCAAATGTAATTCCTGCTATATATGTTGTAGATATAATGAAGAAACTTTATAGCTTTGTAAATCCATAAATTTCTTTGAAGTGTTTGTATCTTTAAACAGGGCTCCTTCAGTGGACGCCTTTAGGAAATTATTTAATCGGCCAAAAATTTCGTTCCAGTTCTGGAACAAAACTGGAACAAACTTTTTGCTCAACCCAACAGCTTATCTAGGAATGGAACTCCTCTATTTGGACTACTGCATCATTAAGAAAACAGACCTGGAACCTGAACTCATTCAGGCCAAAAGGAAAGATTAATAGCCTAGAAATAGCCCTTGGTGAGAAACCATTGCTCTATCGGTGCTTGATTTTTCTGTGTCAGGTGAACAAAGACCAGATGAAAATCCAAGGGGAAGCTGTATCCACAAGAGTCCTGGATTGATTGGTCTCCTTAAGCCAGCCAGCATTAGGATGTTCCTCACCATCATTCTTCATTTCCTCACTGCCCTCTTTTAGCCAGAGTCTCACTGGTCTTGTGTCTGAACCAGATTAAAATAAACTTCAGACCTTTACATTAATGGAAGCTCCAGTTGTGTGCCAGCCCCATATTCCTATGCTGAACTAGGGTTACTGCTCAGGGATGAGGGGATTCTGCTCCTGGTTTAACAAATTGTTAATGAAAAGCCAAAGGCATTTTTAAGACTGTTATGTGGAATCTTTAGACTGTTTCAACTTTGCCAAGTTGAAAATGGAAATTAAGGAAGTTAATGAAAATATCTTCGTGAATTTTCTATCTTGTATTTCTGTTTATATTCTGTGTATTTGGGAAGGATCATTATGCTTTCGTGTGTGGCACATAAGTGAGAGTGGGAAAGAGAGGAAAAAAAGCAATTCTCAGTGGGTGTTCTCATTTAGATTTGCCACCAACTGCATATGAGCAAGTTTTGAGAACATGAATTTCTCTTATATCCCTTAATGCTGGCAAAAGAGGCTCTCTCAGAGTTGCTCTCAGCCCTGGCAGACATTGCTGGGACACTGAAAAGAAGACAGAATGGGTGTGAGGTCAGAGAGGCCTGTGCTCTCAACTCCTCTGTCTGCTTCTTAGCCATATAACCTTGGAGATAGCAGAACCTCTGCAGAACCTCTCTTTGAGCGTTAGTCCCTTCTGTAAAATGGAGGTGATCGTATCTACCTCCTCAAAGAGTGAATGAACGGCAAAAATTGACAAACAGTGGTTATTCAACAAACATTCCTTCTCCCCTGTAACAGTATGTTGGGAATAATTTTTCATTTCATTAGCAAAATCTTATGAACTAACGTAGGTGATAAGCTTTGTTAGGTTTCATGAAAGAGCACCTTACTTAATCAGCTTCTTCACTTAGAGAACCTGATG
Organism: Bison bison bison; assembly: GCF_000754665.1. Lineage (NCBI taxonomy): Eukaryota > Metazoa > Chordata > Mammalia > Artiodactyla > Bovidae > Bison > Bison bison. The sequence continues at coordinate 7,403,126 of NW_011495081.1, read as the reverse complement.
GATGATGTTCGGTTTTAGTGGAAAGGAAATATCAGAAAATATCTAAAACTGCAGATTTTCTTCCAAATTACCCCACCTCTACCTGGTATTTATTACCTACCAGGTATATACATCTACCCGGTATGTATTACCTACAAAAGGATCCTACAAATGTCCCACCTGGTGGCACTGAGTCTAATGACTCTTAACACTTGTCAGTCTTCACTGTCATGGAAGTTCTCACTTTTCTTTCTCCATTCTCGCTATGGTTTTAACCCAGTTATTTAGTGTATCCTCAGGAGTGTAGAATTGCACAGTTCTACTCTGTAAGTCCCTTTTTCAGGTTTAGGATTCTTCTGTTCTGCATTTTCAGGATGTCTCCCGTGCTAAGCTAGCAGCTATAATTCCAGACCCAGTTGTAGCTCCTTCTATAGTGCCTGTTCTGAAAGATGAAGTGGATAGAAAACCAGAATACCCTAAACCAGACACTCAGCAGATGATTCCATTTCAGCCACGACATTTAGCACGTAAGCCATGACTTTAGATCCAGTACTGAGCCCTCAGTTTGTTTGTTGGTTTAAATCCAGAGGTGTGTGGGGGTTGGAGGGGGCAAATTAATGTGACCTTTCCATTGTAGGTTAATAATTAGACTCAGGGTCAATAATGACAAGTGATTTGGCTATATAATCTTTGAATCAAGATGAGTTTAAAATGTCTTAAACAAAAAACCTCACTGATCCAGATTGCAGTAACGCATTTGGCAGTGATCCTTAAGAGAGTTTTCTGAAACGCCGCTACATACAGGTTACCTGCACAGCTGGAAACTTACTTTGGTGATATTTGGTATTGTTTATAGTTACTAATATGTAGTAGTCTCTGAATTCTATTTGAACAAGGCCCTTACAATGAAATATGTTACTGTATAACTGACTTTAAATGGGCTTGCTGAAAAAATGACTTGTGAGGCTTAGACATGATCTTTGACAAAAACTGACGAACTCAGGGTCTGGATCATCTTACGCAGTCTCTTGTTTACTTTCTGCCCCCAGGGGCCATGAGGTTGAGACTGCTTTCACTGTCTCACCCACTTGAGTTTGGTCAAACATATAAAACACTAACAACATTTTAAGATGTTTTTAAGCAACATAGACTCTTTGTACATAGTAATTAATGTACAAATTACTTGTGCTAGTTATCACACGTATAGAAATTCTTCCGTCCCATTCCTCCGTTCCTTTCCCTTACAGCTCCGGGCTTGCACCCTGTCCCCGGTGGAGTGTTCCCAGTGCCACCTGCAGCAGTTGTTTTAATGAAACTTCTCCCTCCTCCTATTTGTTTCCAGGTTTGTTCACCATTTTCATGACAGATACTTGCTCTATGGGTAAATATAGTAATTATGTATTTTTTTATCTTGGGAAATACAAAGTGGGGCTATTTTAACTTGTCAGATTATTGGGGATTAAGTTTTCTTTGTGTCAAAACAGGGTCCTTTTGTACAAGTGGACGAACTAATGGAAATTTTCCGAAGATGCAAGATACCAAATAGTAAGTGATTGAGGCTCCATTTTTAGAGTGGAATTCACATTATTGTCTCCAAGACAGGAGAGATCGCCATGGAAGCTTCCAAAACCAGCTAGCCACCTTGCAGCAGTACAGTGACACCTCACAGGGGTCCAAACCCTCTTTGGTACAGAGAGGCCAGTTCATGTTCTAATTCTGCTAAGAAAAATATCATAAAAAGCTTATCTTTTCTCTTCATGTGAACATGCACTATCAGATTTTGCTTATGAAAACTTTATTAATTTTAACCGTAGTTTTTTGTCTTTATTTAGTGTCAGTAGTACTATCTCAGAATTTGCTAATAGGACGCTACAAAATGATAAAGTATCCAAAGTAGTACATATGTTTTCCTTCACAGCATACTTTTTTTTTTTAATTGGGCTATAGGTACTTAACAATGTTGTGTTAGTTTCTGCTGTGTAACAAAGTGAATGACACAGTAGCATGCTTGTAAACACCCTCCAATAGTCCTTTTGTTTTGCTTCAATAGCAGTTGAAGAAGCTGTGAGGATCATTACTGGAGGAGCCCCAGAGCTAGCGGTAGAAGGCAACGGCCCAGTGGAAAGTAATGCAGTGCTCACGAAGGCTGTCAAAAGGCCCAACGAGGATTCAGATGAAGACGAGGAAAAGGGAGCTGTGGTTCCCCCTGTTCATGACATTTACAGGGCAAGGCAGCAGAAGCGAATCCGGTGAGGCAGGTGTAGCACCCGTCTCAAGAAAACTCTTATCCTTTTGCCTCTAAGTCATATGTTTAAAAGAGACAATGCTTTGTTACAAAGTTCTTGGAAACAAAGTTGTATTGTCATTGGTGCCTCTATCATATGGTTCTCAAGAACAACCAAGCAACCTACATGAATTTTAGGATTTGGAATAGACCTATGCTCTAAGCAGAACTAGGTTTTCAAAAGTGTGAGAACAGTACTAAGTGGCAGAACCACATTTTGTTCCTGCTTCAAGGGTGTCTTGTATGTACCACTTGAAGACTTGTGGGTTTTCAACAGTTTTATTTTAAAAACTGGATGGCTTATGATTGTAAAGCATTTTATCACATTTTCTGAAAACAGCTGTTTTGGTTTGCTTATGTAGAGTCCTGCCTTATTGTTCGTTTTATTTATGGCAGAATGTACGGAATCGGTTTTGTAGTTTAACATTTTAAAACAATCCTTTAAAAAATAAAAGGATCTCAAAAAAAGTCATGTCTCCTGCTGCTGCTTTCGTTCACATCAGAAATAGCAGCTTATGTTGTTCAGCCAATACAGTTTACAAATAAACGTCAACAATACAAGTCATCTTGTATTTACCATATATACAACTATTGTCCTTTCCTGGTCTTTTTTGCTACTATTTGAAAACATGAGGGATCCATTTTTAAGAGGTAAATTAAACATTTTAGAAATCCTCAAATATGAATGCATTTTCCCCGAATTAAATCTGAGGGAGACTGTAATATTTTATCTTTCGTCTCTCTTAAAAGTGAAATAAGTGTGGTATTCCTGTAATCACTCACTGTCTTGCTCTCACATGTATTTCAGTGTTCATTAAAGAAAAACTACTGGCTGGCTGCACTAGCCCTCGCCAACGGTCCACACTCAGAGTGTGGAGTGTGTTTCGCGCTGAAGAAATCCACTTCTTACCTATCAAAGAAAACTGTGGCCAAGCAACCAAAAACTGATTACAGTGAGCAAAAATTTATCCTTAAAAAATAAGTCAGAAGAATTGTTTTGCTCTTTGTTAGGAGCATTACCTCCTCTAGGCTCATTTTTAGAAAACTAGACCAAAAACAAGTTGAGCCCTGAGGATTGTGATTCAGAATGAAGGCTAAAAATAAGGACAAAAAAAAGAAAAAACCAAGAGGAAAAGTAGTAAGGCTATAAAAAGAGAATCTTACATATTGGGTACACAGTTTAGAATTTGAATTCAAGTGTGATTAAATTTCAGCTTCAAATATTTCTACAAATGAAGAAAAGTTCTATCAGTTTCTTATATAAACTTACATGTAGCAAGGTTATACTTACCGAAGTTGATCACAAGTGTGTCTCCAGTATTTTACCAGTAAAGCTGACTAAAATTTCCTTAAAACAAAGTCAGCTCTATCGCAGATTTTGTTAAGTATCATTTTTAAGCTGTGTGGGTTTTCTTTTTAATATCATAGTTATCAACAATACAATCTGAAAGGCACAAGTAGTACCACATAGCAGACTTTAAAATACAGATATGGAATCTGCTGGAGTGCTATCGTTGGGTAGTGTATTGAAGACAACTGATTTCAAATACCTGTAATGGTCTGTAAGAGTGTTTCCATATGAGCAAACAAAGCCATATGATTATGCAAGGAAAATGATCCTTTTTTTTTTTTTTAAACATTGTAACAAAACACACATACACACCCCTACCTACCTTGGTGAAAAGTGCTACTGAGGACTGCTGCTGCTGCTGCTGCTGAGTCGCATCAGTCGTGTCCGACTCTGTGCGACCCCATAGACGGCAGCCCAACAGGCTCCTCTGTCCCTGGGATTCTCCAGGCAAGAACACTGGAGTGGGCTGCCATTGCCTTCTCTGGGGACTAAGGACTGTTAAGGCCATTTATATGTATTATAATTGCTCCTACTGCATTTATTTCTAAGATTTTTTCCCCTAGAAATTATATGACATTTAAACTTCAAACAGATTATTTCTTGTTAAGAAGAAAACATTTTCTTAATGTTCTATATATATATGTAGAACTTAATGTTCTGTCTAAATATATGCACTTTTGGTTTTTAGTATGATTCTGTGTGAATGTTTGATAATTCCTTCATCTAACATCAAGTAGCATGATGTTAGAAATCTGAATTCACTTTTGGAACTCTGTGTGCAGACTCCTGGGGAATATATAGCCAGCCCTACATGTCCAAGGACTCACATATCCATATTGCTGGATGCAGAGAAATTACCAAAAGATATTCATATCTTTCCTCTTCATAAAAACAACGATAGCATCTCCCCACAATTCTAGAACTGGATGAAATTTAAGGACCATAAATCCTTCCTAAACAAAAATCAGTCAAACTCTGGCTGTTAGCACTAAATTTCAAACAAGAGGTTTTATCTATGTAGCCACATAAAGTAAAAGGTTATAGCTACCTAGTAAATATAAAAGTAATCAAATGTACTACTGGAAAAGAACAAAAATATAAAACCATTTTTGTCAGCATGTTGACCTTGGGGGATAATTATGAATTTATTTGGTAATTTTATAATCCTCTACTGACATATACTTAATATGTAAAACTAAGAGTTGATTTATATGATAGTAAAATTAAAATCACCATGTTCATAAATTTTGATTTTTACATTTCAATTCCCAAAGCAAACTTCATTAAAGTTGGTAGTTTTTAACTTGACTGTGATGTTCAGCAAGTGCAGTTATATTTTATTTAATACAAATTTCAGAATTCTTGAATGGTTAATTCATGCCAAGTTAACAAAACTCAGTTACCATATTACTGATTTAGGTAAAACTTTAAATATTTAACAGAAGTTAGCTTATCAGCTCTGGGAATAAAAGTTAAAAAAAACAATTCCATGTACTAAATTTTCTTCCCTGTCCAAGATGTGACCAAATTTCTACTTTGAGCCCACAGCAAGCAGTACTTTAGAAAGCAGAGGCAATGAGAATGAGAAAGGAAAAAAAGTGTTACTTTGATTTTAAGGCTGCTTTAACTCAAAAGTTGCACTTAAAGGCTCTCAATGTTTAGCTCAGATGGGGTGTTGTTTAGTCACTAAGTCACGTCTGACTCTGTGTGACCCCATGTATCCCATGTAGCCCGTGCCAGGCTCCTCTGTCCATGGGATTTTCCTAGGTTAGAATACTGGAGTGAGTTGCCATTTCCTTCTCCCTACCCAGGGATCAAACCCATGTCTCCTGCATTGCAGGCAGGTTCTTTACCACCTGAGCCACCAGGGAAGCTAGGCTTAGTTCAGATAAAACAAATAGAAAAATGGTGAAGTCTGACTATTGATACCAACGTCAGACACAACTGATTTCTAAATTCCATTCCATCAGATCGGGCCTTCTAAACTATATGTTAGTTCAGAAGGCAACACAGGTAAGACAGAAATCCACACTAAAGGCAGTTTTAGGTAAAATTCTGCCTGCTGAAGTTTCTGACACATTTCTAGGACTCTAGCTTTTTCTGAAAGTATCAGTGAACATTCAGTAGGTTAATAGAGGATTTCAGGCTTAAAAGTTTCCCCTTTCCCCGTCCCATGAAGGTGCTTTGAAAAATGAATAAAAAGGCAAACCATTAAAATAGGTATATAAACCCAATATAAATACACAATTGCAAACATCACTGTAATTCTTTATTTAGGTTTTCAATGAGATAGTGCCTTTTAATATGAGTTTCATAGCCTATCATCCACTACCATTCAGTCATCCATTCATTTACTTCAAATAATGCGGAGGTGGAAGTGAGAAATCACTGGAGTGCAGGTGAGTGGCAGCATATAAGAGAAGTAAGATTGCAGCTCTGGTACAGAAGAGATGATAAAAGAAAATAACAGTCTTGGGACAGGACAGGAGGAAAACCTTCCCTACAGGCCTGTAAAACGTGCTTGACTGAAGGAGGCTGGGCACCCGCAGTCAAATCTGTCATCACCTACAGGCAAAAAGGTTACAATACTCTCCTTTGTTGCTAATAAAGCCATTTATAGTTCTTTTGTGTGTACAAAGCATTCTAATATCCATTATCAAATTTAATCCTCACAGGAAGTGTGAATTAGTATTCTTGTTTTACAAAGCCTAAGGAAGAATGGCCCAAAGTCACAGGGCCTTCCTTGCAAGAAGGCAACAGAGGAACGACTCAACCCAGATCTTCCTCTAAGTCAGATCTCTCTGCACAATCCGACCGCAGTCTACTTCAGTTATTCCAGTCAAATTCATCACAGAATGTCAGACTTGAAAGGCCCTTTTCTAGTCCATTCATTCTATGGGTACTGAAATGGGTCCCGATTTGCTCCAGCTAATCACATGACAGAAATGGGATTAGAGCTCTGGTTTCCTGACAGCTCTCAGTCCTCCCACTCTACCGTTCTGCCTCAAAAGAAATACAAGTGCTTTACATACAAGTCAGGGCAAGTCAAAAGATCACTGGAAGTCAAACAGCAAACACCTATTCACTCCCTTGAAATTCAGCAGGAAATGAGGCTGCTCTCTTCCCAGGAATCTTAAGACTTTGGAGAAATTAAAATAAGCCACAAAAACAGAACTGCTAAATAAGCCATTCAGAACTGTCAGCCAGTAATGTGCACGTTTTATGCCTATTGAGTCAAACTTTTTAATAACTTCTTCATAGAGAAAAAGTTTCTATATACCTGTCCACTGCATTAATCAGTAAGATATATCAGTGGAACTCTTACCTGAAGTGGATTATAGGGTTACATTACATGAACAATCACATTTTACAGCTTGCTTTAGAATTAACGAGATTAAAAAAAGAAAACTTCATACAGTGAGACGCCACCCACTAGTCACCTCATCAACTGACAGCTGACTTCTAGACCTTTATTCACTCACTCATTCATTTAGGAAACTATCAGAGAAATCAAGCTGACCTGCTGATCGCAACCCAGCTCTCAAGGCCCTCAGTTCTACCCACTTGTAGTGAAGTACTATTGCCAAATAAACTTAGCACTTCCAGAAAGATATGTTTTCCACAAACCCTTTTGGGCAGGAAACCATGTCAAATCCAACCAGCATGCAGTATATATATAAAACCAGTTCAATTCTGAAGGATAATTTATATGCCAAAGGTATTTTGTCTTGGAGGGACAGAATACCCTGGATTGGGGGAGCTCTAAGTAGATGCTTAGCAAACATTTCCTGAGTGACTAAATAACTAAACGAATCTTCCTAGCCCTTAGTGATAATCCTATGAGATTCCAGGAAGAAAAACTAGCTCACATATCTTCAAAACGATTCAATATGAATATCATGATTCTGAACTTTACTGTCTTCATTCTGGCTCTTGTAGAATTCCACCAGGGGACACTGAGGTAGTGGGGGCCACAGGAGTCTGTGAAGCTCCCTGTTACATGGGCATCAAGATTTCAAACTGTCCAAACATCACTCTATCCATGTAGGAACCCATGAGGGGGAAAAAAATCTACTAAGAGTTAATTCTTGCAAAAGAAGCAGAATGAAGAACTCTGGAGATTTAGGGAAAATGGCTACAGGAGATGGTGACTCGCCCTGCATCGGGGGGTTACACCCCTTTCCCACATCCTTGGATGGGGTGGGGAACCCCTGAACACTGAGGTGGAAGCAAGCCAGAGTGCCCCCGCGCCCCGCCCACTGAACCTCATTCTCTACGACCAGTGAGCGCAGCTGCCACGGCAGCCTGACCTCCAGGAACAATTCCAGAGGTGACTTCACTGAACGCGCTACAGAGGATGTGGTTTTGTTCTTTAAAAGTTCTACTTACTGAGCTTTTAACCTCTTCCCAGGAAACCAGGGAGGATTTGTCCTTGAGACTAAACTTTATTAATATGACGTCTGACCATGGAACCCAGCTTACATTTCTGACTGCAAGTAAAAATATTAAGAGTGCAGTCTGAAGCAATTAGATGGAGAAATCACATCCCTCCCAGTATAACCAGTAGCTCCTCTGGAACCTGGTATCACTAGATGGTCCACAGGGTGGATGTTTCCCCAACCCTGTCCTCAGCTCCACCCCCGCCCTTATGGGCTTGAATGAAGGGATTCCTTGCCTGACGCCACCCCTGTGGTTCTGGCAGCTGGGGATCACCCCAATGACTTCACAGTTCGGTTTCTCACATAACGTCCCTAAGATACACATTTATTCTTTAACAAAACAGGTCGTCTATGAGACCCCAAGCTACCCTTTCAGCCACAGGGTATGTCAGGAACTCTGGTCACTCAAGTTCCTAGATAAATACTGCTCGAAAATCAGAGATTTCCTATAACTTCATTACCTGAGAAGTAAGTGAGCTTATGCTATTTTATCTGAAAACACTTAAATCCAATTCTGGAATTCGAATTCAGTCAATACCTCAAGGTGTTGTATCAGGGTGAACTTTTCAGTAAAAACTTCCAATATCTGTCTTCTTTTATATTACACTAGCATATTTTTTTTTAAAGATTCCTCAACTTTCAAGACATAAAAATCAAAGAATTTTCCTTTCTCTACATCCCATAAACACTATCATCCAGGTTCAGAAGTAATTTTGTACAAAAGAGAAAGCTTTTTTAAATCAAGTATTAATAACTCCTCCAGAATGAAAGGATTCCAGGGCTCTGGCTGGGCCAGGAGGGGAGAAAGCAATAAATAACTGGGGGTCGAGGGGGGCAGACGGGAGGCAGTAAGATTTATAAAGTTCTAACTTAAATACCTGGAGGGAGGAGGGGTGGGCTGTGCAAGAGAGGGGCGCGTCTAAATGCATCACGGCTTGGCTTCTCACTCTGGGGTAGCTGGCAGATACTCTCGGGTGTCTAAAAGAAAAACAACCCAGATGGCAGAAGAGCAGTCCCAGACTCGAGGGAGAGACAGGCAGCTACAACCGTGATATACACAGGACAGTCCTGTTAAAAGCTGAGTGCTGCCTATGAAACTCAGGACAACAGCCTCTCTGATGTAAACTTGCGCTCATAAATACAAACCCCCAAAAGAGAATTCAGTGCATTTTCCAACAAGTCTTCTCAACACTGATACACAATATTCTTCCTTTTGGAATCTGTGCTATTAAACAGAAATGTACTAAATAGCCATTTTCCAAAGCCACATCACAGCTGAGAACAGGTCGAGCAAGTAATACTGCTGCTACAGGGACTATACGTGTTAGGATCTGGCGAGGGTCTTACTGAGGATGGCGTCATAGTAGGGACTGAACACCATCTTGTTATAGTTGACCAGGCGCACGAATTTAACGGCAACTTCCTCCAGCTCTTTTTGAATCGGACCCAATCCCCCAGGGGCTATGGGCGATGGCTTCTGATGACTTGAGGCAAGGTAGGCGTCTAAGAAGGTCAGGATTCGGGAATCTGTGATTGAAGAGAAAGCAGATGTTTGTTTCCTAGTTAGGGCGACTTTACAAACTTCTGTTTATGCTTCAGTTTTTAGCCTAAACATCACCTTTTTGAGAAAGTCTTCCCTGATCACCCTGGGGCACCTCCCACTTCTGAACATTCATCTCTTTGGTAATGTTTCCTCCACGGGGTGGGACCACGCTCCTCTTGTCTGTCGCTCTCTCCCTGGCACCCAGGGCCTGCCATGAGACCCGGCCTCCAGGCAATGTCCCAAATTACATACTTGGAAAGCAAGGATAAACGCATGGACGATTAAGGGTGTCTAGGGTGCTGACAGGCTCTGCTCTCAGAGGAGCAGGGTGCAACGAGACCAACATTAGCGACTGTTGAAGATCACATGAAAAGTGGGAGGAAAAACAAAGCAAGAAATACAAGTTCCAAAAAGAGGAGAAAGAAAGACGATTCCAGCACTCCTAACCTGTGATCTAGTTTTTCCCACAAAGCCCATGAGAGACGCCTGAGCCTCCTCCTCCACAGCCCACAGTGACGCTCACGGAGCTGTGGGCAGCTTGTCCTACTCCCTGGAATCACTTCGTTTGCTTTCTTAGCCCCCCACCCTCACCCCTATGATGGTGCTGTACCCTCCTGTGCAGCCTCAGCTGCCAAAAAAGAGTGTGTGCAAGCCGCAACCTTGCAGATTTTATTACAAAAACAACAAGGGCATTTATATCGAATAAGCATTTTCAAACTTCACGCCCCCCTCAACTAGGGAACCTTCTCAGGTGTGACTGACTTACACTCTTTGGGTGCCAGTAACACACCGCCACTGGCTGTGACTAAACAACTTAGCTGGCAGAACCAAGGGAGCAGCCTGGTAGCCAGCAGTCTCCTCACAGACCTTTCCCGCATCCACACCCCACTTGACGACAATGATCTTGAGGGTCTGAGGGCCCTGCAACATCAGGAGGCTCCCCCTGAGGAATCCAAAGATGAAACTGTAACTAAGGCAGGCCTGGGGTGGAAAAATCTAATATTTTAAAAAAACACTGATTCATGTAACTCTCTTTTTATAAATCCCACTTCTGACAGCATTCTTGTTTTGGCAGGGCTTCCCTGGTAGCTCAGATGGTAAAGAATCCGCCTGTCAACTCGGGAGACCTGGGTTCAACCCCTGGGTCAGGAAGATGCCCTGGAGAAGGGAATGGCAACCCACTCCAGTATTCTTGCCTGGAGAATACTATGGACCTGGCAGGCCACGGGGTCGCAAAGAGTCAGACATGACTGAGGGACTTTCTTTCTTTTCATAAAATATTTTGCTCAGTTGTTCAGTAGCGGCCAACTCTTCACGACCCCATGCACTATAGCCCACCAGGATCCTCTGTCCATGGAATTTTCCAGGCAAGACTACTGGAGTGGGTTGCCGTTTCCTTCTCCATCATAAAATATTACCTAGGAATAAAGAAAACCAAGTGATAGTATTAGAAGCACACCCACATCGCTGGTTCAGCCTCTACTCAGAATCTGATAACCATGAATCATTCTGCTTTTGCCTGAAGCCTGCTAACTTTCCATTATTTATAAGAGGAACAGCTATCTGATTTCATAAAGAAGTTGAGGAAGGACTTCCCAATCAAATAACAATAATCCTAAAAATTAAATATTAGATGTGTTCCTTGATCAACCAGTGAACAGAATCAAACAGTGATGATGGAAAGGAACAGCTCATATAGCAGTAATATTTTTAATAACTGCGACTTGTTGCAGATTCCTCACTATGTGCTGCCAGGTTCGGCAGGAAGGACCTTACTTATATTTAACATGATCACCTGCAGTCCTCTCAGCAACCCTAGAGGTGCTGGTATTACTCCCTTTTTAGAGACGAAGAATCTCAAGTATCATATCACTTCCTCAAGCTACACAGTAAGTACTTGCAAAGAAAACCCATCTTAGTCTCGACCTACAGCTGTGCTTCTCCTCACCCTTGCCCCATTACAACGTCTAAAAAACTTCTGGGTTTTGTTTTGTGTTTCTTTTTCTTTTGGCCGCGCCTTGTGGTATGTGGGACCTTAGTTCCCCAACCCGGGATCAAACCTGTGCCCCGAGCGGTGGAAGCACTGGAAGTGTGCAGTCTTAACCACTGGACCACCAGGCACACGTGCTAAGTCGCTTGACTCTGCGCGACCTCATGAACTGCAGCTCGCCAGGCTCCTCGGTCCATGAGCATTCTCCAGGCAAGAATACTGGAGTGGGTTGCCATGCCCTCCTCCAGAGGATCTTCCCAACCCAGGGATCAAACTTGGGTCTCCTGCACTGCAGATTTCTTTACCATCTGAGCCACCATGGAAGCCCCTCAAAACACTTCTGACTCCAGATCTGGGGGAGAGGGGTTCCCACCACAAAGCAATTGTTTGTGACCCCAGCTGGGTGTCCCACAATCTTACTCAGTTCTGACACCACCTGGACATAGCCTCTGTTCCCACAGGTTAAGGGCTCAGGCCCACAAGACTGATGCCCACGTCAGACACCAACCAGGAGTAGGTCCCCAGGTCACCCGCCACTTCTGTCTGACTTGACTACACATGGGAGGTTCACATGGCATCTTTCCCGTGGATTTGTAATCTGCTAGAGCAGCTCACAGAACTCAGGGAGGTTTCACCGGTTTATATTATATAATAAAGGCTCTGATAAAGGATACAAGTGAACAGTGAAGACACTCATGAGGCAAGGCGGGGAGAACTCCGAGGGCCAGAGCCTCTGTTCTCGTGCAGCAGGGGTGCACGCACCACCCGCCCCACTACACGGATGTGTTCACACACCCAGAAGCTCTCCACACCCTGTACTTCTGGGATTTTCATGAAGGGCTCATCTTGCAGGCATTTCCAGTCCTTCTCCTCTCTCTCTGGAGAACAGAGGGTAGGGCTGAAAGTTCCAAATCATGGCTTGGCCTGTTGGGGGACCAGCCCCCAAGAGAGAGTCCAAAGAGTCAGCCCCTCCAGGAGTCCAAAGAGTCACCTCTTCAGAACAAAAGACGCTCCCCAGACCCAGGAAATTCCAAAGGCTGCAGGAGCTCGGGATCAGGAGCCGGGGAAAGACTAAATATTCGAATAAAAGGTGCTCCCAGAGCTCTTCTCACGGAGGAAACCACCAGAGTCCCAGGAGCTCTGTGCCAGGAACCAGGAGGAGACCAACACGGATATTTCCCACTACCTCACGGTGCTGGAGCAGGGTTCTGAACCAAGACCCAGGATTCCAAAGCCAGAGCCCTCAGGACAGTGCTGGCTGCCGGCCGCTTATCAGAACTTGGGGTCGCCCTCACCACACGGAGGTGATTAATCCCTCTCCTCTCCACAATGTCCGCCAGCCCATCACAGGCACATCCCTGGCCCCGACTCCCCCCGAGACGTACCCACGATCCTGCGGATGGGGTTGTCAGGACTGGCCACGGCCTGGATCTGACCCTTGAGCACGGCCTCCTTGTCTGTGGTGAGGGGGCTGAGGCCGCACAGGGAAAGGCAGCTGCTCACCTCCAGGCAGACCTTCTCCCCGACAGCAGTCAGGGCGTCCTCCAGGTGGAAGGAGCTTGAGCAGAGAAGGGAAGGAGAAGCAGGGAAGGGAGGGTCCGTGAACCGAGTGCACAGTCCCCTCAGCCCCAGCCCCCGCGACCCATTTGTGGACTGGCCGGTTCAGGGGGAAACTGTGACCCTTCCCTGCCCCAAGCCTCTCAGACCGTGTCCACCCAACTCAGGGAGCTTCTCTCTTACAGAAAGGCGAGGGGAGGGCTCAGGTTATACCTGGTCTAACAATCTAAAACCCAACTTCTTGCTCGCATCTGTGTGGTGAAATAAGGCTGGAACTGACCGAGGCCTACCCTGGACACCTCTGGAGCAACACCAACAACCAGAAATGTGGTAGCAGGAGACAAACTTTTCACTGGACACCACTTTATCTGTTTGGCTTTTGAAACAGTGTATTAACTACTTTCAAAGAATAAACAGAACTGAAACCTTAAATTTAAAATTCACATCTCGATTTCCTGGAGCTCCCGGGCTCCCCTGACATCTCTGGAGGGAGCCCTCGTGGTGGTGGGTGTTTTCTAAGAGGGCAATCACCTCTCTCCTGGATCTAGAGCAAACGTCCAAGCCCTGGGACTCGACGCTGGGGCCAGGGTGGACACGCTGGGGCTGGCCTTCTGAGGGAGCACCAGACAGGACCCACTCCTCAGGAGCTGTGACAGAGCAGTTTTACTGGTGGGGAACTTAGGCGACAGCCCAGGGCTACACCTGTGCAAGGGCCTCAGGCCAGGCCTCGCCTCAGCAAACACCCTGCAGGAGTCAAGACTGTTGAGGGCCAGGTCAGGACTCATGTATACACCCCTCGTGGCACTGAACACACTCAGGCTGTGTGCAAACTCAGCAGCCAGTTTCTCCACTTTGTGAGGAGGAGGAGGTTTGTGGACATTCCACCTGAAGAATCCTCTAAGTTGAACCTTGTTAGATACAGTTTTATTTGTGTGTGCTTAATTGCTTCAGTCGTGTCCGACTCTGTGTGACCCTACGGACTATAGCCTGCCAGGCTCCTCTGTCCATGGGATTCTCCAGGCAAGAATTCTGGAGAGGGTTGCCATGCCCTTTTCCAGGGGATCTTCCCGACCCAGGGATTGAACCCACATCTCTTCTGCCTACCTGCACTTGCGGGAGGGTTCTTTACCATTAGCAGCTTTATTTAGAACCATTCTGAAAGGTGGAAACCACACAAATCACCTAACCTGACTTCACTGCAGGAGCACTCACAGCCGCTGCCCTCACACAAGCAAGGACTGCTGCTGGTTGATAAATAACCCATTCACACTCAGCACAGAACGTCTATGAGGAGTGTGCAAAGGGCAGAAAACGTCAATCACATTCACACACACTGGAAGACTGCAACTTGGTTTTTGTTTGACCTTTCCCCAGGGCTGTGTTGGCAAAACTGTTAGGTGGTGAACGTAGGGTAACATTGGATAACAACCAATATTTTTTTTTTAATGGAGCAAGAATATAATAGAAATACCAGGAAGTATTAAGCACAGCTGGGTAAGTTTCACTTTTGAAGTTTTTATTTTAGTTACATGAATGTTCAAGTGTGCACTGTCGCCATGGAAGATGGATTTCTTTACTAGGCGTCCTGGTCACAAACATTTGAAAGCCACTGTCCCAGAGCCTTGCTCAGCAACCCTAGAGTTGACTCTAACTTTGACCGTGTGACCCTGAATAAATTCTGTAGGGCACTGGAGAGCCAGATTTCCTCGGTCCCTCGTGAGTGGCCCTGACTCTGTCTCACACTGCAGACCCCCCACCCAAGCCTGCTCCCTGCCACCCTCTGCCTCGCACCATCCATTGAAGACCCTCCCCCACAGCTCTTGGCCACTTACGGCAGATGCATGTCTGTGAGCAGAATCTTTACAATCATCTTGAGTTTCTCGGCGAAGTCAGCCCGGCTGGCGATCCCTGGGGCTGCCATGCTGAACGTGACCAGCAACACGGCCCCCAGGACGGTCAGCTGCTCCAGCTGGAGCTGGAACTCTTGGAAGCGAGAATGGTCCATCAAAACGGTCTGCGATGAATACAACAGAAATCATCCTGAGCTGCAGGTTCAGGCTGTGACCAGCAGAGGGCGGTGTGGCCACAGCCCCCACAACTATGCAAAACGGGGATTGCTCCTCCATGGGGCTGTTTTAAAGATGAAAAAAGGGGAGCGGGACAAGTTCGGAGATTGGGATTGACATGTACACGCTAGTATATATAAAATAGGTAACTAATAAGGACCTACTGTATAGCACAGGGAATTAATTATTCAATACTCCGTAATGACCTACATGGGGAAAGAATGTAAAAAAAAGAGTAGATACATGCGTATGTATAACTGATTCACTTTGCCTGAAACTAATACAATACTGTAAATCAACTATACTTCAATAAAAGTAAAAAATAAATAAATAAAGATGAAAAAAGACCATGTATATAAAGCAGCTGGCAGAGCCAGAACTCAATGAATCCACTCTATCCAGGGCACCGGAGGGAAGGAGGGGGGAGATGTATTTCTTCACCTCAATATCCCCCTCTGCATCCAGCACAAGGGAGGCTCTCAAGAAATGGGGAGTGAATAAAAAAAGAGAAAGACTGTCAATAGGAAAAGCAGGAATGACAGGTAACCCAAAGCCACATGGAAAGCAGTCAGTGAGTGAACTTCTGACGGTGTCCCCATGTTACGGACAGGCCTGGGTCTGGCCGGGCCAAAGTCCCCTGTGTGGGGTGAGGGAAAGGGCAATGAAGAGTCTGGGGGGATACGACATCCAATCTGAGTTTTTATAGATTAACCAAATAAAGTTTAAGGACCGGTATTGCTATAAGAAACTACTGCACCAAATCAGGACGTTAACAATGTGGAATCTTAGCCCAGAATCCTCTCTGCGAAGTAAAAACCATCTCTGAAGGCTGATACTCCTCTACTGTCAAACAGAGAGGCTTTACCAGTCCCTGTTTTGACTTCACTTTGTTACATGGCAGCAGCGTCTTTGCTTTGAAGCCTCCTAGCAGTATGTAGTACTTGGGTTTAGGATGTAAATCCTCCCATTCATTAGCCAATGTGATTACCCAGCCCTTAAAAACTATCACACCATATTTCTGGGCTGCTCTGGCCTTCCAAGATGGCCCATACTCTGTCTGGGGAGTGTGTTTCTCTTTAAATAAATCCACTTCTTACCTATGGGGGGAAAAAAAATTTCCAAGGATCAATTCTGAGAGTGGATACCTATCCCCAGTGAAAACACCGTTTTCCCCACAGCAATTTTTCAAGCAAAACATCTACAGGAGAGACAAGAGAGCCTGTGACTCTTCAGGAAGGAGCCTCCCCCACCCCCAGTTCAACACCCTCTTTAGAGCTTGGTCTGGCACGAAACAGGGAACTCAGAGGCAAGAGGTGAAAACTCAGGCTCACAACATCTTAAAAGGAAAAATAAGGAACTGAGAAAGAAAATTAGAGAAGTAGCAGAGAAGGCTAGAGATAAGAAGCCTGAGTGCCCTCAAAAAAGAAAGGGAGTCTAGACACCAAACCACCTATTTGCTGGGGAATCCCTAGTTAGTCATCTCCTTAAGGGATTCTGGCTGTTAGAAGCACTTATTCTAAAAAACATACAAAGAAAAAAAAAAAAACAAAAAACCATGGCTCTGCATGGAAGGAGAAGCAGTTTCTTTAGATAAAACTGAAAAGCAACATCGCTGAGTTAGGGTTTTCATCAGGATGAGTAAAAACAGGACAGACGCTCTGCAGCACAAATTAGCAGCTACACACACTCTTGGAGGGATTACAAAACGAGGCAGATACTCTGGAGAACGGTCTGGCAGCGCCAAAGAGTCACCACGTGACCCAGCAGTTCTAATCCTAGATACATACCTAAGGGAAGCGGGAACACATGTCTACACAAAAACTTGTACACAAATATTCAGAGCAGCACAGTTCACAAGAGCCTAAAAGTGGAGACAACTTAAGTGTCCATCAACTGATGAATGAGGCAAAATGGGGCGAGCCACACAATGGAAGAGATTCAGACTCAGAAAGAAGTGCGGACACAGGCAACATCGTGGAGGAACCTTGAAGATAGTATACTAAGTGAAATAAGCAAGACATAAAAGGACAAAGCACTGTGTGATTTCACTCATATGCAGCACCGAGCAGTCAGATCCAGAAACACAGAGGAGACGGGAGGGGACAGCAACGAGGAGTTAGTGCTTAAAGAGCGCAGTTTCAGCTTGCTCTGTAAATGGGTGGAGGTGATGGCTCCAGTCATGTGAATGCACCTAATGCCCAGAACTGCACACGTAAAGATGGGAGGGACTTTCCCCAGTAGTTTAAGACTCTGCCTTCCAAGGCAGCAGGGGGGTTCCATCCTTGGTTCAGGGAACTAAGATCCCACAGGCCAAAGGGTTCAGTCAAAGAAAAAAGACGTGGGGAGGGGGTAAACTTTACATATATTTTACCACAATTTTAAAAAAAAGGAATGAAGTACTGATACATGCTACAACATGGATGAACTTTATGCTAAGAAGCTAGACATGAACGGCCAATATTGTACGATTCCATTTAAACAAAAAGTCCAGAATAGGCCAAATCCATCGAGACAGACAGTAGGTTGCCAAGGGGTGAGGGGAGAAAGGGGGAAGAACAGTGACCGCTAACGGGTCCAGGGTTTTCTTTCCAGTGATGACAATGCTCCGAAATGAAACAGTGGTAATGGAAGCTCAGCTCTGTGAATGTACTAAAAACCCAGGAATTATACGGTTTACAAAGGAACAACTTTCTCTATGTGAGTTGTGACTATTCTTCAGAAGTTCAGCAGTACAAGAGAGAAATGAGCAGTCAGCTTGCCCTGGAGCACCTACTTCAGGGAAAGGCCGGTGGAGGTGGTCCCACTTCAGAAGCTTCAGGTACGCGTAATTCTGCACGGCCACGGGATCCAGCTGGGGACCGTCCCCAGAGCCGGTGGCCCCTCCCGCAGCTGGCAGCGCGTTTTTATACTTCTGACTCATAAGGTCATCTGTGGCTTCCTGCAGCCACTGGGTGACAAAGTCCAGGGAATCTGTGAAAAAGCAAGACTTGGAACATTACTGAACACTCTCAGACACTTCCCAGAATTACTTTAGGGAAGATCATCCTGGAAGTGTGGTAAAGTACAGAACATGGACTTTGGCATCAAACAGACCTCGGTTTACACCACAGGACCGGCAATTACCAGTTGAGTAACCTTAGGTTCGTCGTAGTCTGTCTGACTGTCAAGGTTCTTAACATAATCAAAGGTCTGGCACCGGTGCCATTAGTGGTAGCGAACCTGCCTGCCAATGCAGGAGACATAAGAGACACGGGCTCGATCCCTGGGTCGGGAAGGGCATGGCATCCCTGGAGGAGGGCATGGCAACCCACTCCAGTATTCCTGCCTGGAAAATACAGTCCACAGGGTCGCACAGAGTCAGACACGACACGCAACTTAGTATGCACGCACCAGCACCACCCCAGAGGCGGCTGTGAGGGCTGACCGTGACGGCGGGCGCAGCGCACCCACCCTGGTCTTGCCACCTCAGATCTTCAGCAGACTTTTGCTCTTTCTCTCCCACCCCAGCCACTCATGCATGACACGCGGCTGGAAGCTCTGGTAAGTCCAGCTCAGTGAGATGTGAAAATTCCTGCCCAGGGACAGATGGGGGGAGATGCTGGCTAGAGTTCCCAGTGTCAAGTACCCTCCACACTGAAAATGAGGCTTGTCCTTGTCTAGATCTCAGCCTCCTATCAATCTGGTTTCCGGTCAGCCTCGCTGGGGTAAGTCCTGTCACCTGTTTGGTACATACTGCATGGCATTTGGGGGGACACCCCCACCCCAGCGGGGGGACCTTGTTGTCTCCCATCTGCCGGCATGCTTTCCTACTCTTCTAAGCTGAGTAGATACCCGGGAATCTGAGGGACACAAGAGCAAGAAGATGAAGCTTCTGTCCACATTGTCTGAGCAAAAAAAACCCTCTGACAGGACACGAGTGGGCTGCAGCCCCATCAGTGGAGGCCACCTTGCCACCAAGCGGGCAGTCGAGGGCACGGCTGGAGTCCGCTCTTCACGGCTGCAGCCGGACACACCTCTGGTCCTGCCCACACGCTGATCACGCCGAGCTCTCGGTTCTGGGCTTCGCTCTCCCTTTAGCCTCTGGAGGCAGCATTCTATAGGCCACCAGCTCTGGGAAACCTCGGCTTTCATGCTGCGAGTGACTCTGACCGGCTGCCGGCACCTGACCCTTACTCTA
>NW_011495081.1:7383223-7383640 GCF_000754665.1 Bison bison bison | reverse complement strand
TTCTAAGGCTCTTCAGCCTGTAAACTGTAACCCTGCTGTCTCCTGAGGCGCAGGACAATACTGGTTGAGAAAAAGAGCCGAGAGGGTCAATTTTGTACTCGCAGGCGTTCCCTAGTTGCCGTGTGAGGGCTTCCCACTAAGATGGCTTCTCTTGCTGTGGAGCACAGACTTCAAAAGTTGTGGTGAGTGGGCTTAATTGCCCTACGGGATGTGTAATATTCCCCTACGGGGAAGTGAACCTGTGTCCCCTGTATGGACAGGCGGATTCTTAACCACTGGACCACCAGGGAAATCCCTGTGGTCCTAAGTTCTGGTCAAAAATCCCTCAAAACCTATTTCCACATCTGTAAAATTGGTTTAAAAAATAGTGTCTACCTCCTAGGCTTACTGTGAGGTCATCTGTGGCAAAGCCGGTAC
>NW_011495081.1:7382765-7383123 GCF_000754665.1 Bison bison bison | reverse complement strand
CTTTAAAGCCTTCTGGTACACTAACACAGAGAGTGGGCTTAAAAACTCCTAACACACCAGGAAAGCACCACGACTTGCTCTTTGCCTCACCTCTTTGATCTCACCAACAAGCTTGATGGCCCGGTCATACGTTGGGGGGACTTCACTTAGCTGGACACTCAAGCAATCCCAAAAAGCTTTATGGACAATATCCTTTACTCTCTTCTCCAAGCTGGAGGCAAATGGAAAAAAAGCAAATATTGTCTCAAATCACTCTCAAAAGCACAAATTCTATGGGTTTAGAGTGAGAAATTTTTTAAATTATTTGGATGAAGGAAAGAGTTCCCAGACATACTTAAACCAATCACATACCTTATTT
>NW_011495081.1:7378098-7382665 GCF_000754665.1 Bison bison bison | reverse complement strand
CGGCTTTCATGCTGCGAGTGACTCTGACCGGCTGCCGGCACCTGACGCTTATTCTAAGGCTCTTCAGCCTGTAAACTGTACCCCTGCTGTCTCCTGAGGCGCAGGACAATACTGGTTGAGAAAAACAGCTGAGAGGGTCAATTTTGTACTCGCAGGCGTTCCCTAGTTGCAGTGTGAGGGCTTCCCACTAAGATGGCTTCTCTTGTTGTGGAGCACAGACTTCAAAAGTTGTGGTGAGTGGGCTTAATTGCCCTATGGGATGTGTAATATTCCCCTACGGGCAAGTGAACCTGTGTCCCCTGTATGGACAGGCGGATTCTTAACCACTGGACCACCAGGGAAATCCCTGTGGTCATAAGTTCTGGTCAAAAATCCCTCAAAACCTATTTCCACATCTGTAAAATTGGTTTAAAAAATAGTGTCTACCTCCTAGGCTTACTGTGAGGTCATCTGTGGCAAAGCCGGTACATAGTCAATTCAAGCAGGGGCACTGAATTAACAACTTTGATCAGACTACACAATCTATCCAGAGACTGCCATTTTCATCTGTGACCAGCAAATTTACAGGCTAAAAGGAACGCGTAATAAATTGGAACTGAAGACCGCAATTCACTGAGACCATCTGCTGCCAAGGCAGAGACCAAAAAAAGGACCCTAGAAATGCAACATAGTTTGGCTCCAAAGTTAACTGTTCCCAGCAATCATCTGAGACATTCATAAAAATGAAACCTTTTCTGATTATGAAACCAGAAGATCTATACACACAACAAAGCGAAATTTCTTGATGTACCTCATAGAGAAAAGAAATGTGAGCTAAACACTCCTAAGAAGTTTGTCACATTTTAAAAATCAAGGCCAAGTAAACAATTTACCTCAAATTGATGTTTTCGTTAAAAATTCATTTAATTTAGGACTTCATTGTTCTTTTAAGTTTCTATTCTCCTCATCTACTTACAGTTCTCTTGCTTGTCAACTAAGTTATCAAGGCCTAACGTCTTGTTTTTCTGTCTTCAAATGAGACTACTGTACTTCCATACTGGGCTTCCCAGGTGGCTTAATGGTAAAGAACTCACCCGCCAATGCAGGAGACATAAGAGATGCTGGTTCGATCCATGGGTCTGGAAGATCCCCTGGAGGAGCGCATGGCAACCCACTCCAGTATTCTTGCCTGAAGAATCCTATGGACAGAGAAGCCTGGCGGGCTACAGTCCATAGGGTCGCAAAGAGTAGGATATGACTGAAGTAACTTAGCACGCACGCACGTATTCCCATATTAAATTTTCATTTTGTTTTGAAAATATCATTTTGCAACAACCTACAGTGACTAAAATGAAAAAAACACAGACAACAAATAAGTACCACAAAACACTAAACATACTTGGCTGCTTCTCCAAGAACTCCTGAAACTGCTTCCTTTCATATTCAATCGATTGCTGCATGAGATGCGGCCTAATGCTACTGACAGCAAAGTTCGCCATGTCCACTTTCATTAGGTCCAACACTGAAAATATCGCCCTGGAAGAGATAAGAGGATTTAGCACTAGGCAATTGCAAAGTCAATACTGCTGTTAAAAAAAAAAAAAATGAAGTGAGCTGATTTGAGGTAGTTTTTTCATCCTGGAAAGGGCAGCAAGAAAAGTTGGAGAAGCCGTGAGAAAGCAGATTAAGAAAAACAAATTTAGAAGAAAGGACTGCAAATTTTTAAGCTGCTCTCTGATCTCACCCATGCCCCTAGGCAAACATCACTTTCCCCACTGCCTGTATGGCCCAGAGCTCATTCCTTGGCTCTGGGTCAGCCCTCACGGCAGCAGAGGAAGAATGGCCCCAGACCATGGCCCCAGACCGAGGTTAAGAGCACAGAGTTCACCACGGGGTCTCCAAGCTTACAGGTTATTTTCCTTTCCTAGGGGAGAAAGACAATTAACTCTCTCCTTTCTCTTCCCCTGCCCTAGTCTCTGAATTCCAGGGCAGGTTTTATGCTCTGGCTTTGGCAGCATAATTGTGAGTTTGTGCTCTGAAAGTACCCAATGGGCAAAACTGACATGATACCAAAGATGCCTTCCACAGCATGCCCCCCCATACCTGCAGCACTGCTGCCTCGCGACCACCTGCAGAAGGTGGGGAAGAACCAAGGTGGGGTTTCGGTGTGGCCCTACACAGAGGGAAGAGTCAGATCAAACATCCTCAGGGTCTCCTGACGCCCTCTGGGGCTGATAGGACATCATACAACAGAATGAACTCACCCACACACAAGATGATCACGTATGGGACAGGATACATGGTCTGAGGAACAATTCGGGGCCTCTCCCCGCCACCACTCTGTCCCACTCCCAAGTATACGGGGCAGCCCACTTTCTGGAGGGCCTTGTGCCTCTCCTTTGAGCATTCCCAATAGGCCCCTGAATTCACCTACAGGAACCCAAGGACTACTGGAAAGTGCCAGCTGGCAGACCACTGACTGGAAGTGACCCACAAGTTTTGTGCTCACAGTGTTTTTAAAGGCTGGGATTTCTAGTTTCTCTTGAAAAATCAAAAGATCTGGCAACCCGGGCCCACATTCCATCTCAGCTACACCGGTTGGCGCTAAGCAGCCACTGCAGCCTCCTTCAGTAAGGTGTGTACACCCGGTTTCCCCAGGCCCTTCTCCTTCCAGCAGGAATCTGAGTTTGCTACAAGCTACTTCCCCAGAGGATCTCTTCCAAGGAATTCCACATTTAACTTGGCTAGATTATGGCTCTTAAAAGTGAAAGTTGAGTTGCTCAGTCATGTCCGACTCTTTGCGTCCCCAGGGACTGTAGCCCGCCAGGCTAGTCTGTCCATGGGATTCTCCAGGCAAGAATACTGGAGTGGGTTGCCATTCCCTTCTCCAGGGGATCTTCCTGACCCAGGGATTGAACCTGGGTCTCCTGCATTTCAGGTAAGATTCTTTACCATCTGAGTCACCAGGGAAGCCTAGATTATGGGCTCTTACTATCTTATTTCTACTAACACCATGCCTAGCACATAAGAGGTACTCAGTAAGAGCTTGTTGAATGAATGAACAGTTCAATAACTATCTTGAGGCAGTCTTTTAAACATTTTCTATCTAAACCTTGAGGTAACCTTACAATGCCGGGTGTTTTTCTAGGTAATGAATATTGATAGCATGATGATGTCAAGAAAGCTAGAAATGAAACTTTTTTTGCTTATAAAACTTTTGAAAAGGAACCTGCTAACATGCAATGAGTCTTCAAACTGTTCACATCCTCTGACACAGTAATGTCATTTTAAGAATCTATCTTTACAAAATAACCTAAAATACAGAAAAACGTTTTGTGCAGAGATATTTTCTCTACAGGGTTAAGTACTAAATAACTATACAAGATCTAATTGTATATCTTAACAGAGAAACAGTTAATAATATCTATGAAAAAGGATGCTTTGCAGCCACTGAAAATACTTATGAGGAGTTTAAACAAGTGATATAGTTGGTTATAAAAGGGCAATGCAAGAGATCCTTGGAGTGTCAGAACTATTTAGTATCTTGAATGTGGTGGTGGATATGCAAACTCAGGTGATAAAATTGTATAAAAATTACTATACATAAACACATACATGTGTATATAGGAAATCTCAATGAGATCAGTGGACTGTATCAGGATCAACACACTGAGGATGATAGTTTTGTGAAATGTCACCCTTTGGAGAGGTGGGATAGAGTGCACTGCATTATTTCTTACAACTCCATGTGAATATACAATTATCTCAATGACACTTTCAGTGAAAAAATAAATGAAATAATTAGGGTGTAATATTAATGAAAAAAAGTTAGGCTTGCAATGCCCACTGGAAGGTCTTCTTTGGTTCAGCTGAACAGACTCACAAGACAACTGTAAACCACAAGTCTGACACCATCTATCCACACAGCTTGCCAACAGGGTGACACCAAGCACTCCTTTGCAAGAAGAGTTACAATATCAACCATGAGCAGACAGCTCAGAAATGTGGGAGCCCCCCCCGCCCCAGCTTAAAAGCTCATAACAACTCCAAGGTATGCCTTCTAGGGTGTCTATGGGGGGCATGTCCAGTTACAAGTTACCCCCAACAACTACTAGGCAACATTGCTTATGGGGAAAATAACCCTGGTAAATTGCCTATGGACAGAAAGGAATAATGAACTACAAATACTGGATGGGATACCATACTTGGTATTTCCTCAAGTGGGGAAACTTTTTTTGTTGTTGCTGGGGGTAACTTGTAACTGGACATGCCCCCCATAGACACCCCAGAAGGCATACCTTGGATATATTTTGGAGAAGGCAATGGTACCCCACTCCATTACTCTTGCCTGGAAAATCCCATGGATGGAGGAGCCTGGTAGGCTGCAGTCCATGGGGTCGCAAAGAGTCGGACAGACTGAGCGACTTCACTTTCACTGTTCACTTTCATGCATTGGAGAAGGAAATGGCAACCCACTCCAGTGTTCTTGCCTGGAGAATCCCAGGGACGGGGGAGCCTGGTGGGCTGCCGTCTATGGGGTCACACAGAGTCGGCCACGACTGAAGCGACTTAGCAGTAGCAGCAGCAT
>NW_011495081.1:7373176-7377998 GCF_000754665.1 Bison bison bison | reverse complement strand
AAATACACAGTCAAAAGACTAAAGGAAATTAATATGGACTGAAAGTTAATAGGATTATTTTAATGTTAAATTTCTTAAATATCCTGGTTGTATTCTGATCATGTGAGAGAATATCCACAATCTCAGGAAGTACTTGCTGAAATAGTTAAGGGTGAAATATAACATCTGACATTAACCGTCAGAAGGTTCACGGAAAAATACACACATACGTGCATACATCCTCAGTGTATGATGGAGCAAACTGACTAAATGTTAAAAACCGGTGGATCTGTGTAAGCGTTATATAAGTGTTGCAATTTTTCTGTAGATTTCTAATTTTTTAAAATAAAATGCTGAGGCAAAAAAACTAAAAAAATTTATATATCAATATGACAATAGTGATTGTGCCTTTGTGTGATCAAATTATGGGTGAATTTTTTCCTTTCTACTGTTCTGTAGTTTACAAAATGTTTGCTTTTTAAATAATATTCCATGTGTTTTTGTTCTATTGGATTTATATTGATTTTAGTAAAAAACAGATTTAAATTTTAACTTTTTAAAAATATATGCTAATGATCAGTCTTTGCCTTGATTTGCCTTCGGTCATTTAAAGAGTATACACACTATAACCTCACCCAGAGTCTCAAGTTCACTGTCTTTTCCTCTTTTCCTTCAAGCTTTCCCCTTCTCTTCACTTCCTTTTTTCCCTCCCTCCTTTCTTCTTTAATTATAATCATTATTTTAAAAAATATGGAACACTTCACAGATTTGCAAGTCATCCTTGCCAAGGGATCTGTATTGTTCCCATTTTTGGATATGCGCTGCTGACATAGGCACAACAAAATGTCTGCTTTTTAATCTTTTTTTTTTTTAAGGCATGAATACTTACACTTGAGGAAGTCTGACTCTGAAAACAGGCTACGTGTTTTAGGTGCCCTGAAGTTGATTAGCACAATACCCACCTGAAAAGGGGCACGATCTCCTTAATGTCCTTTAGTTTCTTCACTTCCTCATCTCGCACAGGCGCACACAGTGTCCCCATCATGCCAATAATGAATTCTGCCAGCTTAGAAATGTCCAGGGCCCCGTTCTCGGCCTCCTGCTTTATCAGATCCAGGTCCAAGACTTCTGTTATCTGGTTTCTCAGTCTAGTGTGACCAGGCAGCAAGAAAGACAGGAGAGTCTACAAGAGAGCACAGCCAAACTCATCAAAGCCTCCTAGGCAGATGGCATTTTTTATCATATGTAAAGGAATTTACAATTACCCAAAAAAGGGCTTACCAACTGTTAGTGTAATGGTGCACATATTTTAAGCTCTTATTCAACAAATCTATAGGAAAACATGTTTACAAATCATTTAGACTAGCTATTTAAGCTTCCATTTAAGCTCTAAGGAAGAAATCAACTGGACATAGGAAGAAAAAACTGTTAAAAGTGAAAAAAAAAAAACCCACCACATTAATTAATGTGAGCCTGTGAACCCATGACAAATAGTAATTTCCAGACATATTACTTCTTTGAGAAACTGTTGCTAACGATATTGTAAAAACAGTTCTACCCACCACTTCATATCCCAAAGTCTGAGTCACTTTCTTTATCCCAAAGTCTGAGTCACTTTTCTGGTCTTTATATATTGAAGGTGTTTATATCTGTTAAGATTTTTATAAATCATCATATTTTATAAAATAACTTTTTTTCTTTAAGTAATTCTGCTTTTAAAAACCTGAACCTTTTTTCATTTATAAGAGTAATGCCCTAGGTTATCATAGCTTGTTTGAAAGTTTTTAAAGGGCAGTAAGCCACAAATACACTAAACCCACATTTCAGCATGCAATTTAAAATCTTCATCCTTCAATTTCTTTAAAGCCTTCTGGTACACTAACACAGAGAGGTGGGCTTAAAAACTCCTAACACACCAGGAAAGCACCACGACTTGCTCTTTGCCTCACCTCTTTGATCTCACCAACAAGCTTGATGGCCCGGTCATACGTTGGGGGGACTTCACTTAGCTGGACACTCAAGCAATCCCAAAAAGCTTTATGGACAATATCCTTTACTCTCTTCTCCAAGCTGGAGGCAAATGGAAAAAAAGCAAATATTGTCTCAAATCACTCTCAAAAGCACAAATTCTATGGGTTTAGAGTGAGAAATTTTTTAAATTATTTGGATGAAGGAAAGAGTTCCCAGACATACTTAAACCAATCACATACCTTATTTTTAGTTAGTGATTTATTTCAATAAGTACCTTTCTTAATAAGTATTTTTTCAATGGAGAGAATAACTTTCTTCTGGTTTGATAGGTGGTATTAGTCCAATTAACAGCCTATACCAGTGCCATATGATAAAAATAATACTGGAAAGCTCATATCTGTTCATTTAAGTTCCCTGATATCAGAAAATTTCTTAAGATGTTTATGATTAAGTAGTTTAAGACTTTAAACTTGAAGTTTTTTTCCTAAAATTACCCTATTCTCATGTGACATATGGGACAACTGTTTAATTAGGTACCAGATTATAACAATTTATATATATTATTTCAGGAAAGCCAGTCTTTATGTCATGAGAGCAAAACAAGTAATTCTTCACTAGGAACATGAAAAAGTGCTATCCTTGCAGAACATACAAGAAACATTTGTAAAGTCCTATTTAGAAGCCTCACGTGGGAGACACTATAGCTTGCTGACTCAGCAGTCACTGCTCTGTCAACAGAAACCCAAGTTTTTCATGGTACTTTCACAATTATAATAGGAAATGTTTTTTTTCCTTCTTGAGACAACCCATCTTTTAACAGTGTATCTTACAATCAATAGAATTTCAGATTCAACACAATATGGGCCAGGTGCTAGGTAGGGATAGAGAATAAAGTACAGTCCTTGTCTCTGAGGAATTTACAATCTGGTAACGAAAGACAGTAAACCAACAACTACAGTACAATGTGACAGTTACAAAGAAGAAATGAAGGAAACAGTACTATGAACACACAAAAGGAGGCAGGTAAATGCTATGACGGGGGAGACACTAACATGGAAGACTTCCAGACCTTTTATTTACATTGTCAAGAATCAGTGGTCCTGAGATACACTTTCAAACTCTGATAACTCCAAGGATAATGAATATTTTTTAGCAACATACAAAAGGAAAAATATTTTAGAATATATACATCAAGTGAAGAAAATATTTCCAGAACTGGGAAATGGCAATGTCCTACTAAACAAGATAACTCAGTAACCACCTTACCTGTCTTCTGGTAACTCAACGGGTTTAATCTGAAAGTCTCCATTTATAACAATCTCATGGGCTAGGGCCATGTTAGTGACTCCTTTCGCTGTCTCTAGAAGTTCTTCTACTGTCACGAATCGAGGAGGACTAGCTGTAACAAAAGCCTGGTGTAAGAGGTTTGCTCCTCTAAATTAGGATTTTCTCCTAAAATTTTTATTAATTTTAGAAAGCAGTGTTTCTCCTACTAGCTAACAGCTAATAATTTCAGTTATGCCTCTACTTATGAAAATATTCTGGCAA
The DNA here is from genome assembly GCF_000754665.1 of Bison bison bison. NCBI lineage: Eukaryota > Metazoa > Chordata > Mammalia > Artiodactyla > Bovidae > Bison > Bison bison. The sequence goes on along the minus strand of NW_011495081.1, from coordinate 7,374,500 downwards.
TTTCAAACAAGAGAATTGTACCTATTTCATATTCATTTTTTTCTTTTAACCTAGAATCCTAAAAGCAGAGATCATTTACAATACTCAAAACATTTTTCCCCCCTTGGTAAAACTGGTCAATGGCAAATGATTACAATAAATGAAAACTTAGAAAAACTTTTTAAAGTTACTGATTATCACTTTCCCAACAAGCTGAGAATTTATTTTCTAATCCCTAAACCTCCTGTCCACCCTAAATAGAAAAAAAGACACCAGATTTAAGATCTCCTCTTTTGTTCCCATTAGCAGTTTACTTTTCACTCCATCATTAACACTGTGCCACAAATGAAGTGAAGTGAAGTGAAGTCGCTCAGTCGTGTCCGACTCTTTGTGACCCCATGAACTGTAGCCCACCAGGCTCCTCCATCCATGGAATTTTCCAGGCAAGAGTAATGGAGTGGGTTGCCATTTCCTTCTCCAGGGGATCTTCCTGACCCAGGGATCTCCTGCATTGCAGACAGGCGCTTTACCGTCTGAGCCACCAGGGAAGCCCCTGGTGCCATGAATGAATCTCCCCAAATAAAAACAGCAGTGAGTACTTTAGGGTGCCAGGGGCTGTTTAAACAATGCTAAAACTACTTCTGGGATACTAGGGCAATATAAGAATTCAGAGATCGACAGATGAACAAATCAGAGTCCGTGTGACACAAGAATTTCTGGAATGCAGGCCCAACGAACCAAAAACCTCAGTTATGTTTGATTTCTCCCTTTCCACCACTGTTAGCCAGGTCCAGTGAGTTTTATTTCTGTATCACCTGTGGCAATACCCTCATAATGGCTTTCTGTTCTTCTCTTTCTTTTGATAAAGTTTGAGACTTAAATTCCAGGGGGGAGAAAAAAAACAAAACTCATAAATCTCCTCAGGTGTTCTGAGCCAGGAACACAGGGAAATTCCTATGCTTAAAAAGTCAGTGATTACTACATGTGTGTTTTTGGTATATCAATTATACCTTAATAAAGCTATTTTTTTTGTTTTTTTTTAAGCCCATGACAGAGGATCTTTAACTTAAAATCAGGGAGAGAGCTTATGCTGGCCCCCCTCCAGGTTTCTGATTTAGCCTGTCTGGGGCGGGGCTGGAGAACTACATTTCTTGGAAGATTCCACCTGATACTGAAACCATACTCTGAGAGCACTGGCCTGGAGGATGATTATATTAATTTTACACAATGGTGATAAATCTGGGCTTAAAATGGCACTGGTTTCCACATGGTTTAACAGCTGTAAAAATCTTGCTAGGTCACTGAAAAGTTATTTTCTCCCTTCTTTCCCTTTTTTCATTTGCTC
>NW_011495081.1:7362524-7373076 GCF_000754665.1 Bison bison bison | reverse complement strand
TTTCATTTGCTCACCAGAAAAAGGAATCAAATCTAAGAGCTGGTCATATCCTGTCTGGTAAAAATCTTTTTTTAGTCATGTAAGGGGAAGTTGAAAAACTTCACAAAATTCTTTTCAGCATTTTCAGAGAATAGTAATAAAAATAATAAATAAAATTGAGTTTGTGGATATCAGTAAAATGCAATGAATATCCAAAATCAAGGCCCAACAGATCTTTTCAATTTTCAGTATTACTTAGCTGTCAATTTCTACCAAATTGATCTACTGATAAAATGAAATTCCAGTCAAAATCCCAGCAAGGTTTTTGTTGAAATTGCCAAATGGACTCTTAAACTTGGATGGAAATGTACCGGACCTAGACAGGTCAAACTATTTTGGAAAAGAAATTTGGAGGCCTTATACTGACTGATTTAAAGAAAAGCAATAATAATTAAGACAGCATGTGGGAATTCCCTGGTGGTCCAGTGGTTGGGACTGCATACTTTCATTGCAAGGGAAACAGGTTCCATCCCTGGTCGGGGAACTAAAATGCCATATGCCGCATGACGTTAAAGAAAAAAAGCAAAAAAGACTGTGTGCGCCTGGCATGACACAAGATATTCAGATGAACTGAAGAGAGCAGAGGATCCCAAACTAGACTGGGACACACACATACATATGTATGGAAAGTGAAAGTGTTATTCCCTCAGTCGTATCTGACTCTTTTGCCACCCATGGACTATAGCCAGCCAAGCTCCTCTGTCCATGGGATTTTCCAGGCAAGAATACTGGAGTGGGTAGCCATTCACTTCTCCAGGGAATCTTCTGGATCCAGGGATCGAACCCAGGTTTCCTGCACTGCAGGCGGATTCTTTACCATCTGAGCCACCAGGGAAGTACATATATATATTTGTGGTCAATAAGGGGAGATTAGTTTTTTCATCAAATTGTGCTGAAACAATCAGAAATCTATTTGTAAAAAAATTACCCTTGACCCTTACCTCAAATGATAAATAAAAACTAACTCAAAATGAGTTTCACAGCTAAATATAAAAACTAAGACTATACAACTTCTAGGAGAAAACACAGGCCAAAATCTTTGCGATCTTGGAATAGGCAAAATAGATAAGATACAAAAAGCTCAAAATACAAAAGAAAATTTATAAATTAAACACAAAAGTTAAAACTTTTGCTCTGTGAAAGACTATATTAAGAAAATGAAAAGGCATGCCACAGATGGAAGAAAATATTTATGAAACAAATATTGGATAAAGGACTTGTAACCAGAATATATAAAGAACTTTTACAACTAAATAATAGGAGACAACCAGTACCAAATGGCAAAACATTTGAACATTTCTACGAAGCAGATAAACAAATGGCCAGTCAGAGCATGAATGGTCAACATCATTACGATCATCATTAATCATAAGGGAAATGCAAATCAAAACCAGACAGATACCACTATCCACACCTACTAAATGAACCAAAATTAAAGAGACTAATTCTACCAAGTGTTGGCACAGATGTGGAATAACTGCACTCTCATACATAAGTGGTAGGGATGCCAAATGGTACAGCCACTTTGGAAAAGAGGCTCTTGGTGTCTCATAAACTAAAACATACACTTATCACCTGATCTAGCAACCTTGCTCATAGGTGTTAACCCAAGAAAATGGAGAACATTATGGCCATTTAAAGATCTGTACTCAAAAGCTCATAACCGTCAAAATGTCCATAAACCGCAAAATGGATAAACAATTGTCGCACGACCTCACCAGGGAACACTACTCAGCAATAAAAAAGGAACAAAGTACTGACACGTGCAACAACACGGACGAGTCTGAAAAATACCGCCCCTGGGAGGGTCAGGTACAAAAAAGTACAAACAGGAGAGTCTGTTTCTATGAAACTGTAAAAATGGCAACATTACAGCGACAGAAAGCAGATTAGGGCTGCTAAGAGCTGGCACTGGGGGAGTGGGAAGATTCACTGCAAAGGGACACAAGAGAATATTGAGAAGTGATAGAAATATTCTAGCAGCTCATGATTGTGGTCGTAGTGACAAAACTGTACATGTATTATCAAAACTCATCACTTAGAATTGGTGAATTTTATTATATATAGATTATACCTCAATAAAGTTGATTGAAAATTGTAAGGCACTCAGTAAGGATATGCGCATGTGCACGCTCTCTCTCTCTTTCTCTATATATATACACACACACACACACATTGTTAGTAAATTTCTTCAAGATAGTGTTTTCTGTTGCCACTTATCAGAAGATGGAGCTTTCACTGTGATATACTCAGTATCAGAACTCCACTGAGTTCTTTTACTTTTATAAAGAAATTCACAGACTGTCACCAGGGCTTCCAAGTTTTGTTTAAACCTTGGTTTTGCAAAAATATTCAAATGTCTGACCATCTTAAATTTATGAAAATCACAGAAACATATCATGTTCTCTCATAAGTTTACTACATATTTTTTTCAACAATTTTAGGCATTTGGGTAATTGATAAATTGGGTAATTGATAAATAAGACAGTTAATACACTACCTAGTCATGAAATGCAGTGGACAGAGCAAGTCAGGAAGAAATTCAGCTCTCTCCAGACTGTGCAGTGTAAGCCTTGAACAAGTCACTTAAATGTTTAAGGCTCACTGTTTCCTAATATGGAAAAAGAAGATAAGACTGAGGGATGTTCTAGAAAAGACTGAGACTCTTTCCAGTTACAGGCAAGTGAATCTTCATTGTTTTGGGCCTATGTAGGACAAAACAGCTTGTACCAAGTGCTGAGACCATGAGACAACCAGGAAGAAGAAAGTTTTCAGGACCTGTCCAAGTTAAAGGCTACTTAAAAATTAGACTGATTAATGGAGGGTGTTTGATCAAGAAAGATGCAATTCTAAGACATGACCAGGGTATATTACATGTATAGGTTATTCATTGCATGCTAATCATAGGGTTGTGGGGTGGGTTTGTTGGGTTTTTTGTTTTTATTTTTGTTTTGAGAGTTCAGTCCCTGGGTAGGGAAGATCCCCTGGAGAAGGGAATGGCAACTGACTCCAGTATTCTTGCCTGGAGAATTCCACGGACAGAGGAGCCTGGTGGGGCTACAGTCCATGGGGTTAAAGAGTCAGACAAGACTGAAGCAATTAACATACAACACATATGGAATTAACAGATACAAACTACTATACAAGCAACAAGGATTCACTCTTTAGCACAGGGAACTATATTTAATACCTTGTAATAACTATCAAGGAAAATAACCTGAAACATATATATATATAACTGAATCACTAGCTGGACACCTGAAACTAACATAATATTGTATTAATAAATCAACTATACTTCAATTTTCAAAAAATCACCATTAGAATAAAACGGTAATATTGGTGCAAGACAGATCCACTGGTAAAGGCTAAAATCAGTGAGTTGAAGTTTAAGCAGAAACAGGATATTTGCAAAGTCACACAGTACTGCAGGGCTTCCCTAGTGGCTCAGCGGTAAAGAATCTGCCTACCAATGCAGGAGATGCAGGTTTGATCCCTAGGTCAGGAAGACTCTTAGACAAGGAAATGGCAACCCACTCTAGGGCTTCCCTGGTGGCTCAGATGGTAAAGAATCTGCCTACAATGCAGGAGACCTGGGTTCAATTCCTGGGTTGGGAAGATCCCCTGGAGAACGGAATGGCAACCCACTCCTGAATTCTTGCCTGGAAAATGTCATGGACAGAGGAACCTGGTGGGCTATAGTCCAAGGGGTCACAAGAGAGTCATGACTCAGTGACTAAACAGCAACAATAACAACAAAAGTACTGTAAGCAGATAGGGTAGGTGGTCCCAGAGAAAAAGAACCAGGCACGATTCTCTTGATATAAGAAGCCATTTTGACCTAAGCCACTTTGTGATTTAAGCCTGGCCACAATGCTTGCCCTTGAGCAAATCTCAGTAATTCTGTAAGATAAACATTATGATCCAATATCTGATATCTTTGAGTTCTGTAGGAACTAAGGCCCCCAACCCAGGTGGAGGAGGGTAACTATCTGCTGAGATGGAAGTCTGGTTAGAACTGAGGGAATGTCACCATGGTGACCTTTTCTGACCCTCCTGGCTTCAATCATCAGGGGCTTCAGCTCTGGCAACCTTTATCCCAATTCCATGCAGAAGTCTCTGGTCAAGCCCCTTCATGAATATGAGGTACCCTTGGCTTAAAATTTCCCTAGTTTTGCTGTTGAGGGAGAAATTGCTTCGGAAAAGATCCCTGGTATTCTCCTTACTTGCTGCAAATAATAAATCCTCCCTTTTCCCACAAATAAATAAATAAAGTATTTGGAAGTAGAGAAACTTATGGGAAACATTAAGTTACAGTTGACTGATCCTTACTCTAAGGATCTCTATGTTTAAAGAATTAATTTTTTTAGAACCAAATAACCGCCTCACATCAGTGCCAACTAATTCTGATAAGGCCAGCCATTTTTCCTTTTTTATATTCTGTATCAGCTATTAAACGTTATACGTGCAGGGTAAGCGGGTGAGGGTGCTCTCCCCACACCACCAAGCAATTCTCGGATACCAGACAAGTGTGCTGCAATTCTGACACGACCTACCTGGAGATAGTATCAGATTCCACAGGTTAAGGACACAGTCCCACAAGACTCCGCCCCCCGCCCCGCCTCCCCCCCACCCCCGCCGCTTACTTTCAGAGGACAGTCCCAACTCCAGAGTCACCTGTGCTTCTGACAGACTGGCTGTGGATGGGAAGTTCCAACAACCCCTCACCCCCTTTTATTCGATTAATTTGCTGGAACAGCTCACAGAACTCAAAGAAACATTTTACTTACTAGATTACTGGTTTATTATAAAAGGATGTAACTCAGAAACAGCCAAATAGAAGAGAAGCACAGGGCAAGGTATGGGAAGGCGGGGCGCCACTCCTCCAGTGCCTCCATGGCCTCACTAGCCCAGAAGCTCTCGGAACCCCGTCCTTCTGGAGTTTTCTCTCGGCTTCACTACATAGGCAAACTTGATAAAATAAATGGCCACTGGCAACTGTACAACCTCTAGCTCCTCCCTCCTCCCCAGAGGTGGGAGGGAGGGATGGGTAGGATTCAAAGTTCCGACCCTCTAATCTCAAGATTGAGTCCCCTTAGGTTAGGCTGTGCCTCATTAGAGTAACAAAAGACATCTTTCTAGCTCTCATCACTCAGGAGATTCAAGTAGTTTAGAAGTTCTGAGCCAGTAACCAAACATATTTCCCATTATAAATTACAGCATCACAGTTACCAACAGTATTTCTATCATTCAAACATTACTCTGTATTTTACTTTGCAAGTCTAAAGGCTATCTTTTTGCTTTTAATTTGTAGAACCCCAGATGTGATGCAGGGAAAGATTGAAGGCAGGAGGAGAAGGGAACGACAGAGGACGAGATGGTTGGATGGCATCACTGACTCAATGGACATGAATTTGAGTAAGCTCCACGAGATGGTGAAGGACAGGGAAGCCTGGTGTGCTGCAGTCTATGGGGTCACAAAGAGTTGGTCATGATTGAGCCACTGAACACAAAGATGTGATTTTAGAGTTACTTTCAACTCATTAGCTATACATTTACACAGTTTGGGAGAAATGTCTGCAGATAACTAATTTCATATTTTACAAATTCTTTTTTATGCTCTCTGCAAGCAGTGATGCCTCCTGACCTGGTCCCCAAACTCCGGGGTGGCAGTTTTACCACTGGAGTCCGTAGCTCTATTCCTACCTATTATTTCAAGGAAAAAAGGGCAAGAAAGCCAGAAACAATATAGTTAGTCATTGATTTTAAACCTCATTTTGATATGGAACTGTGAGAATTTAATGAAAGCTTTTCTGACCTTCCTAGAAAAATATATATACACAGATACGTTGATACACCTTTCTGACTCTTCCTGGATTCCCCAACACTTGATCATAGGTCTCAGGATAAGCTGCCTTAAGGACATAACTACATACAATGTCAACTAATACAGTCTAGTGCTGGCTTGACATTAATTTGGAATCATGCCATCAGACTGACAAGATGCCATAGGCAAGGCCATTAATCAAAGAACTGAAGATTCTAATCCAAAGGTACTTCTTTACCAGAAACTATAAGTGATAACACTACCATACTGGCCATCAATATCCATATTACAGCCATCTCCTGGGTATCTTAAAATGCAACAGATGAAGGAATTTTCCTGGTGGTCCAGTGGTTAGGCTCTGCACTTTCACTGCTAAGGCTGTCGGGTCCCTGTTTGGGGAACTAAGATCCCACAAATCACATGACATGGCCAAAAAATTTTTTAATAATAAATAAATGCAGTATGTTAGTAGCAGTAGTACTAACAACTAGTGTTTATCAAGCATTTATTATATGAAGACACTGTTGTAAGAGCTTTATATGAATTCATTTAGTCTTTACAATGACCCTATGAGATAAGCATATTTTCCTCCTTTTAAAAATGAGAAAACAAATGAAACTTTCTAACTATACGTTGGAGACAAGGTGTAACACAACCACATTAGACTGTTATTAACAGGATGTTTTCTTCCCTGAATACAATGTGACCTAGTAGTATATTTATCAAAATCTATTCGATGATAAATTACAATAAAATGGGGTCCACCAATGTCTGCTTTAAGAATACCATGTTGACTAATAAATTACCTGGGAGGGGCTTTTACCATTTTAATAGAAACATACCTTAAACTCCCAAATGTCTGTACTTTTTGCAAACATGAAGGATTACTGATCATTTGTACTTTAAAGAGATAATATCAACACTGACATTCTTAGACCATGACAATCCCTCTTAAAACTTTCATTTTTGGACTCACTTCAAAAACCCTGAGTATTCCTAATAAAAGACATGAGTTGGAGCATCTGCTGGGAATACTTGCGGAAATTGCCATCCTCTCATTGGCAAGGCCTGCTTCCTGCCAGGGATCTGAAGTGACTTCACCACACACAGTTAGCACACTGAATCCCCTCATCCTTGTGGGAACGATGCCCCCAGGCAGTGAAGTTAGGGTGTGGTGAACTCACAGTCAAAAACTTTTTTTTTTAACCTGCACAAGCACAGACCTGGCTAGAACCTTTCAAAACACTCTTAATTAAAGCTGCAATTTTCACTCCACCCTGTTTCTCAGAGCATTTCAGATAAATTGGAATGTCACTGAGGCTGGAGGAAAACAGCAATATTCTGAACATTATTCTAAAATGTGAGTTTCTCATGCAATTGAAAATCCATAAGTGACTGGGCTGTTAATTGTAAAATGGTTGCTATACTTAAATGCTAATTATTGGCAATTCTATCATACTATTAGAACCTAGCTCAAGGCCACATGTACAAGGAAGGATAATAAAAATATCATCCAAAAACAATGAAGATAATGCTTCTAACCAAAGTCAAATGTGCTTACAGTGAGGTCTTTGCACTCTTTGGGTGCTTGGAGAGCCCGACTTTATTTTTTTCTGTAAAGCTTCATCAGAAACTTCCACAGCATCTTCAAGGCCTTGCTCAGAATCACTTGATTTTGATTTTCCTGCTTCGTTTATATTGGACTTGTCAAGGTTTTCAGACATTCTCAGTTAAGTTCATTCACTTTCCTAGAGGGAAAAAAAAAAATGAACCAAAATGTTCTTGCTCTGACACTAACTGGCAATGTGACTCTAAGCAAATGATTTAATCTCTTTGGGTTTCAGATTTCTCACCTGTAAAATAAATGGGCTTGCTAAGATCTTATCCTTATCCCACTGTAATATTCTACTTCCATGATTAAACAGATCACTTGTAAATGACACTTGTAACTATCAAATTCATGGACCTATACTTCAGAGAGTAACAACTTCGAATATTTTGTCCCAATTTGAGTACCATGTCATGAGAACATGGCCTTAACACTATAAACTGCCTGCTTGTATTTTAATCCATCAGTGATTTAATTCTTAAATTCTTTCATACCTGAGAGCTGAAAGGAAGACTCTGAAAATAATGCTTTTCACCAGCGTTCAAAGTAAATATACACTGGACTGAGATGTTGGTTCCCCAATCCTATTATGTGGATAAGACACCCGGGGATGACAAATAGAAGGCACAATCTCATGCAGCATTTAAGAAAAATGTGTGGGGCAAATATTTTTATTAATCCCTTGCCAGTCAGCAGGAAAAGATGGTGAGTAAAGTAGGAAGTTGCAAACCACCATAATGTATATGGTTGGATGGGGTGTTAACTGTCTTAGGTGCTGATTAGAAGAGGACTAACGCTTAACATGTTGGTTTGGGCTAGTTAATAAAGGCCTAGAATAAAGGCCTTATTTACTATAAATGTTTCCTATCAAGTTTTTTTCCCCTAATTTTTTTTATTGAGTTCTTTATTCCTAATGGGCTTCCTAGTAAAGGAAAAGAAAGACACAATGTTTTCTGCATTTATAATACTGAAAATAATTAGCATTTGTACTAGTAGCACTTGAAGACCACAAAATATTTTCATAAGCACTAATTAGACTTTATTACACACCTGGAAGGTAATCCAAGGATCAAAAGAAATGTTGACCATTTTCAGGAGGTTTGGCAGACTCCTTTCTGCACATTAGAAGAATCACTTGATATAATTATCTGAACATCAGATAAACCCATTAAACAAAAAGAAGTTACTGGAACTGACATTTTCAGGCCTGTATTATTAATATGAAGGTTGCTTTAATGTCATTGCTTTTTAACCTTCCAGCATCCCACTCCAGACACCCATCTCCTCTGTCCTAAATCCTGTCTGGCTCTGGAAATGCTCCAAGAACCAAAAGGTAACATTACCAGCATCTTCTATGAAAGGACAAACAAAAACACTTCTAATTTTATCCTCTTCACATGTTGGGAATGAGCTGAGGATGAAGTAACTCATTCTGTGCAATAAGGAGAAAATGCAATTTCCAGGTCTTTTAATATTCAGTTTAGTAAACTAACCCATCTTTCTAAGATTTGGTTCAAGACCTATCCCTTCACGGGTCACTTGCCCAACCTCACCAGTGTTTGCTCCTTTCTCTGAACGCCTATAGGGATGGATGTTAGACATCTGGCATTCATCATTGCCTTAAAGACAACTCAAAATATGCAAATTTAAATAGGAATAGAACGATGAAAAGGCATGGTCGAGAGACATTCTTACAAGGAAATACAGTTAAACTTAAGCCTTAATGGCATTATGAAATCACTAAGCAGGAGAAACTAATTCTTCTCGGAAGGAGGTTGGGATAACCTTCCAGAAAAGGTGATATTTGAGCCTGTCTTTTTGAAAAGAGTAGGATTTCACTCAATTAAAAAACATTCGGAGGGAATTCCCTGGCGGTCCAGTGATTAAGGACTAGGCACTTCCACTGCAAGGGGACTTTGTTGGGGAACTAAAAAGCCATGCGGGTACAGCCAAAAAAAAAAAAAAATCGAACACAAAACATCTGGAGGAAGAGAAGGTGCAAGGGCGGCGTTTCACTTAAAGGGCAGGAGCAAAGGCAAATGAAAATACGCAGAACAAGCAGCAGGTGACAAAGGAGCGATGAGTTAGGATTAGATCGTAAAATTGCTAGTTCTTCTTAATAAAAAAAAACCCAAAAGAAAACTCTTCACCTACATTTTTAACTTCTTACAGGCCAGACCAACCACATTCCCCACATATGCTCCACACATATATCCCCCGAACAGATACCCATTAAGTATTTACTGATAGCTGTCATCTATTTAAAGTCAGTTTATGCGGGAGGGCTGGGCGTTAGTCTCAGACATACCTGGGTTCCAATTTTGGCTCTTTATTAGCTGTGTTAACTTCCGTTTCCTCATCTGTAAAACGCAGCTACCTACCTCCTGGGTTTGGGGGAAGTGTCAATGACAGGACGTGCATAACGACAGCTGGTGCACAACCGGCTTCCAAAAATGGTAACTATAATTAGAGGGCTATATAGGACGCAGCGAGGAACCATTTAACTGCATGCAGTGTGCTCATTCATTCAATCCCCAACTCCTGCCATGCCTAAAAAGGGAACCGAGGGTAGGAGGATCCTCGCACTTGCCGTGAAGACTGTCTGAGCCTCACGCCGAGCCCAAGCTGCTCTCAAGAGTCTCCCCGGGAGAAAGGGTCTTTCAGCAACAGCAAGAAGCTCTGTCCAACGCCGGCGAGAAACCCTTTCCCCAGCACTCGGCGCCACGCACGCCCAGCGTCCGGATTCCGTTGTAAACAACTGTTTGGGCCTGAGAGGGAGTGGCCGGGCCGGGAGCTAGCGAGGCGCGCCTGGAGGGTGGCCTCGAGGGGCGGGACAAAGGCCGCGCTAAGCCTCAACCTGCCCGCTGTGTCTGCCTCTTCCTCGCCTCCACCCGACATCACTGGGCCCCGGTCGACGGAAAACGGCGAAGCAGCGTCTGCAATCTCGATCTCGTCCCTGGCGTGCGGGCTCCGCAGGGCTGCCAGCCTGCGCATCCGCTTCCCTCACCTGCTCCGGAGTGGGCGTCTTCCCTCCTGCCGCTCGGCCGGGGATCTGGCGGCGGCGGAGGCGGGGGGGG
>NW_011495081.1:7346771-7362424 GCF_000754665.1 Bison bison bison | reverse complement strand
GCACCCGGCCGCACCTCCCGCCTGTCCCACGTAGGGCGTCGCCATGTTCCCTTACGGAAAGGCGGGAGGTGCGGCCGGGTGCCAGCTGCGGGGGCCCAGTGGGCTGTGACTCGGAGCCGGGAGGCCCCCGCCCCAGAGAGGGCGGCGCCATGTTTCTGTACGGAAAAACGGGCTGCGGGGCAGGCGGCGCGGAGGCAGTCGAGGAAGGCGAAAGGATTGGCTGTTTCGGTGCAAAGCCTTCCCCGTCCTGGTTTTCAAATTTAAATATTACATCATGGTTTACAGCCACGTTATTTGTTCCCCTCCCCTCGTTTTTGGTTGTTAAAAAAAAAAAGTCATGCCCACCACCGGGATGGCCAAATTTCATTTTAACGGCACAGATTCGATTTGGTTTGAGTCATCTCTTTTATCTAAGCGGTCGCTACTGTGTCGACGGGAAGAGCGAGATCTTCGCCCTGAAAAGATGGAAGGCAAGGAGGCAAAGACGTCTCACGAGGGTTCAACTCGGTTTAGAGAGCTCAGAAACACAGCACTCAGCATTTTATGTGCCATATGTATTCTAGAAAGTAAACACACCGTGTTAAGACAAGCTTGTTCTGAAGCCTCCTTCCCCTTTGTCTCAGGTGCCCGGGCCGTGGCTGTCGCAGCCCTGAACAGTTGCTGATCCAAGAAAACCATGCTTTTCTCAGCCTATATAGTAAGACAGCAAACTACACGAATAGAAATCGTTGTGAGGGGTCTATCTTCAAAAGTAAAAGTTCATAACTTTTATCTGTTCTTTTGAAAAATGCTTTAAGAATGAACATCAAACATGTGTGCCTTAAAATGAAGGTAACAATCAAGCCTCTTACCTGAAGCCTATAAACTTGTTAAATAACTAGAACAAAACAAGCTGGAGTGGAATTAGGAGTTGCTTTCAAATGCCACTTCTAAATAGATCACACATGGGCAGTTATTCCTACGTTAAAGTAAGAATTTTTCCTGAAACACAGTTCTCAGAAGAGGATTCACTTTGAGGGGGGAGGGGGGTGCCATAAGATATTAACTGGAACTAAGATTTAGGAAGAAAACATTCAGTTCTCACTTCAGAGTCTAGACGAATATACTTTTTGGTGTTGTTAAGTTGCTAAGGTGACTCTCTATGACCCCTTGGACAGCACCATGCCAGGCCTCTCTGTCCTCCACTATCTCCCAGAGTTTGCTCAATTCATGTCCATTAGTCGCTAATGCTATATAATCATTGCATCCTCTGCCACCCCTTCTCCTTTTGCCTTCGATCTTTCCCAGCATCAGGGTCTTTTTCAATGAGTCAGCTCTTCACATCAAGTGGCCAAAGTATTGGAACTTCAGCATCAGTCCTTCCAATATACCATAGTCTCTAAATTAGCTGTTCCCTTCTCCAGGGGATCTTCCAACCCAGGGATCAAACCCAGGTTCCCCACATTGCAGGCAGATTCTTTACCAGCTGAGCAAGGGAAGCCCTTCAGATCAGGGCTTACCATAAACATGACCAATTTTCTTAAAACTTTACGCTTATGAAGTTTGAGGTAAACTGTGGTTTTACTAGATTGTCCATGAAATTAACATTGTATTAGAATGCTGCTGCTTCTAGGACCATGAATATAACTAAAAAATTCTGTCTTCCCCTGAAGGAGAGCTGTTAGTTTTGTTGCCAAATAATGATGTTTATTCCATTATGTGCAAAATAAAAGTTGCAAATCAGGAAGTACACACACTGTTGCTCCGTCAGCTGTGGTCTCACCACATTTTAAGTAGTTTGTTTCTAAAAACTTCCTCACTCAAATCATGAACTGTTTTCTCTTTCACTTCACTGTAGAGAGCTGCCTTCCTTTCCTGCCTATGCAACAAAGCAAAATACACATCACAAAAGAACCCACCTGACACAACTATTCCTTACTTTATTAGAATTATATTACGTACTATAGATGAGTCCTCAACTTTTTCCTTTTTAAAGACTAGCCAGAACACATGTATACCTGTGGCAGATTCATTTTGATATATGGCAAAACCAATACAATATTGTAAAGTTAAAAAATAAAATAAATTAAAAAAAAAAAAAAGACTAGCCAGTATATCTTTGAAAACAAAAGACTGACATGCTAGCATATTTGGTACATCATTTTAGTTTTCCTACCCCTCATTAAAACTGTGAATTTAAAATTCAGTCTCATTTTAATCTTTTGGTTTTATTATTGTAAAGATGCATAATTTAAAACTGTATTATACGTTACAATTATTATACTGCATGTCTACTTCACAAGTGTATTGTGTCAGTGCAGTGCAGTTGTTCCAAAATAACTATTAACTGAATAAAAAGTTGTTGAGACATTAGTTCTAATGACTAATTTACAAGGAATGAAGGACACAGAGGAACATGATAAAGGATAGTACAGGCTTGCAGTCAGCTAAATCCAGATTGTGGGAAACTCAAGAACAGCCGACCAGGTTTACTGAATAACAAACAGAGAGAAAAGAAGGGAGGAGAGACAAAGAGAAAAACCTATAAAGATTTAAGAAGCACATTAACCAATTGCAATGTATGAACTCTGTTGGGATCCCTACGTAAATGTCACCGTCATTTGAGATCAGAAACTGTGAACACTGACTGCATTTTTGAAGATATTAAGGAATTGTGACTTTGTGTGTGTATAATAATGATACTGGGGTTATGTTTTTAATGTCCTTATCTTTTAGTCATATATACTGAAATCTTATAGATGAAGTGATAGCATGTATGAAATCTGCTGAGGTGGGAGCCCAGAATAAACAAGACTGGCCATGAGTTGACAACTGTTGAAACTGGATGATGAATACATGAAGGGCTCATTATTCTATTCTCCCCATATTTATGTATGTTTGAAATTATACACAATAAGCTTTAAAAGATGCTGAAGTTGTCAAAAGCATTAGGACAGTTCAATTTCTGACTTGTCTACAGTTTATGGTAACTGACAAATTCACTTTAGCATAGCCTAAATTTCTATCTTGTATCTTCAAGAAATATACCTTTCAAGGTACAAACCACACTCCTATTAACTTGTAATTACAGACATCCTAACTGTTTAATACTTTATTTTATAAACGCTGCAATGTCCCATCATTTAAATTCCCAGGATGTTCTATAAAGTATTGTGCACAATAATTATAAATCAACTCACCTGAGAGAGGTCAATACTTAACAGCAATACACCACCTAATACTCAGTTTCACAAAAGGTTATACAAAAAATGTTTTATTAAGTACAGTTTCATACTTAGAGGAACATCTAATATTACAATATGATTGAATCTTTAGGATACATAATTTATTCTTAAAATGCACAAGTTATATACAGACACTGGAAACTCAGTCCCCAAAATACTCAATAAACACGTCTGGGTGACACTTATAGAACTGACCTAACAATTTTTTCTTCTCTTTGGTGGAAAGTTTTGAATCCTCATCAATATTTTTTAGTAAATTCAATAGCTCATCCTTGGTTGTCTTCCTTGTATGGTCAGAATAATCACTTCGATCAATTCTCTGGCAATAAATATATCCTTAAAGTTTAAAAGTAAAAAGTTCAGTTAATGGATCTAGTCCTCAGATTTAACAAGAAAAAAACCACTTGTATATATATATTTTTTTTTTTTTTCTTCCCCCACTTTATAAAATGCATGTAAAGGTGCTAAGCACTGCTGACTTTCTAACCCTGTCAGGTTGCTTTTCTGACATAAAAAGGCTCTCTGCTAAGTCTGAATAGCTCTGAGAAGATGAGTTAGAGTCTAGCTGAAGCTAAAATGCAACTACTTATCCTCGTGAGACATGGAAGGAGTATTTCTCAGATTACCTGCGTCTCTGTTTGGATCTCTTCCTTTCTGAATGTCCATGAGCTTAATACTGACAATTTTATGTAGAGTTCCAGGAATCTTAAAAAAAAAAAAAAAGAAGGCACATGGAACATTATGCATTTTAATTTAGTGATCTATTACATAAGTTCAACTTTACTTTCAGAGTTTTACCTTAAAAACATCTTTTTGATGATCCATTAAAAAGAGCACCAGAAGATCAGTTTTGCCTTTGGATAAATTTTTATTGTGAACAATAGCTTTTGAGAATATCCTTTTCACAACCATTCGGTTGTCACTCTGTAAAAGAATATATACCCAATAGAATTTATTTTTAAGAATAAATGTAATATAAAAAGCAATGTTAAATATTAATAGCTACTATCCATTTCCACATACTTGATGCTGATAATGGAATAATATGTCCTGTAAGTATTACAGATACTGAATACAATTAACATTTAGACAAAAGACTTACTTCTTGCTGTAATTTAAATTCAGAAGGATGTGCTGCAACAGCCATGAAATACAGCAGTCTTCTAAATTCTTCTCTATTTTGGGAATCCAAAAGCTTTAGAAAGAGCTGAGTAGCTTCTAATGCTATTTCAGTCTTCCCGTTCACTTTTGCCAAAAGGAAAAAAATGCTTTAATTTTGACCAGACACAACTATATCAAAGGGAACAAAAGTCAAGCTAAAACTTAAGCTAATCAGTAAACTTATCCAAAATTATGTTCAACAGCAAAACAAAGAGACTAGGAATTAAAATGAATGACCAATACCATCAAGAAAGCCTATACTCAAACTGGCAAGTCCTAAGTCCTTGTCATTCACAAATCTTAGGATATTAAATCTAATATGACTTTGTAAATAAATTCTCAGCCCATGTTTTCCAATAATTCACGACATTTCAAGGGTACACTATGTATACAGTACTGATATAGCCAACTCTGAGAAAAATAGGATTCTTTGAAATCTGCAACTTGTTTTCAACAAACCACGTGGAACAGTCTGCCTCACTGGTACAGGGACAAAGCAGAGTGTCTGCCATTGTGAAGAGGATGAATGGAGAATGGTGACAGTGCTGGTAACACTTTCTGAAAAAGAGAACTGCTGCTCTATGCTTATTAAGTTTCCAGTGAATGAGAGCAGCATTCACCTGTAGCGACCAGAAGTCCCTGCATGACTTCAGAGCTCAGTAAAGCTGCTTTCCAAATGAACCATGGAAGTTTTGGGAAAAACATACTTTCCATGGATTAGTCTAGATCCATTCCCAGCTTGAAGTAATACCATTTTGGTTAATTTTGGGACAAGAAACTTTGTCCTGTTCCCTCCAAAGAGAAATTTTAGTATTCAGTAACATCTTACTTACCTAGGAGTTCTGCAATTCCATTATGAACATCAGATAAGTGATTTAACAGAGGTTCCCTACTACTGTAATATTTGCTAATGGCATCAAACAGAAGTTCTTTCACTAAGTCTATTCTATCTGGTTGCTCAGGAAAGTTTCTGCTTATGTCTACCACCATCTGGTCTGGAAGGTATTCCAAGCAATCAATTGCTGAAGAGAGCCACTCATCTTCCCTATGAGAGAAAAGAATTATTTTAAAAAGCAAAGGATAACCAATAAACCCATACCTGATTTACTAGCTGTTTCAAGTTTCCCACTAAGATGAATCTCTATACACCTTTGGGGCTGCTATTTGCTGTTTAGTCCCTAAGTCATGTTTGATTGTTTGTGACCCCATGGACTGTAGCCCGCCAGGGTTGCATGGGATTTTCCAGGCAAGACTACTGGAATGGGTTGCCATTTCCTGCTCCAGGAGATCTTCCTGACCTGGGGATCAAACCCATGTCTCCTGCTTGGCAGGTGGATTCTTTACCACTGAGCCACCTGGGAAGCCAAAGATATGTATAATTCTTTATAGCTTGTATAATGGATATGCATAATTCTATAGCTAGGTCATGTATCACAGATAAAAAGTTGATTTTAATATGTCTTCACTCTTTTTTAAAGCAAAAACAGAAACTATCCACTATAATACAGGCCTGAAAAGGACATCAGAATTCAAATTCCACTCCTTAAATTTACTATTGAGGTCCAGAAACTCTTAAGTTACTGGCTCAGGGTCCCAGGAAGGACTAGATCCCAGATCTGATTCCTAAACCAGCATTTTTCTCACAGACTGTGGTTTACTTCAAAGCTCTGGGTATGATCTATCATCTCTGACTCTGGCTAGAAGAGAATAGAGGAAGACAAGTTAGGGTTTCAAAATAATTAAATATTAATTAGCCATTTCTAATAAAATCCCAGTTGGGTAACTTAAGAAAATTGCTACATTTTAAGAAATAGAATGACTAACTTTTAACATTCAATTTGTTAATACAGGCATCAGCAGTACATGAACCAAGAACTTTTGGATATACAAGCTGGGTTTAGAAAAGGCAGAGGAACCAAAGATCAAATTGCCAGCATTCAATGGATCCTGGAGAAAGCTAGAGAATTGCAGAAAAACATCTGCTTCATTGACTACGCTAAAGCCTTTTACTGTGTGGATCACAAGAAACTGTGGGAAATTCTTAAAGAGATGGGAGTACCAGACCACTTTACTGGTCTCCTGGGAAAACTGCATGTGCATCAAGAAGCAACAGAACTGGACATGGAACAACTGACTAGTTCAAAATTGGGAAAGGAGTATGACAAGGCAGTGTATTGTCACCCTACTTATTTAACTTACATGCAGAGTACATCATGAAAAATGCTGGCCTAGATGAATCACAGGCTGGAATCAAGACTGCTGGGAGAAATATCAGCAACCTCAGATAGGCAGATGCTAGCACTCTAATGGTAGAAAGGGAAGAGGAACTAAAGAGCCTCTTAATGAAGGTGAAAGAGGAGAGTGAAAAAGCTGGCTTGAAACTCAACGTTTAAAAAACTAAGATCATGGCATCCAGTCCCATCACTTTGTGGAAAACAGATGGGGGAAAAATTGAAACAGTGACAGATTTTATTTTCTTGGGCTCCAAAACCACTGCAGACAGTGACTACAGCCATGAAATTAAAAGACGCTTGCTTCTTGGAAGAAAAGCTATGACAAATCTAGACAGTGTATTAAAAAGCAGAGACAGCGCTTTGCCAATAAAAGGTCCATATAGTCAAAGCTATGGTTTTTCCAGTAGTCATGTATGGATGAGAGAACTCGACCATAAAGAAGGCTGAGCACCAAACTGATGCTTTCGAACTGTGGTGCTGGAGAAGACTCTTAGGAGTCCCTTGGACTGCAAGGAGATCCAACCAGTCAATCCTAAAGGAAATCAACCTTGAATATTCATTGCAAGGACTGATGCTGAAGCTCCAATATTTTGGCCACCTAATGTGAAGAGCTGACTCACTGGAAAGACCCTGAAGCTGGGAGAGATGGAAGGCTAAAGGAGAATGGGGCAGCAGAGGATGAGATGGTTGGATGGCATCACCGACTCAATGGACATGAATCTGAGCAAACTCCAGGAGACAGTGAAGGACAGGCGAGCCTGGCATGCTGCAGTCCACGGGGTCGCAAAGACTCAGACACAACTTATCAATTGAACAACAACAAATAGTTTAAAAAAAAATCATATCTTCCACTGCTGTGGACTCAGGACAACTAATTCTGCCACCACCCAGGTCAGGTCACCTCCTGTGGTCATCAGCTTCATCTTAAGATGTAGACAGATGATCTTTTAAGGTAGATTTCTGATTCTGTACTTAAAATTTAAGGTCATTATAAAATACCTTCACCTATTAATTTAAATTGTATAAATGTAATTTAAATTCTTATGTTGGGATTATTTTTTTCATGTAAGGTTTTAAGCTACCTTTTGACATTCAACTATATTAATAGTTCATTAGAATGTAGAACTGGTGAAGTACTAGAAATGTAAGACCAGACAGCTCTAAGAGACTAGACAGACCTATATTTTAACAAAGAAGGTGGAGCATAATCATTTTCTTCACTTGATATGCAAGTAAGATATATGTTGAAAAAAAATGAATATGATAAATAATGACATTTAAATCTCATTAATTTTGACCAAGGTAATTTTGTTCTTCATTTTTCCCAACAATGATAATATCAACTGACAAAGCATATCTGATTGTATGGACAGAAGAATTCAAAAGATTATCTTAAAACTAATTATCTTCCTACAAATACACTCAAATTATTACAGGTTTTTCCACATACTGAGAATCACTGTAAGCCTTGAGAATCCCTCGATCCAGATAGTTCCTGTTGTTGACCAAGTCAAGCTGCCTCTTAGGCTGACTAACTTTAGGTATCATCTCTTGCCGTTTGAGGAGGGAGTCAAGGAGAGGAAGGTCTATAAGCTGGAGCAGTCGCCCTATTGTTTCTTCTTGCCACACTTCATTAATAACTGCACAGGGAAAATGACAAGGGGAAAGTTAACAGCAGTTACTACAGGCTCACCACAGTATCTGCCTAGGCAGGTCTAAGCTAATAAATTTGTGGAAAAAAAAACAAAAGAGAAAGTCAGTTTTATGAAGTGGTTTCTTATAACAAAGGAACAACAATTCAAGATTTGTTGTAAAGTGTAGGAGAACAGACTTTGGACAACAGGAATTCTTTTCATTCTTGTACTGTAAAAAGCAATATGGCTTGATAAGAGATCAAGTCATATAACATGTTAATAAGGACCGAGGAAGAAAGAATGAGTCATTCAGTCTGAAAACTCGTCTGAAACTATTGGCTGCAGATTATTCCACTCAGGGTTTCCACAAGTGGGATGGGGGAGGGAAGGTGGAAATCCGTCCTTAAAACCACATTCCACGGCCATAGACAAAGAAGAACATAAGAATCCTGTTAATGTTTTAATATAATTTTCCAATTTTTTACTGACTCTTATAAAATCTTAGAGAAAGCTAGAGTTGAGAACAGATTTTAAATACATTTTTTAAAAAATCTGCATGCAAATCATTTCAGATTTGAACCTCTGCCAGCTGATAGGACAAAAGTCAGTGTTCAGAATTGCAACACTGATCTATTTGTTAAAGATAATAGACCTCTGTTAAAACTTAATATAAACAGCTTTAATACACAGTGTGCTCTTTCTCTGTGCTCTGAATATCTAAATTCTAATAAAGGTTAGGACTGAAAAAATTTAAATAACTTTATTTGAAGTTAGTCTTCTATTCCTTCCTGTATCATCTTGAGCTTACCTTGTGGAGACAAGGTTGCAGAGATATTTACACGAGGAGAGTCGGCAGGCTTTAAACTCAGGTTTTCCCACAGAGCCTCTAAACTTGTGGATCTGATGTCAGAGGACTTAAATAATGTATCTGCATATCTACAACAAATTTATTTCATAAATTTTTATTAGTAAGCCCACAGAAATATTTTTGCATTTGAGAGCTACGAGTGTCTAGACAGTTTATGTATTCCACAGCAAAAGCATAACAAATTCAAATTCTAAGAGGAGGATAAAATATAAGACATGCCACCTTCTTTCTCAAGCCTGAATATATACTCTAAATAAATTCTCCTTTGAGCACTTAAAGTGATTCAATGACTAAAATTGTGTCTCCAATTTTAAAACACAATCAGACATAGTCAAACTTAATTATGCTTATCATTTTTATTAGTGATCTCTATTTCCAGGGCATTCTCTGGTAGACAGTGCTCATCAAATACGGATCTACAATCCCCTACTCACAATTCTGAAACCCAAAAAGCTTTGAAAAATTCAAAGTTGTCTATTCAGAATTCATACAGTGACAAAACCTGTTTTGAGATTTTCATAGCCTTTATATCTATCCCAGTTAATATGAACGTTTTCACTGCAGAAATATTAATGTGTTTGATTACCAGATGCTGTCCCAGATCCCTCTAGGAGTGTTATCTGCGTGCATGCTCAGCTGTGTCTGAGCAACCCCATGGACTATAGTCTGCCAGGCTTTTCTGTCTATGGAATTCTCCAGGCAAGAAAACTGTAGTGGGTTGCCACTTCCTACTCCAGGGGATCTTCCTGGCCCAGATATCAAACCTATGTCTCCTGTGTCTAGGAGTGTTATCTAGTAAATGATATATGTATATTATTAGCTTTCTAAAATCTCCAAAGTTCCAAATTTCGATAAGCATCTGTTCCAAAGGTTTCAGATAAAGCACAGGGATCTCCATTTGGAAAGTACTGACCATGCCCTACCTGTCCCACTTCCTTCATATACAGAGAAGTACGTTTTATCATGTTTTACATATAGAATTAAAAAACACTTCAAAGTCAATACACTATACGTCTGACTTTGGGTCAGATCTGAACTTTAAGAGCTTCAATTACACAGTCACCTCCTCACCATTAAGCTGAGGGGAATAAAAGGGAAAAGTTTTATTTCATGACAAATAACTACGTTAACTATGCACTTATGACCTATATCCATTTCAGTCACTGGGTTCTACAATGTTGTCTCCCTTTAAATGGTTCCTCCTCCTCCACCACTGCTGCCTACTTCCTCCTCATCTGTAGATCACAGTATTGCAACAGATTCCTACCTAGCTCTCCCCATTAGGCTGTCCATATAGCTGCCAGGATGACCTTTCTGAAGGTCAATCTCAACATACTTTGAGTCTTTCTATGGCCTCCCTGACATCTCTGTGATCACATGCAAACTCCCTAACATGTCCTATAAATTTTCTGCATTCTGGCTCCTTTCATATTTCACATCTGCTATTTCCTGGATTCTAGTGACAACCCACCTGTTGGTCTTCCATACCACTTTGTGTATAAACTCTCTAATATTCTTTATACTATAATTGTAACTTGAAGCAGGAAAATCAAAATTTGTTGATGACTTCCAATAAGAATTCTAGGAGATATCAAATAAAAGTTCACTCTATCAAATTTACCCACAGACCCAGATTTTAGCCTAATTTACTATTTCAAAAGTAAAAGATAGTCAGCATCTCACTAAAAAGTAGACAAAATCCTGTAAACATCCCCTCTGCCAATATCCTGAGACTGATTATGCTAACAAGGTGCCTCTTCCTGCCGATATTAAATGAAAATCTAACATATACTCACCTGGAAGGTGAACATACTTTGTTTTCTTTCCCTAACTGACTGTCTTGGTTAGGTGTCGTTGTGAATCTATAAAGGCTGCAGCTACTATCTTCAAATGTGGGTTTTTTGTCTTTTCCGAAGACTTTGGTTGGAACTGCTTCAAATACTTTGTAGTCCATAAGTGCCTGACAAACTCTTACCACTTTGGCCCGAGGAATATCTACATCACCAAAATATTTATTCTGCATTAGGTGAGAAAAAATGACATCCACAGCTTCTGAACCAACAAAGCAGTCATTGTGTCTTTTTAAATGGTGCCTTCGTTTTTTCACCTCCACCTGTGTTTGAAGAGTGTTTATAATGCTGCTCCAAACATATGTGGCTCCAAATGGCTTCTGGGCTACACTGAAACCTGAAATGGGAAAAATCACAGACTCACCTGGCTCATTTGTAATAAGGTCTAAGCAAGCCTTAAGTAAAAAGTAGCAATCTCCAAAGCTATTAATAAGGAACAATTATTAGGGCAGCTTGTTATTGAAATATGAAATTATTAGTAGCAATTAATTAAAAAGTTACTTCCTACTATACGCTAAACACTGTTCTATGTGTTAGGATAAAAGAATGGGCAAAATAAAGTCCCTGTTCTTAAGGACTTAAACACACTTTGTGGGAAGATATCCACAACACATGTATGTTAGATCAGTGCCAAGAAGGTAAGTAAAGCCAGGTAAGAGAGAGAATGCTATTTTAGATGGGAGGTCAGGAAAGACCTCTCTGACAAGGTGATCCCTTGGCAGAAGCCTGAGTAAAATCAGGGGGCAAGCTATGCAGTTATCTGAGGGGAAAGCCGAGAAAACAGAAAGAGCAAAGGTCTTGAGGAGGAGGGAGGTGCTCTGCTGAGAACAGGAGAGAGGCCACCACAACCTACTCAGGTGACCAAGGAAAAGAACAGAAGTGAGATCAGAGAAGAGTGAAAACGGGAGTGAGCGGTGCAGATCAAATAAGACCTTGTGGCAGTTACCAATTAAGGAACTCTATTAAATGCCTTACACAAATGATCTAATCTTAGCAACTCTATGAAGCAGACATTGCCATATTTGTGAAATGGAAAACAGATATACAGAGGTTAAGTATAACTTCTGAACATTATATTGTAATGGTGGTGCTGGGATTTAGTTCATGGTCTATATGATTTCAAAGCATTTACTAGTCAGATAGATAACTAGACAGACAGATGTATAGTTATAGATATACATTCACACATAATGCTTGTTGGAATAAACTAATTTTTAAAAGCTTCTTATTATGGATGCTCATGAATTAAGTGCTTTGTAAATGAACAGTTTGGTTCCTGCTCAACAGGAGCTTAGAGACTATTGCAAAGATAGGAGAAGCACAGAAATAAAGTAAGGATTTAGCCAAATAGAAAACAAAGAAAACATGCTTTCAAATATTTATATGTTTCCTCACTTTAATAAATTGATATTTGACATAGCTACGAAGAAGAAAAGGAGAAATAATGAAAAGAAAATGGACCTTAAGTTTTAGCAAGCTAATGGAATTAATCTAGCTAATCATCAGCTTGCTGCCTATCTGGCTTGCTCTTTCTTTTTATGGAAACACAGTATACCTTTTTTTTTTTTAAACTTTACATAATTGTATTAGTTTTGCCCAATATCAAAATGAATCCACCACAGGTATACATGTGTTCCCCATCTTGAACCCTCCTCCCTCCCTCCCCATACCATCCCTCTGGGTCATCCCAGTGCACTAGCCCCAAGCATCCAGTATCGTGCATCGAACCTGGACTGAAATTGAAAACTGATTACTTCCCTTGTGTGAGCATCCTAAGTTGCCTCAATCATGTCTGACTCTTTGCAACGCCATGGACCATAGCCCACCAGGCTCTCTGTCCATGGGATTCTCCAGGCAAGAATCCTGGAGTGGGCTGCCATGCCCTCCTCTGCAGGGAATTCTCCCAACCCAGGGATCGAACTCAGGTCCCCTGCATCACAGGTAGACTCTTACCCATCTGAGCTGCCAGGGAGACTCATTTCCCTTCAAGTAGTCTAGAAAAGAAAAGCAATATGCAACAGCACAGCAGAAAGGAAGAAGGGGAATTATCATTAAAGAAACTCCTACTTGAAACAACCTTCCTTTTTTAGATAGAATGTGTAAGATGAAAGCAAAGGTACGTTTCTGAGGCATATTAAAACTCCACCTGGGAATTCCCTTGGCATTCGAGGGGTTAGGACTCCATACATCCACTGTGGGGGGCCAGGTTTCAATCCCTGACTGGCGAACTAAAATCCCATAAACTTTGTGGTATGCCTGGGGAAAAAACCTCAACTCAGTGCACGAGTCATAAATTTTAAGTGGGTCATTTGAAATTCATCTTTTGTGTTGAAATAAACATAAGGACTGCAGTGAGCCATAGCCAAAATTATCTACCATACCAATTATGGTAGATAATTTTGTATCTACCATAAATACTCCTTTTCCTATTTGGAACCAGTCTATTGTTCCATGTCCAGTTCTAACTGTTGCTTCCTGACCTGCATACAGATTTCTCAAGAGGCAGGTCAGGTGGTCTGGTATTCCCATCTCTATAAGAATTTTCCACAATTTATTGTGATCCACAAAGTCAAAGGCTTTAGCATAGTCAATAAAGCAGAAATCGATGTTTTTCTGGAACTCTCTTGCCTTTTCTATGATCCAGCAGATGTTGGCAATTTCTATGCCTTTTCTAAAACCAGCTTGAATATCTGGAAGTTCATGGTTCATGTACTGCTGAAGCCTGGCCTGGAGAATTTTGAGCATTACTTTACTAGTGTGTGAGATGAGTGCAATTGTGAGGTAGTTTGAGCATTCTTTGGCATTGCCTTTCTTTGGGACTGGAATGAAAACTGACCTTTTCCAGTCCTGTGGCCACTGCTGAGTTTTCCAAATATGCTGGCATATTGAGTGCAACACTTTCACAGCATCATGTTTTAGAATTTGAAATAGCTCGACTGGAATTCCAGCACCTCCACTAGCTTTGTTCGTAGTGATGCTTTCTAAAGCCCACTTGACTTCACATTCCAGGATGTCTGGATCTAGCTGAGTGATCACACCATCGTGATTATCTGGGTCATGAAGGTCTTTTTTGTACAGTTCTTCTGTGTATTCTTGGCATCTCTTCTAATATCTTCTGCTTCTGTTAGGTCCATACCATTTCTGTCCTTTATTGAGCCCATCTTTGCATGAAATGTTTCCTTGGTATCTCTAATTTTCTTGAAGAGATCTTTAGTCTTTCCCATTCTGTTGTTTTCCTCTTTTTCTTTGCACTGATAGCTGAGGAAGGCTTTCTTATCTCTCCTTGCTATTCTTTGGAACTCTGCATTCAGATGGCTATATCTTTCCTTTTCTCCTTTGCTTTTTGCTTCTCTTCTTTTCACAGCTATTTGTAAGGCCTCCCCAGACAGCCATTTTGCTTTTTTGCATTTCTTTTCCATGGGGATGGTCTTGCTTCCTGTCTCCTGTACAATGTCATGAACCTCCACCCATAGTTCATCAAGCACTCTTATCAGATCTAGTCCCTTAAATCTATTTCTCACTTCCACTGTATAATCCTAAGGGATTTGATTTAGGTCATACCTGAATGGTCTAGTGGTTTTCCCTACTTTCCTCAATTTAAGTCTGAATTTGACAATAAGGAGCTCATGATCTGAGCCACAGTCAGCTCCTGGTCTTGTTTTTGCCAACTGTATAGAGCTTCTCCATCTTTGGCTGCAAAGAATATAGTCAATCTGATTTTGGTGTTGACCATCTGGTGATGTACCTGTGTAGAGTCTTCTCTTGTGTTGTTGGAAGAGGGTGTTTGCTATGACCAGTGGGTTCTCTTGGCAAAACTCTATTAGCTTTTGACCTGCTTCATTCTGTACTCCAACAGCCAAAGTTGCCTGTTATTCCAGGTGTTTCTTGACTTCCTATTTTTGCATTCCAATCCCCTATAATGAAAAGGACATCTTTTTTGGGTGTTAGTTCTAGAAGGTCTTGTAGGTCTTCATAGAACCGTTCAACTTCAGCTTCTTCAGGATTACTGGTCGGGGCATAGACTTGGATTCCATGATATTGAATGGTTTGCCTTGGAAATGAACAGAGATCATTCTGTTGTTTTTGAGACTGTATCCAAGTACTGCATTTTGGACTCTTCTGTTGACTAGGATGGCTACTCCATTTCTTCTACGGGATTCTTGCCCACAGTAATAGATACAATTGTCATCTGAGTTAAATTCATCCATTCTAGTCCATTTTAGTTCGCTAATTCCTAAAATGTCAATGTTCACTCTTGCCATCTCCTGTTTGATCACTTCCAATTTGCTTTGATTCATGGACCTAACATTCCAGGTTCCTATGCAATATTGCCCTTTACAGCATCAGACCTTGCTTCCATCAGCAGTCACATACACAATTGGGTGCTGTTTTTCCTTTGGCTCCGTCTCTTCATTCTTTCTGGAGTTATTTCTTCACTGATCTCCTACTGACCTGGAGAGTTCATCTTTCAGTGTCCTATCTTTTTGCCTTTTCATACTATTCATGTTTCATACTATTTCATCAAAGAGCCTCTTGATGAAAGTGAAATAAGAGAGTGAAAAAGTTGGCTTAAAGCTCAACATTCAGAAAACAAAGATCATGGCATCCAGTTCCACTCAGTTCAGTTCAGTCGCTCAGTCGTGTCCGACTCTTTGCGACCCCATGAATCGCAGCACGCCAGG
>NW_011495081.1:7346296-7346536 GCF_000754665.1 Bison bison bison | reverse complement strand
TTTTTCACTAATTCTTAACTTCCTAATAGACCAGAGACTATAGCTGAGATTTAAATGAACTTAAAATATCTGCTCGTTAGTCTTTTTTCAAATCTTCATTATATTAACACTAGCTAACATCTGAATGCAGAGTTCCAAAGAATAGCAAGGAGAAATAAGAAAGCCTTCCTCAGCTATCAATGCAAAGAAAAAGAGGAAAACAACAGAATGGGAAAGACTAGAGATCTCTTCAAGAAAATT
>NW_011495081.1:7344577-7346196 GCF_000754665.1 Bison bison bison | reverse complement strand
AGCCATGAAATTAAAAGACACTTACTCCTTGGAAGGAAAGTTATGATCAACCTAGACAGCATATTAAAAAGCAGAGACGTTACTTTGCCAACAAAGGTCCATCTAGTCAAGGCTACGGTTTTTCCAGTAGTCATGTATGGATGTGAGAGTTGGACTATAAGGAAAGTTGAGCGCCGAAGGACTGATGCTTTTAAACACTGGTGTTGGATAAAACTCTTGAGAGTCCCTTGGACTGCAAGAAGATCCAACCAGTCTATCCGAAAGGAAATCAGTCCTGAATATTCATTGGAAAGACTGATGTTGAAGCTGAAACTCCAATACTTTGGCCACCTGATGCGAAAAGCTGACTCATTTGAGAAGACCCTGATGCTGGGAAAGACTGAAGGAGGGAGGAGAAGGGGACAACAGAGGATGAGACGGTTGGATGGCATCACCAACTCAATGAACATGAGTTTGAGTAAACTCCGGGAGTTGGTGATGGACAGGGAGGCATGTGTGCTTCAGTACATGGGGTTGCAAAGAGTCAGACGTGACTGAGCAACTGCACTGACTGACCATAAAAATTACTAAGAGACACACACAAACACAAAAAACCCTTTATTATGTGTTTGTATTATTTCCAATATCAAAAATAGATGGGTAATTTTACTATGGGCTTCCCTGGTGGCTCAGCTGGTCAAGAATCCGCCTGCAATGCAGGAGACCCCGGTTCGATCCCTGGGTTGGGAAGATCCCCTGGAGAGGGAAAGGCTACCCCGTGTCCGACTGCAACATGGGGTTGCAAAGAGTCGGACACAACTGAGCACCTTTCAGTTTTTCACATTCAATTTTACTGTCTACCCATTATTATGATGCTAGTTTAAAATTATCAGCAAGAATCTTTTTAATTATCAAGACATTTAAAAATTCCAGATACTTCATAATGTATTACTAAACAAAGAAGGAAGTAATTGATGGCAATTTACCAAATATGTGAGTAGTTTTAAAAGCTGAATTAGGGAGATTCGACTAGAGAAATCAAGTTGAAACTAAATTTACTACTGGAACTGCGGTTAGTTGGGCTTCCCAGGTGGTGCTAGTGAAGAACCTGCCTGCCAATGTAGGAGACATAAGAGACGTGAGTTCAGTCCCTGGGTGGGGAAGATCCCCTGGAGGAGGGCATGGCAATCCACTCCAGCATTCTTGCTTAGAGAATCCCCATGGACAGAGGAGCCTGACAGGCTACAGCCTACAGGGTTGCAAAGAGTTGGCAATGACTGAAGTGACTTAACATGCACGCATGCACTACAGTTAGTCTCTATTGAGTAGAGCCAGAATCACACACTGGATGGAATCTCAAAATACGTCCTGGTCATTTCCCTGGTATCCAGAACTAGGAGTGGCTGCACTGTTTTCAGTCACTATGACTACATAAAAGGAGGAGTATCACTTAATATTCTTAACTTCCCTGGCGGCTCTGAGGGTAAAGCGTCTGCCTACAATGAGGGAGACCGGAGTTCAATTCCTGGGTTGGGAAGATCTCCTGGAGAAGGAAATGGCAACCCACTCCAGTATTCTTGCCTGGAAAATCCCAAGGACAGAGGAGCCTGGAAGGCTACAGTCCATGGGGTCACAAAGAG
>NW_011495081.1:7343621-7344477 GCF_000754665.1 Bison bison bison | reverse complement strand
TTACCAAAGAGTCGGACACAACTGAGCAACTTCACTTTCACTTTTTCACTAATTCTTAACTTCCTAATAGACCAGAGACTATAGCTGAGATTTAAATGAACTTAAAATATCTGCTCGTTAGTCTTTTTTCAAATCTTCATTATATTAACACTAGCTAACATCTGAATGCAGAGTTCCAAAGAATAGCAAGGAGAAATAAGAAAGCCTTCCTCAGCTATCAATGCAAAGAAAAAGAGGAAAACAACAGAATGGGAAAGACTAGAGATCTCTTCAAGAAAATTAGAGATACCAAGGAAACATTTCATGCAAAGATGGGCTCAATAAAGGACAGAAATGGTATGGACCTAACAGAAGCACAAGATATTAAGAAGAGGTGGCAAGAATACACAGAAGAACTGTACAAAAAAGAGCTTCACGACCCAGATAATCACGATGGTGTGATCACTCAGCTAGATCCAGACATCCTGGAATGTGAAGTCAAGTGGGCCTTAGAAAGCATCACTATGAACAAAGCAAGTGGAGGTGATGGAATTCCAGTCGAGCTATTTCAAATCCTGAAAGATGACGCTGTGAAAGTGCTGCACTCAATATGCCAGCAAATTTGGAAAGCTCAGCAGTGGCCACAGGACTGGAAAAGGTCACTTTTCATTCCAATCCCAAAGAAAGGCAATGCCAAAGAATGCTCAAACGACCGCACAATTGCACTTATTTCACATGCTAGTAAAGTAATTCTCAAAATTCTCCAAGCCAGGCTTCAGCAGTACATGAACCGTGAACTTCCAGATGTTCAACCTGGTTTTAGAAAAGGCAGGGGAACCAGAGATCAAATTGCCAACATCTGCTGGATCATGGAAAA
>NW_011495081.1:7335905-7343304 GCF_000754665.1 Bison bison bison | reverse complement strand
TGAGTCAACTCTTCACATGAGGTGGCCAAAGTACTGGAGTTTCAGCTTTAGCATCATTCCTTCCAAAGAAATCCCAGGGCTGATCTCCTTCAGAATGGACTGTTTGGATCTCCTTGCAGTCCAAGGGACTCTCAAGAGTCTTCTCCAACACCACAGTTCAAAAGCATCAATTCTTCAGCACTCAGCCTTCTTCACAGTCCAACTCTCACATCTATACATGACCACAAGAAAAACCATAGCCTTGAATAGACGGACCTTTGTTGGCAAAGTATGTCTCTGCTTTTCAATATGCTATCTAGGTTGGTCATAACTTTCCTTCCAAGGAGTAAGCATCTTTTAATTTCCATTACTTCATGGCAAATAGATGGAGAAACAGTGGAAACAGTGGCAGATTTTATTTTTTTGGGTTCCAAAATCACTGAAGATGGTGACTGCAGCCATGAAATTAAAAGACACTTACTCCTTGGAAGGAAAGTTATGATCAGCCTAGATAGTATATTGAAAAGCAGAGATATTACTTTGCCAACAAAGGTCCATCTTGTCAAGGCTATGGTTTTTCCAGTGGTCATGTATGGATGTGAGAGTTGGGCTGTGAAGAAAGCTGAGCGTCAAAGAATTGATGCTTTTGAACTGTGGTGTTGGAGAAGACTCTTGAGAGTCCCTTGGATCTCTTGCAAGGAGATCCAACCAGTCCATCCTAAAGGAGATCAGTCCTGGGTGTTCACTGGAAGGACTGATGCTAAAGCTGAAACTCCAATACTTTGGCTACCTCATGCCAAGAGTTGACTCATTGGAAAAGACTCTGATAATGGGAGGGATTGGGGGCAGAAGAAGAAGGGGATGACAGAGGATGAGATGGCTGGATGGCATCACCAACCCAATGGACATGAGTTTGAGTGAACTCTGGGAGTTGGTGATGGACAGGGAAGCCTGGCGTGCTATGACTCATGGGGTCGCAAAGAGTCAGATACAACTGAGCGACTGAACTGAACTGAACTGAAAATCTGAGGACTTACAATATAACAAGCTCTGCCTTCTCTCATTTAATCCTAATAAACTTCTCTGAAATAGTTAAAAATAGTCCTATTTTTAAGAAATTGAGGCTCAGTGAATTAAACTTACCTTCAATTTTATGCTACTAAATATACATTAGGATTTCCTAATATGTAAATATAAATATATTAAGTCACCAGATAGTTTTAGCATTAACCTTTCACTGAAGACTTGGATTAACTGAAAGAGTTTTAAGTGAGCCTAGGAGATGAAATAAACAACAAACAACTTTAAGATTTGTAAGTCCCTAACCAAGCTATTTAGAAACAGTAGTCATTAATCCTAAAAAAAAGATTGGTATCATAAATTCTATGATATACTATCCACAGTACACAGGAAAGGAAAATAAGCAAGGTTTAAACTTGCAGAGCTCAGACTGCCTATTAAGTACCAACTAAACAGACTTCTGGGCTAGTAATAATACTAAAGATGAAACATATATAACAACAGTTGAGCTATAAGGAAGCATACAAATCCTCAGGGATAAAGCTGACTCACGTATTAATTTGAGATCAATAAGACAACTGATGGGGGTGAGAGCCTCAATGACGTGAAAATAGCTAATCTTTACAGGGAAAACAGGATATACAGAATATATTTCCCCATATTAACTTGCTGTTTAAATATGGGAAATCAGGAAGTCTTGCAGGTTGGATAACACAGTATAAAAGATTAAAGAACAGGTTAGAGCAGGGTAGTAGGCACCTGTGAGCCATCCAATGTTTCCAGAGTCCTCCAGGCATAATACAATTCAATCCTTTCAGGTCCTTTCTGTTCTCACTGACCATTAATTTGCAACCATTGCATCCTGGGATATTTCCCCTCAAGCATCACCACCCACAGACCCAAACTAGCTCAAGTTCATACAGATACTTTAAAACATAATATACCCTGGACTTGATGAGTAAATGTGCCAAAACCCACACTAGGATAACCTGTTTTTTTAAATGCTGACTTCACCAGTTGAACACAAATCCCCCACATACTGGTTTGAAACTTCATATTTATCATCATCTAAGAGCTGAAATGAACGTTGGGATCACTGACCATGGCCCAGTAAGAAGAATTACTGAGACCTCTAAACAGGATTCAAGAGACCGGAAGTATAAAATGAATGCTTTATGTAAGTCTAGCAATCAGAATTTAAGTTTCAGCTTTTCCTTAAACTTCACTTGCATATGAACTGGACACTTTTTTAAAATTCACACCATCTACAATGATGCTTCTTTGTTTACCATTTGGTTAAGCATGTTGTAAAGACATCATAACCTAATGATCAAAGTCTATAGAGACCAGCTGCAACAACTCTGAGTAAGAGATGTAACTTTTATAACATGGCTCCTTCATTTACTGATACAAGAGTTAAACACTATGTTCATGGCATGTTTCAAGTCTAAACTGATTTATAGGATTTTAGAGACTAAAACACATCACTTTCCATTTAGATATGGACACTTAACATCAAACAAAATATAAGAAGCGAAGCACGGGAACAAATTTGACCCGTCAGATAAAAAGCTCTGAGAAGCTATCAAGAGGCTCTGAAATTGTTTGAAACTAGGTCTAGAACATACTACACATGCTTGTGAGCACTACATAAGTCTAGGCTAGTTAACATTCAGTTTTCAAGCAGGTTCATCGTTATCTGCTTGAAAACAAGAGCTATTTTTCAAAGGCAAAGACCGATCCTTTTCATGTATTTGAAATCTACCCAAAAAAGTTTATCAGCCACAAAAAGTTACACTTCTAATACTGAATTGATATGTATTTGTAATATCACTAATAATCATCTTTACTTATAAAAAATGCATGCTAAATAATCAAGTTATTATAGTAATAATTCCCTAAAAATCAAGTTATAAGGCAGACAGGTCAAGGAATTATATTTACACATATGTTACAAGCAGGTAATGAGTATCAGCCATGCTCTATGTAGTTAGTTTTAACTATGGCCCTGCTGTGAGAACCAATATAAGGGTGAAAACAATTCTATAATCATTTCAAATAGATTAATAGATCTCCTTAGAAGATCAACAGACATTATAAAACTGGATCCCAATACTGGATCCCAATGTAAGGTAAATATATACACAATGTTACTAAAACATGTTACTTCAAAATTAGTATGTAACGATTTTATTTTCATTTTTGAGCATTAAACTGCCCCCTCTCCCCCAACACACACACAAGAATTCAGACAGCTTATGTTCAGCATATTTTGCACAAAACTTACACAGTGCGCCAGCGCCTTGTTGTTGTTTAGTCACCGAGTCACATCCAACGCTTTTGAGACCCCCTCCTCTGTCCATTGGATTTCTCAGGCAGGAATACTGGAGTGGGTTGCCATTTCCTTCTCCAGGGAATCTTCCTGACCCAGGGACGGAACCCACATCTCCTGAGCCACTAGGGAAGTCCATTCCTTTCAAATTTCCTTATAGTTCACAAAGGTTCAAATTATCCAGTACTTGTTAGTTGCAGATTATTGCCAACTATTAAAATATTTTAAAGAAGGGTTAACACAGTGGTTCCTAGTGGGTGATTTTTATCCCCTGTCCCGGACATTTGGCAATGTCTGGAGCCATTTTTGGCTGCTATATGCCAAGGAGGGGGAGGTGCTACTGATGTTTAGTGGGTAGAGGGGCCAGGGACACTGCTTAACATCACAGTGACAGGCCAGCCTCCACAACAAGGAAAATGTCAACAACGCTGAAGCTCAGAAACCCTCGGTTAAGTGAATACTGTTTAGACATGAAAAGTTGCATTAATGCAGCAGGCCTAATGCTGGGTTCTGTGAATAGAGAAAGACAACAGCTTGGGTTTTAGAGACCCAGAGAACTGGGTTCTATTCTTGGCTCCATCATTACTAATAATGCAATAGCGGGCAAGCTGCCTAACTTTTCTGGGGCAAAACATAGCTAATTCTACTTAAGGAAATGGCAACCCACTCTAGTGTTCTTGCCTGGAGAATCCCAGGGACAGGGGAGCCTGGTGGGCTGCCGTCTATGGAGTCACACAGAGTCGGACACGACTGAAGTGACTTAGCAGCAGCAGCAGTTATTGTGAGGGTCATCTGAGACATATGTCAAGTGGCTAGCACATATCCAGCAATTAACAGATGTATAAAAATGAAAGAGGAAACTGTCTCAATCTAGAAATGCCAAAGGAGACATGGATTCACAGTAATATATAATAACATCCTAGATAGGACCCTGGAACAGAAAAAGGATATTCAGCCAAAACTAAGAAAAGCTGAGTAAAAGTATGGATATCAACACCAGTCCACTAACTGTGACAAATGGACTATACTAATAAAACAGCATGTTAATAGTCAGTGTGCACGCTCAGTCCTGTCCCACTCTCCGCAACCCATGGACTGTATAGCCCGTCAGGCTCCTCTGTCCATGGGATTCTCCAGGCAAGAATACCTGGAGTAGGTTGCCATTTCCTCCTCCAGGTGCTCTTCCTGACCCAGGGGCTGAACTTTCATCTTCCTGCATTGGCAGGTGGATTCTTTACCACTGCGCTACCAGGGAAGCCCTAATGTAACATGCCAATAATAAGGGAATCTGAGTGAAGGGTATATGGGAACTCTATGCACCAACTTCATGACTTTTTATAAATCTAGATCTATTCTAAAAATTTGTAAATTTATTTAAAAAGTGAAAAAAAAGGAGGGTCTCTTTCTTCCTCTTCCTTTCTCTGAACTAAGGGAATGAACTAACCCACCTTCATTTACCCTTTACCCATTCCTACCACCTGGATGATGATGTCAAGCTCTGAACAGCAGTCAATCAAAGATCACCAGCAGATGAGAAGACAAATGTGACTCATACCAGAAGATTTAACTCTTCATCAGAAGATAAGTATATAAAATCCAAAATCACTTAGGATTGGGAGAATTGTATTTAAGAATTACTTTTTTTCAAAAGAGCTTTTAAAACATTACTCACAGAATTAAGACAAAGGAAAAAAACTACATTTATTGGACATTAACCAAAATCTCATGAAAATAGATAAATGTAGAGAGCTGGGCTTTGGGTGTTAAACTAGGCAGCTGCGACTGAGTAGGGAAAACTTCCTATACACCAATATCAATATTGCAGCACTTTTTACTGTGTATTGGTTTTGGCTGGCCCAAACTTTGTCTTCCTCTGACACAGCATTAGAGATGTCACACAAGACTGACTGCCTCTGAAAAGAAGGCTGCAGGCAAACTATGTAAAATAAATAAAGAACAATTTTAAAATATGTTTAGAAGACTAGCAACGAAAGTAGGCACTGGCCCTTGCTTTAATTCATACAGATTAATGAGACAGCATATGGGAAGTACTTGAGCTCCCTGGAAAAGTGATATCAGGTGAATTCAAAGAATTAGGTTACAGTTAGAAAGGGATAACAGGGTACATACCACTTTTTTGCTCGTCTATATTAAAAGACAAATATCTTCAAAGGACTTACTAGAAGTTAGCATACAGACTTTATTTCTTCTACATAAATCAGGTCCCTGGTTGTTACAGCCCCTTTAAACTATGGAAGCATTATTAATAGGTAGAGAAACAGATCCAAAGCTGCTTGCCAGAGCACACAGAAAGAGAATGGCAAGGAACCAAGAACCAGAGGCTCCCATTACCGTGCTCACCAGGACTGTGACAAGGCTACTGAAGAGTGGAAGGGGGATTAACACAGGATAACAGGCAGGGTTCCAACTGCAGCAAGCGAAACAAATGAGAAAAGCCAGTGGGCCCTTCTCTGCCCACTGCACCTGGTGTGCAGAAGATAGTGGTTCTCTCCTTGGGTTCAAATTCGATAACCAACATTTCAACTCTTTCCTCTGAGAGTCATCTATTTAATTTTGAATACATATTCCCTTATCGTAAAAACCTGTTCACTAACAACCAAAGCTCAGAATTGGTATTTGGGCTGTTAGAGAAGACAAGGCTTTTAATCACGTAAAATTTGGGAATTTCACTCAGAAAGTAAGCCTAAAGATTT
The DNA here is from genome assembly GCF_000754665.1 of Bison bison bison. Lineage (NCBI taxonomy): Eukaryota > Metazoa > Chordata > Mammalia > Artiodactyla > Bovidae > Bison > Bison bison. The sequence continues at coordinate 7,337,259 of NW_011495081.1, read as the reverse complement.
CTCAAGACTGTTTCCAGTATTGCTGATGTTATACTCCTAAATGATGAAGTATTCCCCTTCTCTTCACACTGTAAACACTGGAGAAATTCTGAATGTACCCATCAGATGCTTATTTGAATCCTTTCAATTGGAGAGTAAGATCGATATTAAGATAGTTCTTAGCAAACTACAAATGAGAAGTGGTTGTCTATCACAATTTACCATTAGCATTTTGAAAATTAAAAGAAGCATTTCTAATTCTAAGTAAAACACAAAAGTGGGGCCACTGAGATGTACCCAGTTTTACCCACGTCGATCCACTGACCACTGTCACCTTGAGGGAGGACTCATAAGTTCAAATGAAAGACTTAATAACAAGGGAACTTACGCTTATCCTATAAGCATCCTACATAGCAGCTACAGAGAGGGGCGGGGGCGGAGTGTAACTTTTCTAAAAGGAAAACAAGAAAGCCAAGTGTTATCTGGACTCCTTAACTCTATCTACTAAGATGTAGGGTATACTAGAATCGGAATTTTAACATATCAGCAATTTTAACTGATCATCCGATTCCGTTCAATTGTTTGGACATTTAAAGAAACCAAGATGTAGCATACTAACATTCTAAGTAACCTGCCCTCTAAGACATGATTAAGCTGGCAAAAATCACTTGTCTCCCCTAATCTCAAGCAACCACTGAAAATCAAAAACTTCTGTTCATTTTAATACTCCTTATCCGGAAAGCGTAACTAATAAATGCTTTTTATGCCAAGTTCCTGGCGGTAGAAGTTAAACTTACATTAACAGAAACTTCTCAGCCCTCCCAGGAAGTCTGGGGAACAAAGCCGGCAAGAAAGGCTTTCGGCCCCTGGCTACACCGTGGAAGCACGGTGTGTGGCTCAGACAGTCACCAGTTACGATGTGGAGCCCGTTTGGAGACCTACTGAGAATGCCCGGCAGGCAGCTGGCGCACAGACTCGCGCGCGGCGAAGTTCAAGTCTGGGGAACTTAGGAGAAAGCTGGCTGAGAGGACAGCAGCCTCCGGCGCTGCAGCCCACCCGCGGGGGCGCGGGTCCAAGGAGCCACAGCAGTGCGGGGGCTCGCGGAGGCCGCTGCAGACCTGGCTGTAACGCGGCGGGGTCGCCGCCCGGGCGAGAATCGCAGCCTGCGTCCCCCACCCGCCCCGTGGCCCCCACCGTTTTCGGACCGGGTCCTCGGCACCTACCGGGAGGCCTCTGCACCGGACTCTGGAAAGCCGACAGGTTCAGCGCCGCCGCCTTCTCCCGCACCGTCGCCATGGCCGCAGCCGCCGGGACACGACCGCCTCAGACGACCGCACCGCGAAGTGGGCGCCCGCGTTGGAGCAGCCAGTTAACT
>NW_011495081.1:7331139-7335805 GCF_000754665.1 Bison bison bison | reverse complement strand
GCCGCGGCCCACGGTAACCTGCGGCCCGGCCAGCGAGGGAAAGGTGGGGCCCCGCCCCCGCCCTGGAGGTAGCCAGATGGGAAGCGTTTTGGTGTGCTGAGCCCTGCGAGTCCGCGCCGGCCGCATGCAACCAGCATCTCGCCGCCGTCTGCACAGCCCACGCGCAGACTGGCGTACGCGCCCAGGCTCAAGCCAGCTTCGGTGAAAGGCGCATCCACCGTGGATTAGCTCTGTTGCTTAACTGTCTTGGGCTTCAGTGCCCTCACCTGTGACGCGGGGGCAATGTCAGTACCCGCTTCACGGAATATTTTTATGAAGATTACACGAGCTAATTCATGTATTTTAGTTGCTGGGTCTGGAACATAAGTGCTTGAAATTCTGTCATGATGATAAATGCTTCGAATTTTTCACGCATCCCTTCCTGTAAAGAACAAATCTTTATCTGGCCTGGGAGAGCAATGTCTAGAGTTCACAGTCCGGAGGGCAGCTGGCTTGCCTTGGGGCTGGCTGCCAAAGAAATCGGTGCCGCCTCCAAAATAACTCTGGGTCAAGTGGGTTAGGGACAGAGCTAGGAAAGAAGGGAATGGGGGGCTGTTAAGGGGAAGTTGAGAACAGGAAATCCAGGGACCCAGTGCTGGGGTACCTCAGGTGAGTGGTCTGAGACCAATAATTTAGTTGCCAAATTCTTGCGCCCCCATTTTACTCCCGAAATTTGGGGATTTAGCAATCATTTTAAACCTTTGGCACACATAAATATCTTTTCAGAAGGAGGGTGCCCGTGTGAACAGATTATTAAATCAGAACAGTTTTTATATGGGAGTTAGCTGATTGGAAAAGGCTCCGACACGTGGTTCCTTCAAAATGCTTAGAAGAATACATACATATGGTTATATCAAAAAACACTTGCCGAGAAACTGCGACCCTGGGCACCCCAGTTGAGTAGGTTAGACACGGGCTCCTACGATTTAGAAACTGGTGCCAGGATTGGCCTTTTTTATGAGCTCTCTCCCCCTGGTGGCAGTAAAACCCAGTCTTGCCACTGTTCAAGAAATTTCCTTTGTCATTTCTCTGTTGACTGTTGCTCACAGAGATAAGATACCATTTAGGAGGGATTTCAGGTACCCAGCAGAGCAATTAGCTGTAATCTACCCCATACCGTGTAACTGAATGCACAAGTCCATCCTCACTACGTGGTAGATAAAACGCTCATCCTATTTGTGAAAACAAATCTTGACAAACACTAATATTGCATCTTTTGAAAAAGGCAGGTGACCTCAGTGACTACTTTGGTGATTTATATAACATTTCAAAGAATTATCTGGTGAAATGCTCTTTTTTTACTTGTCCACATTTTACACATTTTGGAGGCCTAATTCAAATTCCACTTTCATTGCTGGACAGATATTTCCAGGCTACATTGATATATTCCTTCTCTTCTCGGGCTTCCTGGATAGCTCAGCTGGTAAAGAATCAAGTTCCCCTGGAGAAGGGATAGACTACCCACTCATTTTCTTGGGCTTCCCTGGTAGCTCAGAGGGTAAAGAATCTCCCCACAATGCAGTCCCTGGGTTGGGAAGATTCCCTGGAGGAGGGCATGGCAACCACTCCAGTATTCTTGCATGGAGAATCCCCAGTGGACAGAGGAGCCTGGCAGGCTACAGTCCATGGGGTCGAAAAGAGTTAGACAGGACTGAGCAATTGAGCACACTACATTCCTTTCTACAGATGCATGGCATTTATCAAATACATTACTGTTTATGGCCCCGTTATAGTGATACTGCCTAATTATTTCAGCACACACATCTTGATTGCCTAACAAAGTTAGGAAAACTGTCCAGGGCATATCTTAACTGCTTAGATTTTTTTCAGTGTCTGTTGTATTAGGCAGACAGAATATGTCTTATATAGTAATGATTATCCTCATTAAAATACACAGGTTTTAAAAATGTCAGCCTCATGCTTTTAAATTTAATGTTTAGGAACCTATAGTTAAAGAAAAACATTAAAAATGTCTTTCATATCATATCTAGAAGTATCACAGTTTCTGACATGAAATTTCACCCATCCCTTTAAAATGATTGTTACTGATTTTGTTATTTCATTTTTATTGATTATTTTTCATACTAATGTGTCAAGTCAATATTATGTTTGGCATATGGGAAAACTTCACTTGGTCTAACTTGTCTAAACCAATTAAGAGATAGGAGACAGAACTGTTCTGGTGCAATCCTGTATAAACACACACACCACACCACACCAAATCACCTCAAAACAAATAACCAGCACTACTGTTTTCTCTAGCAATGGAAACTAGAAATGTAAAAAAAAATGATGGATAAAAATCTGTTGGAGTTTTTGAAAAACCTTTGTTCTTGAGATAGCAATTTAGTGCCATTTTCCACAATTATTTGGGCTTCCCTGGTAGCTCAAATGGTAAAGAATCTGACTGCAATGAGGGAGATCCAGGTTTGATTCCTGGGTCAGGAAGACCCCCTGGAGGAGGACATGGCCACCTACTCCAGTATTCTTGCCTGGAGAATCCCATGGACACAGGAGCCTGGCGGGCTCCACGGGGTCTCAAAGAGTTGGACACAACTGAGCAACTAACACGTCACTATTAAAACATGGAAAGTGGAATTTTTAAATTTTCACCTCAAATTTTAGCTAAATCAGACTTCAGGCTCATTCTTAACCAAGGCTCACTCTCCCCCAATTTGCTGTAGTAGACTCTTTGTGTTTTAGGAATTGTATCCCTCTCATATTCACTCCCATTTTCAGTGACCAAGTGGTTGGGGAAATGAGGAGGAGGGCATAGAAAACAGAAAGATTTGTTCCTTCTGTTTTCTAGAAAGGATCTGATACACAATTTCTAAAGCTGACTGCTTGGTTTCCAGGCCACGACACTGAATATTTCCCCTGTCTCGCTGCTTGTTATTCCTCGGTCTCCTTTCCTCTGATACCCTCTTTTCCCTGACTACTAATAATGTTCAGGTGTCCTAAGGTCTGTCAGACCTTTGTCCTCTTCTCTATCATTCACTCCATCAGCCAGTCTCAGGTTTTATTATTTTTTTAATAGTACCTACCTCAGAAGTACTATTATTTTTTTAATGTTTATTTATATATTTGGCTGTGCCAAGTCTTCGTTTCAGAGCTCCTGATCTTTAGGTGTGGCATTCGAACTCTTGATTGCAACATACGGGATGTAGTTCTCCAGCCTGGGATCAAACCCAGGCTCCCTACATTGGGAGCCCAGTTTCAGCCACTGGACCACCAGGGAAGTCCCAGTCTCTTGTTTTTAAAAACTATTTGAAGGCTTCCCAAATTTTATCTCTATTGTAAACATTTCATTAAAACTGCAGCCTCATTTATCTGGCTGCCAGCTTTACACCCCCACTTGGATGTCCAATAAGCATCCCAAACTTAAGAAGTTCAAAACCAAACTCCTGATGTTTCCACTCAAAATCTCTTCTGTGCAGACTTTCTCCGGCTAGGTTAATAACAACCTCAGCTCTCTAGTAGCTCAGGCCAAAAATCTTGAAGTCATCCTTGACCACTATGGTTGTTGTTGTTCAGCTGCTAAATAGTGTCTGACTCTTTGCGACCCCATGGACTGCAGTATACCAGGCTTGCCTATCCTTCAGTATCTCGAAGTTTGCTCAAACGCATGTCCATTGAGTCCATGATGCCATCCAACCACCTCATCCTCTGTCGCTCCTTTCTCCTCTTCCCCTCAATCTTTCCCAGCACCAGGGGCTTTTCCAATGAGTCAGCTCTTCTCATCACAAGGCCAGAGTATTGGAGCTTCAGCTTTAGCGTCAGTCTTTCCAATGAATACTCAGGGCTGATTTCCTTTAGGATTGACTGGTTTGATCTCCTTGCAGTCCAAGGGACTCTCAAGAGACTTCTCCAGCACCACAGTTAGAAAGTACCAATTCTTCGGTGCTCAGCTTTCCTTATAGTCCAACTCTCACATCCATAAATGACTACTGGAAAAACCATAGCTCTATTACCCAATTTTTTGGGTAATCTGTTGGCTCTATTTTCAAACTATATCCAGAATATGACCATGTCCCATCGCTTCCATTCCTGCTACTCTGGCCTGAATCATTATCATCTCTTGCCTGGATTACTATGCTGTGCTTAGTCACTCAGTTTGTCTTACTCTTTGTGACCCCATGGACTGTACCCTGCCAGGCTCTTCTGTCCATGGAATTTTCCAAGCAAGAATTCTGGAGTGGGTTGCCATTTCCTTCTTCAAGGGATCTTGCCAACCCAGGAATTGAACCCGCATCTCCTGTGTTTCCTGCATTGACTGGCGCATTCTTTACCACTGAGCCACCTTGGAAGCCCCTCCAATATATACATTAACTTTTTTGTTTGCTCAAAGCTAGTGGAGGTGATGGAATTCCAGTTGAGCTATTTCAAATCCTGAAAGACGATGCTGTGAAAGTGCTGCATCCAATATGCCAGCAAATTTGGAAAACTAAGCAGTGGCCTCAGGACTGGAAAAGGTCAGTTTTCATTCCAATCCCAAAGAAAGGCAATGCCAAAGAATGCTCAAACTACTGCACAATTGCACTCATCTTACACGCTAGTAAAGTAATGCTCAAAATTCTCCAAGCCAGGCTTCAGCAATATGTGAACTGTGAACTTCCTGATGTTCAAG
>NW_011495081.1:7306433-7330937 GCF_000754665.1 Bison bison bison | reverse complement strand
TCCAAATAGGAAAAGGAGTATGTCAAGGCTATATATTGTCACCCTGCTTATTTAACTTACATGCAGAGTACATCATGAGAAATGCTGGACTGGAAGAAGCACAAGCTGGAATCAAGATTGCTGGGAGAAATATCAATAACCTCAGATATGCAGATGACACCACCCTTATGGCAGAAAGTGAAGAGGAACTCAGAAGCCTCTTGATGAAAGTGAAAGTGGAGAGTGAAAAAGTTGGCTTAAAGCTCAACATTCAGAAAATGAAGATCATGGCATCCGGTCCCATCACTTCATGGCAAATAGATGGGGAAACAGTGGAAACAGTGTCAGACTTTATTTTTGGGGGCTCCAAAATCACTGCAGATGGTGACTGCAGCCATGAAATTAAAAGACGCTTACTCCTTGGAAGGAAAGTTATGTGCAACCTAGATAGCATATTCAAAAGCAGAGACATTACTTTGCCAACAAAGGTCTGTCTAGTCAAGGCTATGGTTTTTCCAGTGGTCATGTATGGATGTGAGAGTTGGACTGTGAAGAAGGCTGAGCGCCAAAGAATTGATGCTTTTGAACTGTGGTGTTGGAGAAGATTCTTGAGAGTCCCTTGGATTGCAAGGAGATCCAACCAGTCCATTCTGAAGGAGATCAGCCCTGGGATTTCTTTGGAAGGAATGATGCTAAAGCTGAAACTCCAGTACTTTGGCCACCTCATGTGAAGAGTTGACTCATTGGAAAAGACTCTGATGCTGGGAGGGATTGGGGGCAGGAGGAGAAGGGGACGACAGAGGATGAGATGGCTGGATGGCATCACTGACTTGATGGACATGAGTCTGAGTGAACTCTGGGAGTTGGTGATGGACAGGGAGGCCTGGCGTGCTGCGATTCATGGGGTTGCGAAGAGTCGGACACAACTGAGTGACTGAACTGAACTGAACTTTTAAAAATCTCTGTTTGGTATCTGTCTCTTCTTTCTCCCCCAGTATAAGCTCCATGTGAACAAGATTCATTGACATAATATCCTCAAGTGCCTAGAGCAGTGTTTGGCACACAGTAAGCACTCTGAATATTTGGGGGATTAGGATTGAAAAATAGATCGCTCTTTGCTAGTCAGTTCTCTCATTTACATTGCAGAATTGTCCCATAGGTTCCATTTTGAGTTTTTCAGTATTTTTTCATTCCTGAAAGAAAAGAGATTTATTCAAGTCTGCTGCTGCTGCTGCTGCTAAGTCGCTTCAGTCGTGTCCGACTCTGTGTGACCCCATAGACGGAAGCCCACCAGCCTCCCCCATCCCTGGGATCCTCCAGGCAAGAACAGTGGAATGGGTTGCTATTTCCTTCTCCAATCCATGAAAGTGAAAAGTGAAAGGGAATTCGCTCAGTTGTGTCCGACTCCTAGCGACCCCATGGACTACAGCCTACCAGGCTCCTCCATCCATGGGATTTTCCAGGTAAGAGTACTGGAGTGGGGTGCCATTGCCTTCTCCGTATTCAACTCTAATATTTGCTTAAAAACAAAGGAAAGAGAGCCTCCTTGGATCTGCACACTGTACACTGTCTTATTGTTGAGTACATCCTCTCCAGTCAAGCAGGAGAGATTTTGGTGTCAGTTTGCATGTCTGTGCTCATAATCCAACATCCTGGGTGTTTCCTTCTCATGTCTGGTGAAATCACACTACCAAGGTCAGCTTTCTAACTTCTTATTTGGCCCAACTACCATTCCGTATAGTCGGTGTGGCTGTGTTCTGTGTCTTTCCTGCTGCAACTTGCTCCTAAGTGGGGAAATGCCGCCTCACCTGCTGGCTTATGTTTGGTATGCATGTGCTTGCCTTGAGGCCTTCCAATTCCTGTGGCTTTTAAAGGCCTTTTAAGTGTGGCTTTAAGTTGGACTTCTCCCCTGAAGTCTTGTGACATTCTTCTTTCTGCCAGTTCCCCCCACCCCCACCTTTGGTGGAGTCTCGTGGCTTGTGGATCCCAGTTCCCTGAGCAGGGGTTGGACACTGGGCCACAGCAGTGGAAGTGCCGAGTCCTAACTGCTGGGCCACCAAGAACTCCCTTTCTGCCACTTCTTTATTCCACTGAATTAGAGGTTGATAGTTGGATTCTGCCAAGCTCTCCTCTATTTACTTACCATACCAACATCCTGGTTTTTCTGGAAGGGAAGTTGACTGTCATCTCTGGCATGTTTGTCTTTAGTCTAGTCTTGTTCAATACTGAGAATTTTTTTTTTTTTAAGTTCAGAGAATTTGGATCCTATCTACTTATTGATGCAGACTTTTTTTCGTGTTTTTAAGTTCCTTTGGCCTTTTCAGTTGTAATTTGGCAGCAGCCTGTTATAAATTGGTGCCTGGAAAGCCAAAGACTATATAATTTAATAATTGCTTGTAAGATGTGTACAAAAATTTTCCATCTCTTTTGCATTTGGCAATAAGCTTCCTAAATGATTTCATAATGTTGCTAGATTTAGAAACTGCTAGAATAGAACATCAGTGAGGCTTACATTTAAGGTTTAGGAACCTTGTGCTGACTACAATTGTACCTGAGAGCCTTGAGCAGTACCCTCAATTTGTTGCCACTTAGCTGCTTTTTTCCTGGGATATCAAGATACTGCAGATATCAAATTATCGTCACTGCTTCAGGGATGTGTGGACAAAGACTGTTGCTGACATTTCAGTAAATGAAGATGGTCACTTGCAGGACTTCTCTGGTGGTCCTGTCATTAAGAATCTGCCTGCCACTTCAGGGGACACAGGTTTGATCTCTGGTCCAGGAAGACCCCACATGTTGTGGGCAACTAAGCCCATGCACCACAACTACTGAGCCATCTCTCTAGAGCCTGTGAGCTGCAACTACTGAGCCAGAGAGCCCTAGAGCCCGTTCTGTGCAACGAGAAGCCACCACAGCAAGCAGCCCAAGCACCGCGACCAGAGAGTAGCCCGCTCACTGCAACTGGAGAAAGCCTGCGCAGCAACAAAGACCCAAGGCAGTCAGGAATAAGTGAATTAATTAATTACAAAAACTCACTTCTCATTCTGGTTATTTACTTATGCCCAAGCCACATGGCTTATGGCATCTTAGTTCTCCAACCAGGGATTGAACCCTGGCACTCAGCAGTGAAAGGGCAAGGTATCAGCCATTGGACTGCCAGGGAATTCCCATGAATATACTAAAAATTATTGAATTGTATGCTTTAAGGATAAATTTTCCATATGTGAGTTATATCTTAATAAAAAAGAATACTTTGCAAGACTCATCTTAAAATCATATCATCATTGCACAGTGAAAACTTTGCAGTACATGTACTCAATATAAGTGATATATGTGAGAGATGACCTTAAGACATATTTATTTATTGCAAGAGGAGAAGGGGACGACAGAGGATGAGATGGTTGAATGGCATCACCAATTCAATGGACATGAGTTTGAGCTCATAAGATAGTGAGACAGTGAAGGACAGGGAAGCCTGGCATGCTGCAGTCCATGGGGTCACAAAGAGTTGGATATGACTAAAAAACTGAGCAGCAACAAATGTACTGCCATATTTTGATCACCTTTATTTTGTTACATAATATTTCTAATTGGGGAATTCCCTAGCAGTCCAGTGGTTAGAACTTTGAGCTTCCACAGCAGAGAGCATGGGTTTAATCCTTTGTCGGGGAACTAAGAACCTGGGAGCCACAAGATGCAGCCAAGAAAATTTTAAAAAAGATTTCTAATACGAAGAGCTTGGTAATTATTAGTGTAGCATATATCTTCAAGGATATGTCTGTGTTACTGTCAATGACATTTCCTGTCATATATTAACTCACTCAGTGCTAGGTACTTACTATTTGAACAAATTATTGTTCAAGAGTTTGTCCAATCATGGGTAGTATTGAATTAGGACCTTGGTTTTACAGTTCAGACAGTGAGCTTTGCAATATTATGCAGCAGCTTGGATGGGAGGGAGCTTGGGAGAGAATGGACACATGTATATGCATGGTTGAGTCCCTTTGCTGTTCGCCTTAAACTATCACAACATTGGTAACTGGCTATACTGCAAAATAAAATAAAAAGTTTTAAAAAGACAATTAGCTTTGAAGTCACAAGACTTGCATTTAAATACTAGCTCCACCATATAACTTTGAGTTATTTACTTGATTTCTCTAGTTTGCTTGCTTACAAAATAGTATCTGCTTCATAGCTCTGCTACAAAGATTAAGTGAGATATCAGATTGTTAAGCATTATTAAAGTATATGTTTATTAAACTAATTGTTTAGCATACAGTATATACTTAATGAATCTCATTCTTCTTTATGGTGTGTTATATTATGCGCCCAAGTCATTTAAAGGGCCAAGGATGAATGTTCCAAGTATCCAGAACAGATAATTTGTACTTCTACTACTAGTTAATGATAAATCTTGGCTTATCTTCAACTTACTTTTTATTGCTATGTATATCTCAAAAGCAGAACACCTAACACACAGTGAGTGCTTAATAAACTAGGTAATGAATTATAAATATTTTTTTCCAATTAATCAAAAAAATTGTTTATGATTAATGGGATTTTAGTATGCCCCCTAAGTTAATCATGTATTTTAATAAAACAAATACACTCACAGCACTTAGGGCATGGACCTTAACAGCATACATAGCTAGATAAACAATGAGTTAGGGATGACAATTAGGTTGTGACTTCAAAGTTCAGAACAAGCAGTTCTAAATCCAGTGACAAAATATTTCTTTTATTTAAGGAACTGAATACAATGTAGCTAGTAAATCACTTTCCTATAGTCTTAATATATAATAAAAAACTAACCATGCCAACATGTGTATTTGGAGTAATGCTTAATTCGCAGTTGAAGGAATTAAAAAAAATTACAAACCCCTTTTCTATTAAGATTAATATTTGTAAATATTAAAGTAATGAGAAAAAATATTAAGATTAATATTTGTAAATATTAATGTAATGAGAAAAAAATGGAGCACAAAAAAGGATTAATGTACAACAAAGATAGAAGAAAAATATATTTCCTACTATTTCATGTATATAATACCTTCAAAAAACCCTAATCTAAATTTAAAAAATTATTTGTATTATACATACATTATATATAATTTATATTTAAAAATTATATTACAAGTTTGTCTTTTTTTGTTTTTTATTTTTGGCCACATGGCATAGCATGCAAGATCTTACTTCCTGGACCAGGGAGTGAACCTCGGTCCACAGGAGTGAGAGCAGAGTCCTAATAGTGCACTAGACTGCTAAGGGATTCCTATTTAATTATTATTTTTTTTAATCAAATGCAAACATTATACAAAGACTCTTCTGGACCATTGCATTTTTGCACAAAAACATCTTTTTAAAAATTTAAGCAGCTGGAGGTTCCATGATAGTAAGAGGAGCTCCACTGACCCACTCACCAGCGAAATTGATGAAAATTATTTTTAAAAAACCAACCACCTCAAGCCTCTAGGAACGGTGCAAAACACAAACAACAAAAGAAGAAACATCTATTCAAGAAAATGTATGAAAACTGAGTAAGAAAAACAAGAATCTGTGGTATTGAACCAAGACCACTCCCTCCTTCCCAACTCAGCAAGGCAGAGACAGTGCTCCCCATAGCTGCAGGGCTCCCTATCCCTGCAGCTTCCAGTAGGAGGGTTTTCTAGGTGGAGCAAAACATCAGCGTTTCTCATCCTGCCCCTAACTACCTCTTTTTTTTTTTTTTTAATTTTTATTTATTTGCTTTTGTCTGCGCTAAGTCTTCATTGCTGCCTGTGGGCTTTTTCTAATTGCGACAAGTCGGGGCTACTCTTCGTTGTGGGGTGCAGTTTTCTCATTTCAGTGGCTTCTCTTATTATGGAGCACGGGCTCCAGGGCGCATGGCTCAGTAGTTGTGGCTCACAGGCTTAGTTGCCCGAAGGACTGTGGAATCTTCCCAGATCAGGGATCGAATCCATGTCCCCTGTGTTCGCAGGCAGAATTCTTAACCCTTGGACCAGCAGGGAAGTCCCTAACTACCTCTTTTGAGGCTAAGTCCTTGTTGAATGTGGTTGAGGGGTAGGGACTCCCTTCTGCCCAGTTCCCACTCATGGAATGTAGGCTCTACCTTGAGTGTGACATTCAGACAACACTGAGATCCTGAGCATCCTTGCCCTGTTTTATAAAGCAGTAGTCCCATGCCAGGAGAGGCAAGCCAACTGGACACCATGCAGCTGCCCTCCACACCCCTACAAACACCCAGCTCCTAGAATGAGGGTGTTATTTAAAGAGCAGCTTGCCATATCATGCCCCACCCATTTTCAGATGCCTGGCTCAGAGACAGTGTCTGGCAGTAGAAGGAGGTCATAAAAAAATAATTACTAAAGGAACCGACTTTATTAGCAGCAGACCACGGAGAAGACCAAGGCTAAGAGTATTCACAGGGACAGTGCAGGGATACAGAGATTCAAGATACATGCTAAACTGCAGCCTGGTGAATTTTCAGAAGAGAACCCGAAAGAAGACAGCAGGAGGGGGACTTCCCTGGGGGTTCAGTAGTTAAGACTCTGTGCTTCCACTGCAGGAGGTGTGGGTTCAATCCCGGGTTAGGGAACTAGAATCTCACGTGCCACGGGGTACTGCTAAAACAAACAAACAAACAAAAAGCAGGAGGAACCCTCCTGGAGTCAGAACAAATATCAAACATTGACAGCAGAAACTATCCCTTCAAATGAGCCTTGACTGGAGTAATTTGAAAAGCAATTTATGCCCAGTCATAAATTAACAACAAGAGAACCATCTGCTGGAAATTAGTGAAGTGTAACGCCTGGGTGTGTCCCAGGAAAGACAGGAAGACGACTCTATCAAAACCACTGTTATCTCAGCATGACTGTGGGCATACCCCAAACCACTTCCTGAGGAGTGACCCGAGAGCTGACGGCATATTATAAGGTAAAAGACTGGGTGCTTTCCCCTAAGATCAGAGAAAAGACAAGAAGTCTGCCTTTCAGCATTGTATTAGGTGTTCTAAGGGAGCAATACTATAAAGGAAGAAGTAAAACTGTCTGTGAATGATATGATCTTTTATATAAGAAAATCTTAAGAAATCCATTAAAAATGATAAGAACAAATAAGTTGTCAGGTTACAGGGCATAAACACAATACACAAAAATTTATTTTCCAAGTTATCTATTTTTTCTTGAATGAGCTGATAGTTTCTATTCTAGGAACTTGTCCACTTTATATAATTTGTTGACATAAAGTTATTCATGATCATTTCCTTACTCTTTTTAATGTCTATAGGATCGCTCTACTGTAGAGTTGCCTTCACTCTCATTTCCATTATCGCTAATAGCTCTCTTTGTCCTCTGATTATTCCAGCATGAGGTTCATCAATTTCATTTTTCAAATAACTCAGTTTTGGTTTCCTTGATTTATTATTTATTTTCTCTTTCATAATTTCTGCTCCTTTTTTTCTGTTTACTTTGGGATTGATTTGCTCCTCTTTTTCTAATCTCTTAATTAGAAGGAAGGAGGTTTAGATAATTAATTTTAGAGTTTTCCTAGTTTTAAATGCTATAAGTTTTCCTGGAAGCACTGCATTAGCTACATTCAACATATTTTGATGTTATCTTTTTAATTTAGTTGAAAATATTTTATTTTGTCACTTCTTTGACTAGGTGTTATTTAAAAGTGTACTATTTAGCTTATAAATGTATGGAATTTTCCAGATACTTTTCTGATATTATTTTTAACTTCATTGTGGTCAAAGAATGAACATATCAATTACCATTGTTTTCTATATGTCTCATTTGTTCTTTGTACTTTCTGTCTCCCTTCCTTTATTGGTTTATTAAGTATATATGTATGTGTATGTGATTTCTTTAGGATTTATAAGGTATATCCTTAGCTTATCACAGCCTAACTTCAAGTGATTTTATATCACTTCAGGTATAGTATAAGAACTTTCCAACAGCATACTTAATTTTCCCATTCTCCTCAGTCTTTGGGCTATGGTTACCATATATTTTACTTCTATATATGTTATAAAATGCCATAATATATTGTAGTTATTTTGTTTTCAATAATTTTCCTTTAAAGTGACTTTAAAATTAATAAAATCTCCTGTTCTTTTCCCTCTGCTACATAGCTACCACTTCCAATGTTCTTCAATCCTTTGCATGGTTCCAGATTTCTATCTTCTGCCTTTAACTTTTCCTGTAGGGATGGTTTTCTGCTGTTGAATTTTTAAGTTTTGTATGTCTAAAAAAATGTTTACCTTTATTTTTGAAGGATGTTTTCCCTAGGTATAGGATTGTACATTGACAGTACTTTCAATACTTTAGAAATATTCCAGTTTTCTGACTTCACTGTTTCTGACAAAATTTTTGCTGTCATATCAATCTTTCTCTTTTGTAATGTGTCTTTTCCCTCTGGCTGCTTTTAAGATGGTCTATATATCATATCAATGGAGAAGGAAATAGCAACCCACTCCAACATTCTTGCCTGGGGAATCCTGTGGACAGAGGAGCCTGGTGGGTTGCTGTCCATGGGGTCGCAGAGTCAGACGTGATTGAAGCGACTTAGCATGCATGCATGCATTGGAGAAGGAAATGGCAACCCACTCCAGTGTTCTTGCCTGGAGAATCCCAGGGATGGAGGAGCCTGGTGGGTTGCCATCTATGGAGGGTCACACAGAGTCGGACACTGACGCGACTTAGCAGCAGCAGTAGCAGCATATATCATTGGCTTTAAGAAATTTGATCATGATGTGCTTTAATATGAGGTTTCTACATTTTTTTTTTTAAATACTGGGCTTTTTTTTGTTTGTTTGTTTGCCATGCAGTGCTGCATGCAGCATCTTATTTCCCTGACCAGGGATCGAACTTGCCCTCCTGAGAGTGGAAGCATGGAGTCTTAACCACTGGTCCACCAGGAAAGTCCCTTGGGCTTGTGAGTGTGTGCGTGCTAAGTCGCTTCAGTCATGTCTGACCCTTTCACAAACCATGGACTGTAGCCCTCCAGGCTCCTCTGTCCAAGGGATTTTCCAGGCAAGAATACTGGAGTGGGTTGCCATGCCCTCTTCCAGGTTATCTTCCCAACCCAGGAATCAAACCCTTGTCTCTTATGTCTCCTGCATTAGCGGGTAGGTCCTTTACCACTAGCACCACCTGGGTTTGTAATTTTTATTAAATTGTGGAAAACTTTAGCCACCATTTTTTTTTTGTTTCCCTTTCTCTTTTAGGAATGCTATGCCTATATTAGATTGCTTTCTCTCCTCTGGTATATTCTACTCTGTAAATTCTAGTTGCCTAGGTCTCCCCAGCATTTGAAGTTTCTCTCTTTAATTTAGTGAGACTTACAGGCTCTGGGTTCACTGTTCCTGTAGTGTCCTAAAAACTTCCCAGATAGTAAGCTAGGACGATTAGAGGGCTCAACTTATTTTTTCCCCTTCCCTGAGGATTACTACACTGTGCTGCCTATTGTTTAATGTTTGAAAAACCATTTTCATAATTTTGTCCTTTATAAGGCAGAGTTATATCTGGTCCCTGTTACTCCATCATGTCTGAAAGTGGAGGTTGCCAGTAAAGTTTTGGCCTTTATCCTAACCACAGTGAACATCACCGAAGGATTTCCACAGGGGAGACATAACTACTTTGTGGAGAATGGATGGAAGGAAAGCAAGATGGGAAGGGGGTGTGGAAACAGCAATTCATAGATTACTGTAGTAGTCCTGACAGCTGATGCTGGTTTGGAGCAATAAAATGACAGTGGAAGAAGAGAACTGGAGAAAGGTAATGTTTGTTTAGGAATGGACAGGATATTATTGCCTGTGTGAAGTTCAAAGAATATGACTCAAGTGACGCAAGTCTTTGATCTCTGTGCTAAGGGAGTTCCATTGTGAACCTCCGAAGATCCTACAGCAGAAGAGAAGGGTGTATACAAACTGTGTTCTTGCTTCCTACTAGAGCAGAGGCAAGTTTAAGACAATCAGTGATGACTATTTGCAGAGCCAGCTTCCATCTTTTCTGTCCCTTCATTGATACATCAGTGGTTGTTATGGACTCAGTCTGTCTGTCCCTCCAAATTCATATGTGGAAGCTTTAACCCTCAATGTGGTAGGATTTGGAGATGGAGTCTTTGAGAGGTAATTAATGTTAAGTGAGGTCATAAGTGAGGGGCACTCATGTTGGTTTCCATGCCTGAATAAAAGACCATCACAATGCCTCAAATGGCTCTCACTGCCATTTGAGAATACAGTGAGAAGGCAGGAAGAGAGCCCTCACTGGCAACTGACTGCTGGACCTTGATCTGGGAGTTCTGGGAAAAAATAAGTTTCTGTTGTTTAAGCCACACAGTCGATGGTATTTTGTGACAGCAGCCCAAGAATAATGCAGTGATGTTCAGCCTCCAGTCAGTGGCTTCTCGTCTTTCTCACTCGGATGGCAGCACGTTCATGAGCAGTGGTGGTCATCGTGAAGCCAGGTCTGACTCTTGCGACCTCATGGACTGTAGTCTTCCAGGCTCCTCTGTCCATGGGATTTCCCAGGCAAGAGTACTGGAGTGGGTTGCCATTCCATTCTCCAGTGGATTCAATTCCCAACCCAGGGATTGAACCTGTGTCTCCTGCCTTGGTAGGGAGATTATTTTACCGCTGAACCACCAGGCAAGGCCTCATAATCAGAACGGGCATACTTAAAAAAAAAAGGCAAATGTTTGGTTTACAGCACTTCATGAATGGTGCTTTAATACATAATCTTTTTGATAGCTAATTATTTGCAAACTCCTTTGGTAATGTTAATGTATTTGCATTAGTGTTGGCTATGAAAAACCTTACCTTCCTGACTTCTACTTTAGTCAAATAACATTATCTTATAATGAGCTCAATGAACAACTGGCATTGGAAAGAATTTCTGCTGATTGGCTCATTAACGGTTTTCTCAGTCATTGGTAAAGAGTCTGTGTAAACAAGGCTAATTTTAAAAATTCATTCTGAACCCAGGTGCTTTCTGTTTTGTTGCTAGTGTTTTTAATTTCTTTTGCTTCACTGCTTAAAGACAGCTACTCTCTGATGATAGCCCATTTCCCTTCATAGAGTAAATGAAGTTAGATACAAGAATTAAAAGAATGGACTCTGGTCTGTTGAGAAGCACTGAGTGAGAACTCAGTGACATGTAAACGATGTGTTCTATATGAGATGTTTTCTTTTAAAGATAGAGAAAGTGGGATGGATCACTGACAATATAGCATTTTGAACTACTTAGAAGTCAACTTGAAGACACGCTAAACTGATTCCAAAGAAATCCTCATTTATACAGTCACCCATCTACTCAACACATACCTATTAAGTGCCTATTGTGGAAAAGTCTCTGTGCTATTGAAGAGATCAAGATGAAGACTGTGGATACAGATCTTAAGTACTTCACAACTGACTGGTGACATCAGACACGATTCTATGTAGTATTATGCTGCTGCTGCTAAGTCGCTTCAGTTGTGTCTGACTCTGTGTGACCCCATAGATGGGCAGCCCACCAGGCTCCGCTGTCCCTGGGATTCTCCAGGCAAGAACACTGGAGTGGGTTGCCATTTCCTTCTCCAATGCACGAAAGTGAAAAGTGAAAATGAAGTCGCTCAGTCGTGTCCAACTCTTAGCGACCCCATGGACTGCAGCCCACCAGGCTCCTCCGTCCATGGGATTTTCCAGGCAAGAGTACTGGAGTGGGTGCCACTGCCTTCTCCGAGTGTTATGCTCGTGTCACCAGATGAACGAAGCACTGCCAGGTGTGTGTGTGTATAAGATACCTACTTAATAATTGTGATAGAAGTCTTGCTGGTACAAGACTAAATAATGGAGTAAGGCCATTCTCACTATTCTGCTGTCTCTCTCTTTTGGTGCTGCCAGACTCAAGCACTTTGCATTCCTCCCAACATTACAGTGTGTGTGTGTGTGTGTGTGTGTGTGTGTGTGTGTATGTGTGTTAGTTGCTCAGTCAGGTCCAACTCTTTGTGACCTATGGACTATAGCCCACCAAGCTCTTAGGTCCATGGAATTCTCCAGGCAAGAATAGTGGAATGGGTTGCCATTTCCTTCTCCAGGGGATCTTCCTGATCCAGGGATCGAACCCGGGTCATCTCTCTATCCAGAATCAAAGAACAGTAACAGCTTTAGAAGACTTCCTTATCTTACTTTCAGGATGAGGAAACATCCAGATTAGGCTTCACCTGACACCTGACGCCTGAGGATAGAGCTAGTTTAGTGGCAGAACTGAAACAAAATAATTCTCCTGAATACAAACTATTATGCCTTCTTCAGCCAGCTCTGTTTAAAAGTCCTCCCAAACTCTGAGGCTCCAGTTAATCATTATTGCTTCCATGAAGCCTTCCCTGACCCTCCCCAAGTAATGAACCTTCCTTCCAAGGGGTGTTTGCTCACAGTGAGTACATCTCACAGAAATATTCATTTACTTTTACCAGGACTTTGTTCCCTAGTTACTCTGTCTTGGAGAGTCTCAAGCCCAAAAGTCAGGAACATGAAGTCCTCATCCTTGGACTCTCTGCATGAGGGCAAAATGGGGAAAATTATGGCTGCTACATTTCACTTTTTCATAAAATACCAGCAATTTTCCTATTATACCAGTGGTTGGTACTGTAATTTTCTTCTGCTGTTGCGATTGCTATTGCTTATTAAGATCATGAATACCTTTCTTGCACATATTTGTACACTTTGTTTTTACCTTCTTAATGTTCCCGGTAACCTTCCTTTCATGTGTCTATTTATTCATCAAATATTTAATTAGACTAAATACTGCACTAGATGCTAGGAAGGCAGTGATGAAGACAACACACAGGGCCCTCGTATCAGATGACGGGATCAGGCACCATGACTCAGTGCGGTGGACCCTGCATTAGAGGAGTCACAGGGCATATGATCTGGTTCCGAGTGTTAGAACCTAGTCTGATTACACTTCTCCAAAGAAGACATACAGATGGCGAAAAGATGCTCACTATCACTTATTATTAGAGACATGCAAATCAAAACTACAATAAGGTATCACCTCATACTAGTCAGAATGGCCATCATAAAAAAATCTACAAACAATAAATACTGGAGAGGGTGTGGAGAAAGGGGAACCCTCTTACACTATTGGTGGGAATGTAAACCGGTACAGCCACTGTGGAGAATAGTTTGGAGATTCCTTAAAAAGCTAAAAATAGAGCTACCATATGATCCAGCAAACCCACTCCTGGGCATATATCTGGAGAAAACCATAATTTGAAGATATATACACCCCCGTGTTCATTGCAGCACTGTTTACAATAGCCAGGACATGAATGCAAGCTAAATGTCCATCAACAGAGGAATGGATAAAGATGTCATACGTATATACAATGGAATATTACTTAGCCATAAAAATAATGAAATAGTGCCATTTGCAGGAACATGGATGGACCTAGACAGTGTCATACTGAATGAAGTCAGACAAAGACAAATATCATATGATACTGCTTGTATGTGGAATCTAAAAAAAAGCTACAAATGAACTTATCTGCAAAACAGAGTAATGGATGTAGAAAATAAACTTATGTTTACTGGGGAGAGTAAGGGTGTAGGAGGGATAAATGGGAAGACTGGGATTGACACACAGACATTACTATATATAAAATAGGTAACTAGTAAGGACTTATTTATAGCAAACGGAACTCTATTCAATACTCTGTAATGGCCTATATGGGAAAAGAATCTAAAAAAGTATATATATATATATATAGGAGATGGGCACAATAAAGGACAGAAATGGTATGAACCTAACAGAAACGGAAGACATTAAGAAAAGGTGGCAAGATTACACAGAAGAACTATTCAAAAAAGATCTTCATGACCTAGACAACTACAATCGTGTGATCACTCACCTAAAGCCAGACATCCTGGAATGCGAAGTCAAGTGGGCTTTAGGAAGCATCACTATGAACAAAGCTAGTGGAGGTGATGAATTCCAATTGAGCTATTTCAAATCCTAAAAAGATGATGCTGTTAAAATGCTGTACTCAATATGCCAGCAAATTTGGAAAACACAGCAATGGCCACAGGACTGGAAAAGGTCAGTTTTCATTCTAATCCCAGAGAAGGGCAATGCAAAGAATGTTCAAACTACCACACAACTGCACTCATCTCACACGCTAGCAAAGTAATGCTCAAAATTCTCCAAGCCAGGCTTCAGCAATACATGAACCGTGAACTTCCAGATGTTCAAGCTGATTTTAGAAAAGGCAGAGGAACCAGAGATCAAATTGCCAACATCCACTGGATCACTGAAAAAGCGAGAATTTCAGGAAAACATCTACTTCTGCTTTATTGATTACACCAAAGCCTTAGAGCACAACAAAATCCATCAAGAGATGAGGAATACCAGACCACCTGACCTGCCTCCTGAGAAATCTGTATGCAGGTCAAGAAGCAACCATCAGAACTGGACATGGAACAACAGACTGGTTCCAAACTGGGAAAGGAATACATCAAGGCTGTATATTATCACCCTGCTTACTTAACTTATATGCAGAGTACATCATGTAAACTGCTGGGCTGGATGAAGCACAAGCTGGAATCAAGATTACTGAGAAATATCAATAACCTCAGATATGCAGATGACACCACCCTTACAGCAGAAAGCGAAGAGAACTAAAGAGCCTCTTGATGAAGGTGAAAGAGAGTGAAAAAGCTGGCTTAAAACTCAACATTCAGAAAACTAAGATCATGGCATCCAGTCCCATCATTCCATTTCAAACAGATGGAGAAACAATGGAAACAATGACAGACTTTATTTTCTTGGGCTCCAAAATCACTGCAGATGGTAACTGCAGACATGAAATTGAAAGACGCTTGCTCCTTGGAAGAAAAGTTATGACCGACCTAGACAGCATATTAAAAAGCTATGGTTTTTCCAGTAGTCATGTATGGATGTGAGAGCTGGACTATGAAGCTGAACACTGAAGAATTGATGGTTTTGAACTGTGGTGTTGGAGAAGACTCTTGAGAGTCCCTTGGACTGCAAGGAGATCCAACTAGTCTGTCCTAAAGGAAATCAACCCATGAGTTTGAGTAGGCTCTGGGAGTTGGTGATGGACAGGGGAAGCCTAGTGTGTTGTAGTCTATGGGGTCCCAAAGAGTTGGACACGACTGAGCAACTGAACTGAACTGAATATGTATGTGTGTATATACATATATATATATGAGTAATAGATTCACTTTGCTGTACACCTGAAACTAATACAACACTGTAAATCAAATATACCTCAATAAAAATAAAAATAACAAGAAAAATCCACAAACAGTAAATCCTGAAGAGGGTGTGGAAAAAAAGAGAACCCTCCTACACTGTTGGTAGGAATGTATATTGTTACAGGCTAAAAAGTAAAATTAGAGTTCCATATGATCCAGCAATCCCATTCCTGGGCATATATCCAGAAGAAGCCATAATTCGAAAACACATGCACCCCAGTGTTTATGCAGCAATACTTACAATAGCCAGGATATGGAAGCAACCTAAACGTCCATCAACAGATGAATGGATGCAGAGTTGTGGTATGTACATATGCAACAGAATACTACTCAGCCATAAAAAGAATGAAATCATGCCATTTGGAGCAACAAGATGCAACCAGAGATTATCACATCAAGTCAAGAGAAAGACAAATACCGTATGATATGACTTATACACGTAATCTAAAATATGACACAGATGAACCTATGAGGCAGAAACGCACTCATAGAGAGCAGATTTGTGATTGCCAAGGGGGGAGGGGAGGGGGGAGGGAGAAACTAGGAGCTTGCGGTCAGGAGATACAAACTATTACATATAGAGTTGATGGACAACAACATCCTACTGTATAGCACAGGGAACTACAGTCAATATCCTGGGATAAACTATAATGGAAAAGAATATAAAAAAGTGTAGATTTATATATAACTGAGTCACTTTACTGTAAAACAGAAATTGATACAATATTGTAAATAAATTATACTTCAAAAAAACCCCCAATCTACTCTGATTAAACAAAAATGATGTTAAAGTGAAATCTGAAGATTGAAATGAATAGTTTAGCAGAGGGAACATGAACAAGAAAAACCTACATGTTCCTGAAGCCTGTGCCACAATGGGGAAACAATTGTTCTTTCTTTGTAAACTGTGATAGTCTGGGCTAAAGGCAATGAAAAGTCATGGAAAGGCTGTAAAGAGGGGAAGGACAGGAGAAAGATAATTTTGGCTGCAATTTAAGAAAATATTTCCACTATGTCCATTATTTTCAACTCTCTGTCTTAAATGATTTTCATTTTTGCCTTATTTTAAACACTGTAAGGAGCAAAATAAAATCTGTATTTGAGGGAAAACAATATACTATATATCATAGGTAAATTAAGTAAAACATAAGCTATTCTTACAATTTTTTAACTACTGATTAACATCACAAAATAGATAAGGCTTAACAATAGGCTAATAGGTAATTGTATCTTCCTTTCATTTGAAACCAGTCAGTTCTAAATTATTCATGCTAACCTAAGAAAGATACATACATAACCTAAGTTGATCAATAATCCAGATAATTTGTTTCACTTAGGAATGTGTCTTTCGATTTTTATTTAAACATGAGTGTCTCTGAAATTTAGGAATTTACTTAAAGCCGTACCACCGAAAAGGGACAATGCCATAAAGGCTGAAATCCTGTGATCCAGCCCATACTGAAAATTAAGAATATGTTTTAGGCTGATGTCAAGATTAAGTAGAGAGTGATTTATATCTTTTTAAAATATATTTTTCATGTTCTTCATTTTTTGTGTGTACAAAGAAGTATCCTCTTTCACATTTTCCTTGAGAAGGTGACCTTAAATAACTGAGTTTAAGAGAGCTTCTCTGAGATATAAAGTGTATCTTTAAAAAGATGGGTGCAGCAGTCAATGGAGTTGCAAAGAGTCAGACACATCTAAAACTTTTTTGATAAAGTCTTATTTCTGTACTGTGTAAAATAAACCAAGGAATGAAAAGTGCTTTATAATCAAAACTAATTAAAACCTAGCAAATATGCTGACAATGTTTTTCATTGAAATACTTAACATTTTAAAATATTTACATAAAAGTAAAGGCAAAATATTATTATTTTGAAAAGTAAAGGATCAGTCAAGACAAAATCCTTTTTTACCTACTCAACAGTTTACATAGATAATTAAAAGTATCTGGATAATAGCAATTGCTTTTAGCTATGCATTGTTTTCAAATAAAACTTAGAAATTACAGAATTTATACTTCTTTATAGAAGGAGAAAGGCTAAGAGTCAAATCTCAACACAGAAAATCCTAAGTACTTTCTGATATTGTCAGCTAAAGCTGAATAATTCTTCAAATACTGAGTCAATCATTTGAGAAAATAATGGGTGGGCCCTTTACCATTTGCACCTAATTATTTAGGACTTCATAATGTGTACTCAATCTATAACACGATGATACATGAATAACACATCAGTTTTCAATTCTTAAAAACAAAAGAACCAAACCCCAGAACATTCTGATTTTGTTGTTTAAAAAATTGTTTTCATTTTAATGATCTGAGTTAGTAACAAACAAATATACAAAATTGTCTTTCACATTTCCGTACATTGTATTATGGACCACTTAAAACTCTGGACTACAAATGCAGGTTTCTTTGTAACCTTAACCTCAATTATTGTCACTTATAAATAACGGTGATTTGCGAAAACATGCATTTGTGAACACAGATGCCAGAAGTCGTACATGTAAGTTAATGTACAACTAACAGTGTACATTGTTCATTTGTGCAGTTATGTGTCAAGTGTAACTGACACAGAAGTAGTTATCCTGGAATTTTTCGCTCTTTGAAAAGTTATTTCTGAGAAATAGATGGAACTACAGTTTAAAACAAAAATTATATTCTATAGATACAATAAAATTCACAACGTGCACATCTGAAGCAACTTCTGGGACCCAAAGCTGATTCAATAACCCTGCTGCCATATTAGTTTTATGGGTGTATCTCCAAAGTCACAGGTTGGAAAATAGCTGCTTTAACAAAAATAAATACATATATTAAAAGGAAACTGAGACTTTGAAAAACCGTAAGGGATGTATGAGTCACCTATAATTTTTACCTATAATTTTGTTTTAGAAATAAGATGAAATTTAGAAATTTGAAGATAATCTGAATATTTTCTAAGCCATTTTAAATTTAGATTTTTCTATCTCATCATTGTTTCTATTTGATAGTATAATACAAAAGTGGGTAGTTTCTATTGTTTACTATAATTCATAAGTCATTATAAATTTATAACTTCATTAGGTCAATTAAGTAGAAACTAGGTCGTCATGAAAATGGGAATAAGGAGGCCCCTTCTCTAACCACTAATCTGAACTAGGAGTAAATACCAAAACAAAACAATTTTTTAAAAAATAGTAAATTGTGTCTAGGTTTCTGTAGGTACGAAAATCCAATCTTTCTTAAAAACGTTTTCCTGTATTGTGGCAACATGTGCTTTCTCTCTTGAACTCTATCTACGACCTAAGCTTATTTCTATATTACACATTTCAAACTCCCTGGGAAGGAATGTGAATGCTAACCAGCTAGGTATCTGTTCAATTTCATACAAAGAAAGGACTTGTGTATGGATGTCATAGTAACAGTCCCACTTCACTAAGGCCTGAGTTTGATGTCTTTCCCTATGCTATATGGATCAAATGAGAGAAGATGGTGCAAAGTAACTGAGTTTCCTTCAGGCAGTATCATAGACTTGGCCTCCGGTTTAATGAAAACACTTGTTTTCTAATATGAATACAACTGCAAGCAGCTGAAGGGCAACTGCAGTTGAAAAAGAAATGGAATTATTTTCTACAGGAAACAAGGAATGTCTCTGTTTTCCACGGGCCTTATGATGAAGGAAATGTGGCTAGTGATTTCAAACTTGTACTTCAAGAGTTACCTAAATGCAGGATGGCTTTTAAAAATGTTTAAATCATTAATGATTCAGGCATAAGCTATGGGAAGTAACATAAAGACGTGTACTTACAATCCTACATTAGATGATGTAGTTCGCTACTCTGCACTTTGGAAATGAAAGAAACCAATTCTGTCCAGAGTCAGTATCAGAAAGAAATATGGCTGCTTCCTACTCTTCTCCACTTAGTGAAATTAATTTTATGCTGCTCTCAGTGATGATTCTCTCTTATTGGAGTTAGGCAAAATGAATTTAATAAGTTACTTTTGCTTTCAAAATAAGCTGCCTAAATGTTCAGAAATGGAACATTTAATTCTTGAGTGGAATTTCTATGATTATCTTGTCTAACACCAGGTATAAGGACTGTTAGATTAAGGATTATTGCTTTCAATAAGATAACCGTCAGAAATAAATATGTAAGCTTAACTCAAATACTCCATTTCCACCCAATGCTACTTTGATTCTCAAATCAAGTTACATGCAACCTTCAATTCTTTGCCAATTTACTGAGGTTTCAAGTGTAAGAAGTTGGCCTGTTAACTCAAAATAAAGACAACAGCAATAGCCACGTAAGCATGTCTTACTTGGGCACTGAGCAGTAACACTGCTTTTTTGATAGGACTTAAGGCACTAAATGGTGGTAAAATAAACACGAGTATGATGATTAACAACTTCTTTAGAATCCTAAAAAAGAAGATCGTTTAGAAGGACACTAGTAAAAAATTTTTTCTCAAACAAATAAGGCATCCTGTTGGCAAACACAAATAAAAACAGAAGGTCATGTTGAACCTAATACATTCACGGTCTCGGCTAAACTACTTGAAGAAACACTAGCTATCCAACTAAAGAGAGCTACAATAGCATGTATAAAGGTTGGAAAGGCACCAAAAGGAGGACTCTACCACTTCCAGTTCTAAGAGTCAGGTCGGCTGTGTTTAACACTGCATGTAGTCTAATTACACGTTTTAGTCTTCAAAATGTAGAATGTGGTTAATTTTAATCTTGACAAATCAGTTAACCAAGTGCTAGTTTACTAAGAAATTTATTTTCATGAATCAGAAAATGACTGCAGTGTCTAACACAACCCCATTTATAAAGCTAAACTAATTCTAGTACTGAATGCATATTCTGGAAAACACTGAAGTAAATCTGTATAAACAAAGAGCGTTACCTCAAGATAAATTTACAATAGAAATTCAACATATAACTAAATAAGATTTACTGAAAATAATGAAAAGTGTAGTACAGATACATCAAACATAATTATAACCACAACATTTTCCTTGTGAAAAATACAACTATTAGTGAAATAAAATGTACAATTGAAAATTTTTCCAAAGGAAAAACGGTATAAAGGAAAATACTTTTCTTTTGAGATAGGGAAAATAGTATGTCATTGTTTTTTCATCACCATATAATTTGACACAAAAAGCAGTCATAGAATTGCACCAATTCCACATCCAGTTTCCTGAACATGTTAAGAGTAAAAGTTCATAAAGCAGAATGCCGTTTCGGAATTTTACATTTTTAAACTGATGAAATTCTCATACAGAATGTCATATCACACCAGATCTGCTTACATAATGTACAATACTTTCCGTTTTGTGGTCAGACATGAAGATAAACATACGCTTTCTGCCACTTTTCTTTCATTCTGGTGTTCATTCTGGTCAGAGTCAGGAAAAAAATAATCAAGTTACTTAAGTTTTATCTCTCTAGCAATAAAGAAAAATTATGTTTAGTGCATGCTTCATCATTTGTCAAAAAACATTTCTGAAAATAAAACTCAGTTTCCCAATGGTTTACAAAATAGAAAAATCATTCATCAGGATAAAAACACGGTGACATTCAGGTTCATTTCCAAAGGACTGACTTCCTTGGCAGCACCACTGTCCTTTAGCAGAGGCCATGATGCAAGTTCATGGTCAAAGCAGGCGTGCCTACACAAGACCACTGCTTGACATTCAATTATCTGAGGTCTCCAGACCACCACTTTGACCACCTGCCTCTGCCATCTCATTAGTGCCAGAAAATAGATGGAATTTTTGTGGCAATGTTAGGAACATTTCTGCTGTACATGATTTAAAAGTTCTCCAAATTTTTCAAATAGGTCTTCTACCCATTCAACATTTTTCATACAAAGCTGAACAATTTCTTCCTGTCCTAAATCTTCATTTTTTTTCTGCACGGAAGAAATCTAAAATGAAAAGAAATACCAAATTAGTTTATACTTATCACTTTATAAGCTCTTCACAAGGGCTCACTGTTTCTCTATCCTGAATAAAAAGAGGATTTAAAAATTTGCCAAACACTAATTTTTCAAAAAAATTCCATCTGCAGAGAATGACTATCTCGAATAAATTTGAGTGGTCTAATCCTATCATTGTCGGCTCCAAGTGTGGAAGGAGGAAGGCTAGAAGTGGTTCAAACCTTCTCAATTCCGTCCAATTGCGTTAAAAGTGGAATAACAAATTTTGGGGTCAGTTCCTGCATTCCAGAGCATCGTAAAAATAGCCAACATATGCTGTGTGACCGTATTCACTTTCTCCTTTGCTAGACAGATTTTAGATTTATGCACATTTTCCCATACCAGATCATTATAAAATTCATGATTGTACAGCTTTGAGCCAACTTAACCCTTTTAAATTAAAAAACTGATAATGCTTGTCAAAAAAGGTTACTGTGTACAACCATTTAACCCCTGAGGTTAATCCTTATATTCCATCCATCAAGTGGTATGGTCATACATAATTTCTAAGCAACTTAAATTATGATACTGAAAAGATACAATTAAATTTTAACTATCATTTCTTCACGCCAAGGGACAAAACACCCATTTCTCTGCAATTAATTGGGATAAGGTCATTCTGGTGATAAAGAGGACAGCAAAGATATTCAAAGCAGTGACTGAAATGAATTAATTAAACAGGATGATTATACATTATGAGAGAAGAAAATGCAATAAAGTGCCATTTATCATGGCAATGTAAAACAAATATAACAGCTCAAAAACATTACCACTCACAGGTCCCATGAGAAGCGATGAGCCTCAGATTAATCTGAGCACAGCATTTAACAGAGAGAGCATAGACACATATTTTTAAAAATTATTTCTAACAATTCTCTTTAAGGCATTAAAAAATACTACAGCTAATTAGTACATTTAACAACAAAAGCAGAAGATTCACAGATATAGGGAACAGACTAGTGGTTACCAGTGGGAGGGGGGAGGAGCAATACAGGGGTCAGAGTGGAAGGTATGAACTAAGGGTACAAGATAGGCTGTAAGGATATACTGTATAACACAGGGAATAGAGCCAATATTTTGTAGTAGCTGTAAATGGAATGCAACCTTTAAAAATTGCATATAAAAATATTGTAGCTACAATCTTCTTAAACCTCAGGAAAACATACATTTCTTTTTTAAGAAGATAAAAAAAGTAATTACCTCATCTTTACATATCAGATAAACATGATATTTATAATGATGGAGTGAATGATACAAAGAATACAACTGTATTTTCTCTGGATCAACAGCAAACTCCTATTAAAAGAAAAGAATTTATACACATTTATTTCGTGGAGCATCTGAACTAAGAACACTTTTATGAAAATGTTACAGCAAAACTCTCAATGGAAATCTTAAAAGACTTATATGGCTAGTATTAATATGTATTAATATGGACAAGATGCTTATTCAGAATTAGAATTTAAATCATATTTTTAAATCTTTATTATTTTTTTCTGCATATAAGTATACTATTTCCAGAAAGTTAAACATTATAGAAAAGTTTAAACAGTAAACATAAAAGATGACTTATAAGGTAAAAGAACTCTATAATGTCTTATTTCAGAGGAAAACAATGTTAACAGCATGTAATATATTCTTCCTTGTTTCCCCCATGTATAATATATATTAGTAACACTAATTTTTATAATGGGAAGGAGATCATACTGTACATATTATTCCACAATTCTATTTTTCATAACTTTTTTAACCTAAACAAAACTTGGATATCTTTCAATTTATTAAGCACTGCCCTCGCTCCCTCATAGAAATTGAGGGCAAGGATTTCGGACCATTTTTCACTGTTGTATTCTTAATACTTAGAACTATATTTGGAAAGCTATAAGAAGTAAAAAATTTTTTATTGAAAGACTGAATCTCTCTCTTCTTTTTAAAAAGTACACAGTATTACATTATCTGGGTAGCTCTACAGTCAGTCTCACACTGGTGATACGTATTTGGAATTGTTCTTACAAACAATTCTACAATGAGCAAAGGCATATGGTTTTATGTATTTATGAATGTTTCTACAAAACACATTTTTGATGGGTAATCGCTATGTCGCTAAACTGCTTTCTGAAATGGCAAATAATTTAGACTATGTTTGAAAATAAACAAATTCCAAGTTTAATAATTTTACAGATATGGAATACTGATTCTTATGTAATATGTGCATACTCATTTATCTGTATGCATTTATATTCAATGATATACAAAAATATTAAAAATATAAGCATGGAATAATTATCAGTCTCATTTAGAAAATTTGCGAGCACTCACTATATGCCAGATACTGTGCTAAGCAATGGAGAAAAACAAAGAATGAGACCCTGCTCCCTACACCAGGGAAGTGCTCATTCCTCCTGAACACACTCCACATTTAAAAACAACAGAGTAAAATATTTGCTTGTTTTCAGTTCAGTTCAGTCGCTCAGTCGTGTCCGACTCTTTTCGACCCCATGAGCTGCAGCACACCAGGCCTCGCTGTCCATCACCAACTCCCGGAGTTCACCCAAACTCATGTGCATCGAGTCGGTGATGCCATCCAGCCATCTCATCCTCTGTCTTCCCCTTCTCCTCCTGCCCCAATCCCTCCCAGCATCAGAGTCTTTCCCAATGAGTCAACTCTTCACATGAGGTGGCCAAAGTACTGGAGTTTCAGCTTCAGCATCATTCCTTCCAAAGAAATCCCAGGGCTGATCTCCTTCAGAATGGACTGGTTGGATCTCCTTGTAGTCCAAGGGACTCTCAAGAGTCTTCTCCAACACCACAGTTCAAAAGCATCAATTCTTTGGCGCTCAGCTTTCTTCACAGTCCAACTCTCACATCCATACATGACCACTGGAAAAACCATAGCCTTGACTAGACAGACCTTTGTTGGCAAAGGAATGTCTCTGTTTTTCAATATGCTATCTAAGTTGGTCATAACTTTCTTTCCAAGGAGTAAGCGTCTTTTAATTTCTTGGCTGCAGTCACCATCTGTAGTGATTTTGGAGCCCAGAAAAATAAAGTCTGACACTGTTTCCACTGTTTCCCCATCTATTTCCCATGAAGTGATGGGACCAGATGCCATGATCTTAGTTTTGTAAATGTTGAGCTTTAAGCCAACTTTTTCACTCTCCACTTTCACTTTCATCAAGAGGCGTTTTAGTTCCTCTTCACTTTCTGCCATAAGGGTGGTGTCATCTGCATATCTGAGGTTACTGATATTTCTCCTGGCAATCTTGATTCCAGCTTGTGCTTCTTCCAGCCCAGCATTT